>NW_015505447.1:796963-875128 GCF_001515645.1 Sinocyclocheilus grahami | reverse complement strand
AAATAAAGTATATTTATAATGCAATGCCTTTATCACTGCTTAAATACAATGAAATATGTTGCGTGCCTTATTCTGTGTAAGAAGCCACATCATCTCACAGAAGGATTTATTTCAAACACTCGACTGACGTTATGAAGTGAGTTTGGAGTAAAAATATGTTATTAAATGTGGTATTTTCACATGCTTTCAGATGGAGCAGCATTTACTTCACAGAGCCGTAGTTCACTGAGAAGCTATGCAAACAGCTGTCATTATCGCGAACGATTTCATAATCGAGCAATAAAATCGTCTGATTTTTTTGCGTAACTTGTCAGTGAACTACGGCTATGTGTAGTAAATCCTGCTCCATCTGAAAGAACGTGATGGTGATTTCCTGCTGATTACAGAACCGGTTTTACTAACAAAATGCGCATGACAATCGCATTCGATTAATCGTGCAGCCCTATGAAATTATATAACTAAATGATATGAAATGATATAAAATATATGTATATGAATTATATAACCAAAATTAAATAACTGTAATTACAGATTTAGGTTAAATAAAGATGTCTGTCTTTATTTTCCCTCTTTTTAGGAAACAAATCAAAGAAAAAATAAACAAATTCTACTGTTCGTAATATTCTGTATGTTGCTCAAAAACTAAATATATAGTGTTCAGCGGGAAATTCTTTTTTTTTTACCCAGTCATTTAAAAATAACACATTTTAGAGCTATAATGACAATACCGTGATATTTTTGCTTAAGGTTATCATACCGTCATAATCTCATACCGGCCCATGCCTAACTGACCTATGATAATTTTAGCTGTTAAAGGCAGGTCAAATGAGAAACATTTACCACTTATAAGGCCATGAAATTATTTTGCATTATTTAATTAAATTAATAATTATATAGTGGCCAATAACAGCATTTTATTTATTTGCAAATGACAAATTTTTTTTTTTTGCATGACCATTGTTAATTCAGGATCCACCATTAGAAAGTGATACAAAAGAATTCATGCCGAAATGATCCATGAAGGTCGGTGTGAATGATCACAAGACAGTGTTACAAATAAACCTCTGTGCTCATGTCTAATGCTAGGACTTTTAAGAAGCGCGCAGAGCTGCACCCAAGTGCAAGAGAGTGTCAGCTTCACATTAGTAACAACTTCATAACATCAGCAAACTTTGAAATTATTATTTCCAAAATACAACTCAAACTAAAGACAGAATCTTCATGTCTTCGAGTTGATCTAATCTCTGTCTTTCTCAAACACCTCAAGAAAAAAAATGTCCACACAGAGAAACATCAATGCATGTCAGCATCTCCTACTATAAACCATGCAATGCTACTTACAACCGCTCAAGGGTCAAAAGGAATCAAGTTCAGTTTTTCATATCCCCATAAATTGCAACTGTCCTTTCACTTAAGGATAATGCTGGATAGTCCTCTCATTGCAGATAGTTCAGAATTTCAAAGCACATATTCGGATTGCATCAGTCTACAAGGTGTGATATCAAAGCTCAACATGAGCTCTGTGCTGGTTCAGCTTTGAATTGATTGTACTTTAGAAAGTTTTGCTGAATGAAAATGAACTGCACTTCTAACCAATCGTGTCTGGTTAACAAAAAAATAAAGTATATTTATAATGCAATGCCTTTATCACTGCTTGAATACAATGAAATATGTTGCGTGCCTTATTCTGTGTAAGAAGCCACATCATCTCACAGAAGGATTTATTTCAAACACTCGACTGACGTTATGAAGTGAGTTTGGAGTAAAAATATGTTATTAAATGTGGTATTTTCACATGCTTTCAGATGGAGCAGCATTTACTTCACAGAGCCGTAGTTCACTGAGAAGCTATGCAAACAGCTGTCATTATCGCGAACGATTTCATAATCGAGCAATAAAATCGTCTGATTTTTTTGCGTAACTTGTCAGTGAACTACGGCTATGTGTAGTAAATCCTGCTCCATCTGAAAGAACGTGATGGTGATTTCCTGCTGATTACAGAACCGGTTTTACTAACAAAATGCGCATGACAATCGCATTCGATTAATCGTGCAGCCCTATGAAATTATATAACTAAATGATATGAAATGATATAAAATATATGTATATGAATTATATAACCAAAATTAAATAACTGTAATTACAGATTTAGGTTAAATAAAGATGTCTGTCTTTATTTTCCCTCTTTTTAGGAAACAAATCAAAGAAAAAATAAACAAATTCTACTGTTCGTAATATTCTGTATGTTGCTCAAAAACTAAATATATAGTGTTCAGCGGGAAATTCTTTTTTTTTTACCCAGTCATTTAAAAATAACACATTTTAGAGCTATAATGACAATACCGTGATATTTTTGCTTAAGGTTATCATACCGTCATAATCTCATACCGGCCCATGCCTAACTGACCTATGATAATTTTAGCTGTTAAAGGCAGGTCAAATGAGAAACATTTACCACTTATAAGGCCATGAAATTATTTTGCATTATTTAATTAAATTAATAATTATATAGTGGCCAATAACAGCATTTTATTTATTTGCAAATGACAAATTTTTTTTTTTTGCATGACCATTGTTAATTCAGGATCCACCATTAGAAAGTGATACAAAAGAATTCATGCCGAAATGATCCATGAAGGTCGGTGTGAAATGATCACAAGACAGTGTTACAAATAAACCTCTGTGCTCATGTCTAATGCTAGGACTTTTAAGAAGCGTGCAGAGCTGCACCCAAGTGCAAGAGAGTGTCAGCTTCACATTAGTAACAACTTCATAACATCAGCAAACTTTGAAATTATTATTTCCAAAATACAACTCAAACTAAAGACAGAATCTTCATGTCTTCGAGTTGATCTAATCTCTGTCTTTCTCAAACACCTCAAGAAAAAAAATGTCCACACAGAGAAACATCAATGCATGTCAGCATCTCCTACTATAAACCATGCAATGCTACTTACAACCGCTCAAGGGTCAAAAGGAATCAAGTTCAGTTTTTCATATCCCCATAAATTGCAACTGTCCTTTCACTTAAGGATAATGCTGGATAGTCCTCTCATTGCAGATAGTTCAGAATTTCAAAGCACATATTCGGATTGCATCAGTCTACAAGGTGTGATATCAAAGCTCAACATGAGCTCTGTGCTGGTTCAGCTTTGAATTGATTGTACTTTAGAAAGTTTTGCTGAATGAAAATGAACTGCACTTCTAACCAATCGTGTCTGGTTAACAAAATACTATGAAGCGGTGAATTTGTTTATAAACACTGCTACCTGACGCTGTACAAACGGATCTAAGATTTTTAGACATTTTAATAATTCAAAGACTGTTCCTAACAGAATGCATAAACTATAGGTGTATCATATACCGGATGCACGGTAAATTAACTAAATACGTAGCGTCTATTAACTATTAAGAAAAACAGACCTGTCAACAACACTAGCATTAAATCCCAAAGCCTATAACTTTACACAAACTCCCTTAAAACTAATCAGTGGACACCACGCTGTCACTGACCCACAAACAATCCCACTGTCCACGGCAACACCGCCTACCAGAGTTAAACACCCGCAATGAGAGCTCGACAGCCTGGCAAAAGCCCACGATATGACTGGCGTCTCTTTAAATGCTTTACAGAGGCTCCATCTCTGTAATCTGTAAAACTCACGACGGTGCAACTAACGTATGATCTGGCGGCTGCATCTCTGCAGGAACGGACACCAGCAACTCAGCGACATGCTGATGATGCACTTGCTGCGCATTAGTAACGCTACTGTATTTCACTAGGCGAAGCGCTCACCTCATCGCTCCCGCTCGTGCAGAATCCCGCTTCGCGCTGGCGCCTGTGTTTCTCCGCCAGCCCGAGCAAGCGCGACAGTGACGGATCCTCTCTCAGCGTAGCTCTAACGTCGACGGGCCTCGGCCCTTTCCCATCCTCAGCCCTCACCCGACCGACATGAGAGCGCTTCTCCGTCTTCAGCAGACTCCGAGACATCCATGGCCGACCTGGGAAACGGCAGCGAACGGTGGCGGAGGTGTTTATGGTCGCTACAACAGCCGAGGCTGATAATCCGCCTCCTGCTGCCGCCATTATTACATACCACAACAACATACTATGAAGAGGTGAATTTGTTTATAAACACTGCTACCTGACGCTGTACAAACGGATCTAAGATTTTTAGACATTTTAATAATTCAAAGACTGTTCCTAACAGAATGCATAAACTATAGGTGTATCATATACCGGATGCACGGTAAATTAACTAAATACGTAGCGTCTATTAACTATTAAGAAAAACAGACCTGTCAACAACACTAGCATTAAATCCCAAAGCCTATAACTTTACACAAACTCCCTTAAAACTAATCAGTGGACACCACGCTGTCACTGACCCACAAACAATCCCACTGTCCACGGCAACACCGCCTACCAGAGTTAAACACCCGCAATGAGAGCTCGACAGCCTGGCAAAAGCCCACGATATGACTGGCGTCTCTTTAAATGCTTTACAGAGGCTCCATCTCTGTAATCTGTAAAACTCACGACGGTGCAACTAACGTATGATCTGGCGGCTGCATCTCTGCAGGAACGGACACCAGCAACTCAGCGACATGCTGATGATGCACTTGCTGCGCATTAGTAACGCTACTGTATTTCACTAGGCGAAGCGCTCACCTCATCGCTCCCGCTCGTGCAGAATCCCGCTTCGCGCTGGCGCCTGTGTTTCTCCGCCAGCCCGAGCAAGCGCGACAGTGACGGATCCTCTCTCAGCGTAGCTCTAACGTCGACGGGCCTCGGCCCTTTCCCATCCTCAGCCCTCACCCGACCGACATGAGAGCGCTTCTCCGTCTTCAGCAGACTCCGAGACATCCATGGCCGACCTGGGAAACGGCAGCGAACGGTGGCGGAGGTGTTTATGGTCGCTACAACAGCCGAGGCTGATAATCCGCCTCCTGCTGCCGCCATTATTACATACCACAACAACAACTGCGGCGCTGAGCTCTCGGGAGGAACAAGATGGAAAGGCGCGAGATAGCGGAGGAAACGCACGGCATCATGGGAGATTGAGTTTTGTTTTTGTTGGCCTTTTGCCATTGAGCATAATGGAGCATCATTCTGTAAATACTTAAAATAATACATATTCACCTGTTTAATGCCTGTAAAGTCTGACCTATAAAAAAATAGTGCGTCATCTATTTTTTTTTATGTAACAAACAGTTTATTGAACCTTTAGTTACAAAAATAATTTTAAAAAGTTTGTGTTTTATGTTTTGTGTCATATGTGATTTATTTGGCTTTTATGGCTCATGTAGTCTGATAAAGGAGAATATGGAGCTCTTACTAAAGGGGGGAAAACACCTAAGATTTATTCAGAGGCCCCATCAAAATATGCTAGCCTATTTTGGTGCTGATATTATAGATAATTATAGTAGTATAAAATACTACTTACATAAAATGCATGTAAACATCAGTTGTTAGGGGAAGCCGCAGCGCAATTATAGAATTATACGCACCTTGCAGTTATTTGGCAACTTATACGTCAACTACCAATCACTGCTTCAACAAAAGCAAAACAATATCTCAAGCCAAAAAAAAACAAGTAAAAAAAATCCAAAGTAGGCATTTCCCGCAAAGTAAAATATCAAAGAAATATGGAAAAAAAATATTGTTGGCACAGTAGGCAGCGCGTCAGTTTCATAATCTGAAGGTCGTGAGTCCGAGCCTCACACAGGGCAAGGCAGCATTTTAACTTCTCTAAGTGAACTATAAAGGTTGTCTGTATTTCAAATAGATGAGGGTGATAGAAGACTCGTGGAGAAGTCCTATGAAATAAAATAGTAAGTCACCTTGATATGATATTTTCATTGAATTCTATTTATAGCTACAGCAGGATATAGTCTCACAATTGTGTTGCATGATCATTCTTTGTGTTGCATGATTCTTCATAAGATAAAGCTCAAAGTAAGGAAACATTAACTGAATCTTTTTATGAAAGAGCTCAGAATTTTTTAAATAATCTAATTATTTGATGAAGTGAAGTCACTTTATCTAACCATCTTTTAATAAATACTTTACGGTTTATTTTTTAATGATTCAAATAATGCACAACTTTTGAAGAGTCTAAGTTTTAAATAGCTCTTGAGACTAAACAGTTGTGTTTGTGTGTGTGTGTGTGTGTGTGTGTTTAGGGGAGAGTGGGGTTAGATGAGACATTTTTTACTTATGTCATCCTCAAGATAAGGGAAAATGAGACAGAACAGTGTCAATGAAAGTATCTAAAGTCATTTCAGGATGTTTCCTATAATTTTAAATTATCAGAATGTATCTATGACAAAGGGTTCTAAAAATATGTCTTATAAAAAAAGTGTTCCCGTCGCTCAATTTGCCCCAGGTTAGGGGTAAGTTAACTGACCATCTGATTCAAACCCATGTGAAATTTTTAAGATAATTTACCTCTCTTAAAAACTAATTTAATAATCAAATCTCCTTTTATAACCAGTCATATTTCTTTTCTTAAAGCTAACTTAAACAACATAAAACCAACCAAATGAAGTTTAAATTTCAATCTTTAATTGTTTGCATTTCTGTTGTAACCTTCCCAAAAGCAGACTAAACAGAGAGTCTGTTGAGTAAAATTAAATAAAAACTGAATTAGAATGAAGGAATAAATGTAGACTGATACTAATATACAATTTAGTCAAAAGATTCCTGGCATGGCAGCTTTTCTGCAATGTCGAACAGGCCATTAGGGACTACAGGTGGAATGTTATATGATTATAATGTGATGAAAATCATCTTCTGGTTTTTATCAGAGAAGGATTTGGTGAACATGTACTCTGTCCCTATCAAATAAACTACAAATAATATGGAAATATATGATAAACTAAACCAGTTGCATAATATCACATTAAAATACCAATTATACTTAAGAGATTTTAACTTCAGTGCCTTATGGTGGGGTAAGTTAAAATGCTGGCTCAATTTACCCCAAAGCATTTGGCTCACTTTGCCCCATAGCTACCACTTTGGAAAAAACTAGCTAGCTTACCAATTCGGGCAAATATTTAGCTAAATAATTTCTTTGGTTTCATATGTTGCCAAATCACCTATGTGCATCATAAATATTTTTTGACCTGGATAAATTTGCTTTGGCGTAACAGCTGTTATATCTTTTATGCTAAAATTTTACTTTGACAAGCCAAAAACAGTTTTTAAAGTAAATGGGTGCCTTCCACTAGCTTCTAGACTAAACTTTGTGTTAATGTTTGGTTTTAGATGGCTTATTTAAATTATTATGAGGTTCCAACTGCACTAAATGATAGACCTTAAGCATAAATAAAATTAATATTTTTGCCTGAAACTAATTATGAAGAGTAGAAGTGTTGAGTAATATGGACAAAACAGTTCAGGTCCACTGCCACACAATGAATGATTTTATTGCAGCGCTGCAATTATATTTTGGTGAGAAGCACCAAAATCACACATTTAATTACATGCAACTAATTGAAGAAATAGTGTTAAATAAGAATAATTAAAATGAAAGGAGCTGGACGTTTATTACTGATTCCACCCTTCAGAACTTCTTCTTTCCATAACCCCGCTTTAACAGTTCAGCCTTCCACACAGCAAAGGGTTTTGTGTCAGTCTCCTCACAAGTTGCCAAAATACTGGCGATGAGTTGACATTATTCTCTCTTTATTGCACTTTCTGCACTGGATAGCCTCTGATCTTCGCACATAGTACTTCCTGGTATAAATGCCATCTTTTTCTTTCATCAGTTTTCTCTTCCAGTAGTACCGGCGTGTGGTGTAAGGAACAGGAACCGAATGGGAACTCACGGTTGCTGGTGCATCAATCTTTTGTGCAGGTGTTAAAACCACCATCATTTGTTTTGACAGAGAAGGGCTGGAAAACAAAATGGGCAAAGTCAATGATGAGCCTGACTGGGTTTGAGCAGGAGCAGGTTGTTCTGTTGAGGGTTTTTCTTGTGTTGTGTTGTTTGCTGTCACAGTGTCTGGAGGCGAGTTTGAAATGAGAGGCTTGTCATCACAACTGTACTCCATACTATCCTCTTCTTTAATGGACGGAACCTTCTCTGGAGCCGTCATTTCTTTTGCCGGTGAGGATGTGATTGGAGGAAAGAGATCTTCTACCTGAAACTGGGCACCTCGGCTTATCCTGGAAAAGATTCGAATGACTCACATTAATACCTAATGTTATGTGTATCTTGGAAATACCACCAAAATGTTGTGGAAAGCTGAGGTATATTTTGCATTCATTGATAGAGAAGCTTCTAACAGAGATGGGACGGGTTGCTGTGCGATTTTTCCAAGCCCCAATGTCCTCTTGTTTGCAGCAGCACTCACTTCCGGCCACTTGGACATCAGTGGTTTCCATCTGTCTAATGATAAAACTACTGTCCTGGATTGCATTGCCAGTCTGCTGGTACAGGTACTCTAACCCAATCAGTTCACATGAAAAGGAGTTCTACGTTTTAATGATTCAAAAAATACACAACTTTTTAAGAGTGTAAGTTTTAAATAGCTCTTGAGACTAAACAGTTGTGTTTGTGTGTGTGTGTGTGTGTGTGTGTGTGTGTGTGTTTAGGGGAGAGTGGGGTAAGATGAGACATTTTTTACTTATGTCATCCTCAAGATAAGGGAAAATGAGACAGAACAGTGTCAATGAAAGTATCTAAAGTCTTTTCAGGATGTTTCCTATAATTTTAAATTATCAGAATGTATCTATGACAAAGGGTTCTAAAAAATATGTCTTATAAAAAAAGTGTTCCCGTGGCTCAATTTGCCCCAGGTTAGGGGTAAGTTAACTGACCATCTGATTCAAACCCATGTGAAATTTTTAAGATAATTTACCTCTCTTAAAAACTAATTTAATAATCAAATTTCCTTTTATAACCAGTCATATTTCTTTTCTCGTGAGTCCGAGCCTCACACAGGGCAAGGCAGCATTTTAACTTCTCTAAGTGAACTATAAAGGTTGTCTGTATTTCAAATAGATGAGGGTGATAGAAGACTCGTGGAGAAGTCCTATGAAATAAAATAGTAAGTCACCTTGATATGATATTTTCACTGAATTCTATTTATAGCTACAGCAGGATATAGTCTCACAATTGTGTTGCATGATCATTCTTTGTGTTGCATGATTCTTCATAAGATAAAGCTCAAAGTAAGGAAACATTAACTGAATCTTTTTATGAAAGAGCTCAGAATTTTTAAAATAATCTAATTATTTGATGAAGTGAAGTCACTTTATCTAACCATCTTTTAATAAATACTTTACGGTTTATTTTTTAATGATTCAAATAATGCACAACTTTTGAAGAGTCTAAGTTTTAAATAGCTCTTGAGACTAAACAGTTGTGTTTGTGTGTGTGTGTGTGTGTGTGTGTTTAGGGGAGAGTGGGGTTAGATGAGACATTTTTTACTTATGTCATCCTCAAGATAAGGGAAAATGAGACAGAACAGTGTCAATGAAAGTATCTAAAGTCATTTCAGGATGTTTCCTATAATTTTAAATTATCAGAATGTATCTATGACAAAGGGTTCTAAAAATATGTCTTATAAAAAAAGTGTTCCCGTCGCTCAATTTGCCCCAGGTTAGGGGTAAGTTAACTGACCATCTGATTCAAACCCATGTGAAATTTTTAAGATAATTTACCTCTCTTAAAAACTAATTTAATAATCAAATCTCCTTTTATAACCAGTCATATTTCTTTTCTTAAAGCTAACTTAAACAACATAAAACCAACCAAATGAAGTTTAAATTTCAATCTTTAATTGTTTGCATTTCTGTTGTAACCTTCCCAAAAGCAGACTAAACAGAGAGTCTGTTGAGTAAAATTAAATAAAAACTGAATTAGAATGAAGGAATAAATGTAGACTGATACTAATAAACAATTTAGTCAAAAGATTCCTGGCATGGCAGCTTTTCTGCAATGTCGAACAGGCCATTAGGGACTACAGGTGGAATGTTATATGATTATAATGTGATGAAAATCATCTTCTGGTTTTTATCAGAGAAGGATTTGGTGAACATGTACTCTGTCCCTATCAAATAAACTACAAATAATATGGAAATATATGATAAACTAAACCAGTTGCATAATATCACATTAAAATACCAATTATACTTAAGAGATTTTAACTTCAGTGCCTTATGGTGGGGTAAGTTAAAATGCTGGCTCAATTTACCCCAAAGCATTTGGCTCACTTTGCCCCATAGCTACCACTTTGGAAAAAACTAGCTAGCTTACCAATTCGGGCAAATATTTAGCTAAATAATTTCTTTGGTTTCATATGTTGCCAAATCACCTATGTGCATCATAAATATTTTTTGACCTGGATAAATTTGCTTTGGCGTAACAGCTGTTATATCTTTTATGCTAAAATTTTACTTTGACAAGCCAAAAACAGTTTTTAAAGTAAATGGGTGCCTTCCACTAGCTTCTAGACTAAACTTTGTGTTAATGTTTGGTTTTAGATGGCTTATTTAAATTATTATGAGGTTCCAACTGCACTAAATGATAGACCTTAAGCATAAATAAAATTAATATTTTTGCCTGAAACTAATTATGAAGAGTAGAAGTGTTGAGTAATATGGACAAAACAGTTCAGGTCCACTGCCACACAATGAATGATTTTATTGCAGCGCTGCAATTATATTTTGGTGAGAAGCACCAAAATCACACATTTAATTACATGCAACTAATTGAAGAAATAGTGTTAAATAAGAATAATTAAAATGAAAGGAGCTGGACGTTTATTACTGATTCCACCCTTCAGAACTTCTTCTTTCCATAACCCCGCTTTAACAGTTCAGCCTTCCACACAGCAAAGGGTTTTGTGTCAGTCTCCTCACAAGTTGCCAAAATACTGGCGATGAGTTGACATTATTCTCTCTTTATTGCACTTTCTGCACTGGATAGCCTCTGATCTTCGCACATAGTACTTCCTGGTATAAATGCCATCTTTTTCTTTCATCAGTTTTCTCTTCCAGTAGTACCGGCGTGTGGTGTAAGGAACAGGAACCGAATGGGAACTCACGGTTGCTGGTGCATCAATCTTTTGTGCAGGTGTTAAAACCACCATCATTTGTTTTGACAGAGAAGGGCTGGAAAACAAAATGGGCAAAGTCAATGATGAGCCTGACTGGGTTTGAGCAGGAGCAGGTTGTTCTGTTGAGGGTTTTTCTTGTGTTGTGTTGTTTGCTGTCACAGTGTCTGGAGGCGAGTTTGAAATGAGAGGCTTGTCATCACAACTGTACTCCATACTATCCTCTTCTTTAATGGACGGAACCTTCTCTGGAGCCGTCATTTCTTTTGCCGGTGAGGATGTGATTGGAGGAAAGAGATCTTCTACCTGAAACTGGGCACCTCGGCTTATCCTGGAAAAGATTCGAATGACTCACATTAATACCTAATGTTATGTGTATCTTGGAAATACCACCAAAATGTTGTGGAAAGCTGAGGTATATTTTGCATTCATTGATAGAGAAGCTTCTAACAGAGATGGGACGGGTTGCTGTGCGATTTTTCCAAGCCCCAATGTCCTCTTGTTTGCAGCAGCACTCACTTCCGGCCACTTGGACATCAGTGGTTTCCATCTGTCTAATGATAAAACTACTGTCCTGGATTGCATTGCCAGTCTGCTGGTACAGGTACTCTAACCCAATCAGTTCACATGAAAAGGAGTTCTACGTTTTATTAAACTAGGGATAGTTCACATAAATATGAAAACTCTGCATTCTTATGCATTCTCCTGTTGTTTTAAACCTGTATGACTATTTCCTTGTGCGAAACACAAAGGATATTTTGAAGAATGTTTGTTATTCCATTTAGTGTTAATATAACATTGAAATAAAATATAAATTTTGGGTTTAGTAACTTAAGCAAAAATGAGAAATGTTGCCTTGGCAACTAACCTAAAGTAGAAAAAATAATTAACGTACAGATTTGGACTTCGCACATTTAGTCTACTTTTATTTTTTTATTTTGTGTCCTGTCTGCATTATCATGGTACCTTTAGGCTACCTGATGTTTCTTGCCTCTGGATTATTGTTTCTTTTTCTAGACATACTTCTGTGTATGTGTGTGTTTTTTCACTGTGGGAGTGCATTATGTGCTGTGTATTTGTTAATCACATATAAAGGAATGTCTTTGGAGACTTTTAATTGTCTGATGAAGAGACTGTGTGCTTGAAATTTAATCTTTGTGTGAGTGTACATTTTTTTACGAGCCATGGTGTGCCGGTGTGTGTTTATTTCTTTTTCTGCTTTAAGTTTCTTTTTGGTTGGGCACTTATGTTTTGTGTTTTCTTGGTAACTAACTGAAATAAAATAATAATAATAATAATAATAATAAAACTGAACAAAACTAAAGCTAAACAGAAATACATATAAAAAAAAATAATACATACAATTTCTAAAATATTAACTAAAATTAAACTGAAAATATAAAAACAAAAACAATACTGTAATAGAATACAAATGTTACTAAAATAACACTGTTTCCATTGTATAGTGGAACGACATGAGGGTGAGTTTGTATTTTTGGAGAACTGTCGCTTCAGCTACAAGAAATTCATATCTAACTTACCTGTGTATTTACTTGTACTGATAGTAGACACAATGTTTTTTTTAAGCACTTCCTCTCTCAAGTCTGAGGTGTCTGCAGGCCCTCTGAGGCTGTAGCAGTCGCTTCATTCCACCTGACCAATCCATCCAACAATCAATTTGTAGTAATGTAGAACAAGTCGGCACCCCTGAAATATAATATACAAATTGCAAACATTGCACCACTTAGATACTGCAGTATAGAAATATTTTTTGATTATGGTTATCTAGTTGTGATGTGCCACTTGCAATACTGCAGGCACATTGTTGGCATTGCAACAACCCCAGACTTTTTAATGGTATAGTGTATGTACACTAAATCTAACAAAATGATTTTGATTGACTGATAATGTATTTACCTGGAATGAGCTGGTTCAGATGCTGGTGGAAGGATTCAATGGAGGTGGAACCTCTGACACATTTGTAGTTTGGCAGAAGGTGGCCTCCCTTCACCAGTGTCCCAGTCTGCTCATACAGTTGTACACCAAGAGGATCCACTATACACGGTAAATGTTTCTTCTGGGAATCCCATACCTCAGCTATCGTATTGTAACTGAAGAGCGGCACTCCTGATGAGTCCCATCCCACCTCCCCATCATAGAGCTGAATGAGCGCTGCAATGAGTTCTTCGATCTCCCTCGCGCCACATGTGGTTCGTCTACAGTGGAGGGCCAACTCATTTCTGCTGAGGTGATGTATAAGTTCATCATCAGAAGGCTGGATGATCTCGGAACTGAGCTCGGTATGCTTCGCCTCCTTCAGCTGCTTCAGGTCCTCCTCATCCCATTTGAAAATACAGTGGCTGAGACTGTCCATGAAGGTTGCATATATCTGATGGGACTCTGATGTGCAGCCCCGCAGCAATCCGTCGCATGAACTCCGAGATGTCCAACCTGACCTCCATGTCCTTCCACTCTTTGAATGTTTTTCTGAAAGAGTTGGACCTACAGCAGTCTCCGTTGACATACAGAACCTCAGGAGGAGCCATCACGGCTTCCTTGTACCTATTTATGACGCCAGAGATCATCGCCTCAAGACATGATAACCTGCCCGTGTTCACTGGCGACACTGATCACCCAAGTTCCTGAGAAGTTCCTGAGAAACTTCTTGGTGAAACCCATCTTTAGCACACGGCCAAACTGCGAGGTTATGCTGGTTCATCTTATTCATTCGGTGAAGTACGTCCAGAGCGAACACTTGCCTCAACCACAAGTGTTTGGGAAGAGGAAGCATGGAATACTCATGTGACTTTTTGGAAACAGGGTGTTGATACTGCTAATTCACAGTTCTGATGTTAAGACAACAATGAATTTCTACCTTTTAACGAAAAACAACACTCTCACACTGTTAATGACTCTTTAAAGATTCAAATGTATGGTAATTAATTTCTAAGTTGAGTACACATTTGTTTCTAACAGCTTAGCGTTTAAAAAACATTCTATAAATTAAAACTTAATCACAAAACTGATTTGTGTGATTTTGTTATTTTATAGCAATAAACATTAAATAAATATGAATGAAATCCAAATTAAAAGGGTGATTCTCACAAAACTTGTCAAGGTCATACTTCACTCTAAAATCAAAAGACAAAAGAAAAAAAATGGGATTTTGCTCATTGAAAGAAAAAGAAGCCTAAACTTTTAGATTATGACATTATTTTCATGACAATTAAGCTCATTTCCCACCAAATTTATATTACAAAAAAAACAAAAAACCGTCATGGTAGTATTTGTTGTACTGCCTTTAAAACTATTTAGCATACCATTGATTTAGTAATATACAGTTAAAAACTACTGTATTTCTGTAATGAAAAACATTATTGAGGATAGTGAAAGTAAAATATCAAGATACACAGAGTAATGGGGGAAATAAAGTTGAGTTGAAAACAAAATCTTAGGCTTAAAATGCAAGCTTCTTTGCCTTTTTTTCTTATATTTTGGTGTAAAACAGACATTTTAACAGGCTTTGAAATTGCGACATTCCCCAAAAAGGTCCTAATATATTCTACAGTTCTTAAATCTTCAATGAGTCATCATCTCTTTTAATTACTCTAAGCAATTTACATCAAGAATCGAGGAATTGAATAAGAACCGCCAGATTCGAACCCAAGTCTCAAGTGTGACCCCCAGCATGCGCCAAGAGTACCTGAGGTAAGTTGCTGAGAATCGCTGCATTAAACAATTATACTAATTTAATTATTTATATTGGCAGCCTGGCAGGGTTGAGAAACCCGCTAAACTTACTTCAAACTACAGCATGTCCATAATAACAGCCACAGTATCCTATCCCAGTAATTAGAAACAGATCATCTTACCTTTGCCAACGCAAAAATGCACAAGTGTAAAATCGAGGTCGTCTACAAGCTGAAGCGTTATAGCCGCTTTTCCACTATCGGGCCGAACGGTTCTCGTTGCCTAACCGTTCCATTCCGTGCCGTTCCGGGCCAGTCAGCACGGATACGGTTTCATTTTCATAACGGAGTTCTTTGGAATGTAATACAAACGCGTCAGTCGTTGTCTTGGTAACGCAAGTGTAATGTAAACAGCCATATGGACGATGATCAGATATTTCTGTTTTTGGGACTCCTTTTTTATCCGATATTTACTTCGTTAAATAACAGGGGGAAAAAACACAACTCTTGACGCGAAAAATAAAATAAACAGAAGGCGACGACGGCAAATGTTTCTTCCACAGACCAAACTGTCTCAGACCTTTTTTTTATTTTTTATATTGCACGTAGCCTAGCTGTTCCCTCTGGAGCTTTCACGAGACATCACGGAGATATTTCTCCGTTATGGGAACTCCTTCCCTTCCAACCTTTCCTGAAGTCCTATTGGCTCCCGCTAAAGCTGCGTTCAGTATCAGATTCTGACGTAATTGTCGTGTGCACCGCATTTTATACTGCCGCTCGAGCTCGTCAGTATTTGCATGCGATTTGCATACTTCGCGTCAATTGGCCAGTCGTTTGGACTGGCGGGAGCCAATAGGACTTCAGGAAAGGTTGGAAGGGAAGGAGTTCCCATAACGGAGAAATATCTCCTTGATGTCTCGTTCCCGCACTCAGGGAACCGAGGTTACGATAGTAACCGGAGCGTTTACTTGACTGTTTGATCAAATAGCGTGCTTCCGCTTAGCCAGCTATGGAGAAACTGGTAGGCAGGCAACAGAGTGGCGACGTCACGCACACGCACGGCCCAGCTAAGCGGCAACCTCCCGCTCTCTCTCGTGAAGCCAACACGGAAGTGACTTAAACTGTAATTCGTCAACTGGCCGCTAGAGGCTGGCTGCAAAAGGGAGTCAATCCCATAGACTCCCCATGTTAAAATGCCCAACTTTACAGCAGAAAAAAACATGTTTACAAAAATTATTTTGGTCTATATAGCTAATTTTGCCCTTCATGACAACTGTGAGGGGGTGAATTTTTTTTATAACTCATCCGTTTAAATTATATTAAGCCTTAAAGTTCTGCATAATTAAGGGCGTGGCCACTTGAGTGACAGGTGCATTGCCGCTGCTGACACTGCCGTCGAGCTAGGTGGGCGTGGTTTCAGCACCCAGCTCCCGCCTCTTTGCCCATTTTCGATTATCCGGGAGTGACGCGCTGCAAAGATGGCGACGGCCCGCTCCGCCCACTTTAGGCTTCAAAAAGGCTCTTGGAACTCTACGGGTGATGCCACGGACACTACGTCCATGTTTTTATACAGTCTATGGGCTCAGCACGGTAGTCTAACCGGCCCGAGAATTCCGGGCCGAGAACGGTTTGTAATCGTGCCGCGCCGTACCAGGCTCACGTGGAAATACAACTGGAACCGTACCTGACAGTTCTCAGAACCGTTCGGCCCGATAGTGGAAAAGCGACTTAGGATGTCAACGTCAAAAAAACAAGCAGGTTGATCGAGGCCTAATGGCGGCGTTGATTGGCTGATTTTTGGTATGGTTTTTCCAATCTTGTGATTGGCTCATCATTTATGCTTAAAAGAACCATATTATGCCCCTTTTTACAATATGTAATATAAGTCTCGGGTGTCTCCAGAATGTGTCTGTTAAGTTTCAGCTCAAAATAGCCCATTTTGAAACTGCAGAGTGGAAGCATTTAGTCATTTAAGCATTTAGTCATTACTGGAAGCAGTAACATTGTTTTTGTGCCTGTATCTTTAAACGCAAATAAGCTGCTGCTCCCCGCCCCCTTTTCCAGAATAGGGCTGTGCCTTTGCAGCTAGGGATGGGCGATACCACTTATTTTATTTTCAATCCGATACCGATATTTTCAAGCCCAGTATCGTCGATATCGATACCGATACTTCTAAACAAAACTGATCTTTTAAATTATTAAAAGAATGTATAATCAGTAATTATACTCACTTAATATTAGATTTTAAAGCAGTGTTTAACATTTCATAGGCATTTTTTGTTTACACTGTCAGAAATAAAATATATTATAATTGTATTTTAGCCGTTTACTGGGGCAGTAACCTCAAAGGTGCAACTATACCCCTAAAAGTGAGCATATTAGTACCATACAAGTATGCATGCTTTAAGGGTAGATAAGTTACAAAGGTCCCCCTTTGAAGGTACCTCATGAAAAATAAACATGGTGTTACATAAGTACTAAAATGTATTATTATTATTATTACCATGGTAAATTTGTGGTTACTGCAGTTTTACACCAAATACCTTGGTAAACTGTGGTTATTGTAATAAAACAGTGGTAAACTGTGGTTACTGACAGATTTATTAACAGCAATTACAGAACATAACACAATCCATTTGTACTTTTAACAACCAGTTTAAATAAATTTACTTGCACATCTAGCCAATTTAAAATAAATATTACATGACTTTTGGGAAACGCAGCCCTATTTGAACAAGCACTGTGAGCGAAGCGTCAGCAGCGAACGCTGTCTGATTGATTGGTTCTGTCTTTCAGCATTTGCGTGTTCTGATGAGCAGGAGAAATGGTTCTATCCAACACAATAATTCGCTAATATAGTCTATTTTTCCACTTAGAAGCTTATTTTATGCACCGAATTTCTTGATAAGTAAATAATCTAAAAAAATTCATGGTTAAAAAATGCACTTTAGAATCGATATTTTTATGTTAGGACCATCCTTTCGATACAACATCAGTATCTAAAGTATCTATATTTAAGGATCGATCCGCCCATCCCTATTTGCAGCTGGTGCCTCAGATAATCTGCTAAAATAAAACATCTGTTTGGTTTTGATTATCATCATGTATATCGCGCTGAAATCATGCATTTTAAAGCCATATTAGTTTTTCTGGGAGCACACATCCGAAGCACGCACACAGAAAGCGGCTGTCACAAGGCATGTTCTCTTTCATGTCTTATTGCGCTTAAACTGTCAAATACGCAGAAGTTAATGTTAAAAACACACGAGTTACAAAAACAGACGGATGTCTGTGAAGGTAAACAGCTGGGAAAGAAATTGCATGTTTATTTTAGATCTGTGTGGCAGCAGCGTAATATTCAGAAAATAAATAAATAAATCCACTGCTCTCCTGAGGCTGGGACTCTATATAATGTGCAGATTGAGGGGCGGTGATATTATAATAAGATCCCCTTTCTACTTCACAGGGGGAGAGAAATCTGATCGGCTCGTTTTTTTTCCCACATGCTTGCAGAGAAAGGCTTAAAATTTTACTGGGTTCTTCTTTTTGACACTTTCTGGGTTGGTAGATGCACCGGGGACCCGATATGTCACCTTTAAAAAAAAAAAAAAAGGAAAAGAGAACCGGTGATTTTCATGCCTAGAAAGTCAGCGAAATCTATTTATGTTCAAAGTCATGTAATCTTTTCTGATTTTGCTCTGACTGGATGCTACAAGAAGACATGTTTCATATTTTTGGAGACTTTTGTACACAATTATAGTCATTTAAATCTATAAATTACAACACATTCTCCTATAACCCCAGATTAACAAGCACTGTTTCAAGTTCTAGGCTCTTTATTTCCACAAATAAGTATTTATACAGTGTAAGATTTTCTTATCAAGAAAAATGGCATTAACATCATAATGGGATTTAACATAATTACATCAACCATAACCCTTTTCTCAGTTATGCATCTGAGTGATGCATCTGCTCAAACTCTTTTTTTAATGCGTCACAAGTCATCCACAATCAGGAGTATGATGTTGAATCTATCACCACGATGGGATAGATTTGCAAAAAGGGTTCAAAGAATTCCATCTCCCAAAGCACAGATGGTGTGCCCCTCAATCTGCTTGCTGATCTCCCAGATCATGTCAATCTCTGCTGACTGTGCATCGCCTTTCACAAAGCGCCACATCATCTTATTCATCCAGTCCACTCCTGAAGGGCACAGAAAAGACAGACTGGTAAATATTCACTGTAATGTAACATACTATACATGTAAATACTGACAAATGTATATTTACATAAATTTGCAGTAATTCTTACCCTCTCTGCAAGGAGTGCACTGCCCACAGCTCTCGTGCTTGTAGAATTCCATTAAGCGGGCAATAGCTCGAATAGCATCAGTCTGTGAAGCGGGAAAACTTGTGATCAAATGGTCAAACACTCAAATTATCAGACAGATCTTCTAAAAAATATAAATGCTAATAGAATTTATTACACATAAAATTTCAAGGCTACAATGTGGCCATAACATTGTTTTCAAAATCTGCATATGAAGTAGCATTTAAGTATATTTACACAGACTGCTCATGAATGCATTTACACCGCAATTAGAATCGCATAAATAATGCTATGAGATTAATGGGTTTAAAAAGAATTTGTCTTTGCCATTCATCTTTCTGAATCATGTTTGTCACCAACTGCATGCAATATAAGATGAAATACAAGTCTGGGCCTGGGTTAATAACTTCAACACATTATTTTTTGATACAATCGGCACGATTACACATTCTTTTTTTTTTGATGATTAATCACACCAAAATTAACCTGTTAAATGGTCAGCCCTAGTTATTTTACAAATAAACATACTGATTTATCCATGACAATAAGTGCAGCTGTGCCAAGACCGGTCTGAGCCTGAATGAGGGCATCAAAATCCATGAGAACGGTGTCGCACACATGACGTGGGATTAGTGGTGTGGAAGAGCCACCAGGAATAACACACAGAAGATTATCCCAACCACCCCGGACACCACCTACAGAGATCATATCAATGAAGGCTCAATAATCTTTAAGATCACACATGATTAGACCATGAACAAACATTTCCGTGTACAGATGGAATGAGGTGTACCTGCATGTCTTTCAATCAGCTCTTTCAAGGGAATGGACATCTCTTCTTCCACCGTGCAGGGGTTGTTGACATGGCCTGAAATGTTGAAGAGCTTTGTGCCAGAGTTTCTCTCTCGGCCGAAACTCAGAAACCACGTGCCACCACGACGGCAGATGGTCGGTGCCACAGCTACTGTCTCAACATTAGCAACGGTTGTTGGACAGCCAAACACACTTGCAAAAAGAACAGGTCAAATTTATAACTGGTCATTCTAAGTAAAATTTATTATTTGTTTTATACATTTATAACATGTCACTTATACAAAAAAATTTAATTATTATATATTAACACATTGCAAACATGTCACTTATGTCATGTCACTTATATAAAATAAAATAAATAAAATATAATATAACAAATACATTAAAAAAGAAAATCAAAAAAGAACATTTGCTTGTTTCTGACTTACCCACATCAGCAGGGAAAGGGGGCTTCAGACGAGGTTTTCCCTGTTTTCCCTCGATGGACTCAATGAGAGCCGTCTCCTCTCCGCAGATGTACGCTCCCGCACCGCGCATCACAAACACATCAAAGTCATAACCTGAGCCACAAGCGTTCCTGCCAATCAGCCCTGCTGCATAGGCCTCGTTAATGGCCACCTGAGAGTAAGCACACATAAACACATGAGGTCAATACATTACTTCCCTCTACTACTGTGTAGTACATTCTATCCCATTTACTCCAAAATGAACCCCTCTGAATAACAATATGGTTATTTTATGTTTTTGAAAGAAGTCTCTTTTACCCACCAGGGCTGCATTTATTTAACCCCAAATACAGCAATATTGTGAAATATTATTTCAATTAAAAATAGTAAATAATGTTTTCTACTTTATTTTATTTTGTATTTTAAAGGTGTACCAAGCGATTTTTGCCAAACGATGTTGATATTTGAAAGCACCAAAACAAACTCGCTTATACCCCAACAGGACCGCCCCTATTTTGATAACTCTGCCCCACACGTATGTACACAACCCTGGCAGCGATGATGGAGGAATCTGCTATGCCTGCCGGCCACGGCATATTCAATCAAAAGCCAACACAGAATAGTTGTGCGAAAAAGCAAAATCAACGTAACTCGCTTATCAAGAAGAAACAAAGCAGCCTCGGCATCCGATTCCAGGCCTTCCCGCTCCTTGAGTTCTCTCCACCACTGGAAAGCTGCTCCAATATTTACACGGTCCTACCTCTTGCCTGATCATAACCCTTCTTTTTAATGTGTTGTTCCTCCAAAAATTTCCTCTTTTTTTTTTAACTGCCATCTCTCGCTATCTATAGTCGATCTGCTAATATCCGTCCTGTGCACTCACTGAGCGCTGTTCTCCCTATCATTACTAGACACACCCCTTACTGCTGATTGGCTGCAAGTGTTTTGGGACTAGGTCCGACACTGGTCAAAAGCGTTTTTCAAATATCACTTAGTGCACCTTTAATATATTTGAAAATGTAATTTACTCCTGTGATGGTAAAGCTGAATTTTCAGTAGCCTTCAGTATCACATGATCCTTCAGAAATCATTCTAATATGCTGATTTGGAAATATTTCTTATTATTATCAATGTTGAAAACAGTTGTGCTGCCTAATATTTTTGTGGAAATCATGATAAATTTTTTACGGGATTCTTTGATGAATAAAAAGTTCAAAATTACAGCATTTAATTGATATATAAATATTTTGAAACATTCAATTTGTAATTATAATTCTCTACTCTCACTTTTGACCAGTTTAATGCATCCTTGCAAAAATAAATCAAATCAAATACATTATTTCTTTCAAAAATGTTTAAATGGTAGTGCAATGTAACAAAGTTATAATATTAGTATTTATTAATGAATTTATCATTATTATTTTAATTTATTTATTAATCAGTATTCTATTCATTATTCAGGCCTTTTGAAGGCTTCACATCAGAAGCATGTCTATGATGCCTCCATAGGCAGCTTATTAGGTTCTGGAATGGAGCTTAGCAATAAACAATCTTTCTTCCTGTCTCTGAAAATGAATTATGTTACAGATATATGAGGGATCACAACCTTTCTTTTTCACCTGCAGATTGGACGACTCATTGTAGAACTCTCCACGGATGTAGATGTAGGCTGCTCGTGCTCCCATGGCCCTGCCAGCCACCAGACAGCCCTCAATCAGCTTGTGGGGATCGTTACGCATGATCTCTCTGTCCTTGCAGGTACCGGGCTCTCCTTCGTCAGCATTCACTACCAGATATTTAGGCCTGAGAGGGTAAAAAAAAGAAACTCGTATGCTTTTGTATGACCTGATTTGATTCTAATGAAAAGAGCTAAATGTAGTTCCACTGGCCAAGAATTTATATCTGTTTTTGCAGAGTCATGTGACTTATGAAACCCGCTAATTGTTGAGATGAAAAACTACCTGCCATCACTGGGCTTGTTCATGAAGCCCCACTTCATCCCTGTGGGGAATCCTGCACCTCCTCGGCCACGCAGCCCTGAGACCTTAATCTCATTCAGGATCCAGTCCACTCCTTTATCCAAAATCTCCTTGGTCTTGTACCAGTCACCTCTCCTCAGGGCACCCTTCAGCCTGAGATATATGAACAATTCATCACATTAAAAACATGCACTATGGTGACAATAATAATTATATATATATATATATATAGTCTTTTATGCGTTTGTGTGTGTTGTGTGTGTGTATATATATATGTTGTGTGTGTTGTGTGTGTGTAGCTCGCAATTTTGAGATGTAAACTTGCAATTCTGAGAAAAAAGTGAATTGTCAGACATGAACTTGCAATTTCATGAGAAAAGTCTGAACTGTAGATAAAGTAACAATTACCTTTTTTTTTTTTACCTTTTTTATTCCATAGAGAAAATACGCTTTCATACATAATACAATCAGTTAAACGGTTTAAAAAGTAATTTAATTATTTATCTTTTCAGTAATTTATAAATATTTAAAAAGGTTTGCTGCATGGTTAAAATACGCTACGTGTATAAAAAAAATTGTTTTTAGTATTGAAAACAATACTATTATTTTTATACTATAACAATACTTATTTACTGAACTGTTGTATAAAATCACATTTAATCTCGTGATATTTGGGACAAAATCAGCACTCGTGTGATAGCCTACTGCTCTCGCTGCTCGTGTGATGTCGCTTATCATATGATATAAATATGAGCCAAAAACTCATACAGAGGTATTTTTTGCCCCAATATCTTGAATTTTAGAGCATAACTTTGTTTATGGAGTTGTTGCTCTGCATTTGTCAACAGTCAACTGTATGAACTGTAAGATGATGTACAGGTCTGGGGGCGGGACCAGTGCGTTAACTGCCTTAAAATATTTTAATTGCATTATTTTTTCATAGCTAATTAAGTTAATGCGTTAAACTGACAGCCCTAATATATATATAATAGCCTAGCTTTATGTTTTTCTCCGCTTGCAGAAGTGCTGCATTTGACAAAATCACTAGTAAATAAAACACACCTTAGTATCGATATTTTTAGTTTGAGATTCGATACTTTCGATACTCGCGTCAGTATCGATATATCGATACTTTGGATCGATACGCCCATCCCTAATCCTCATGTTCTGTTGTTTGCTGCTTTTTGCGCATGTAAAATGAATAATGTTAGTATTTTTTAACAGGTCACAGACACTTATCCTTTCTAATTTAATTCAATTCTAATTTAAAATAATCTTGTCGGTTAACGGTTAAAAATCGGTTAACGAGCGTCGGTTGTCGGTTAGGAAAAATAACCGAAATGAACATCCCTAGTCCTGTCTTTAGATATAATTCATAATAAAATTTCATATTTTTTTTCCCTCCAGTCATGTCGTCCATAAAGGTTAGTGAATATTCTGTCCTGGTCAGCTAGAGGTCCAAATTTGGTCTTCTTTGGTGTTTCCTAGAGGAAACATACTGATTATAGCCAGTTTCCATTGATCATCAATCATGCAGACAGTGGATATGAGTAACTAGTCACCTGTTGAGCTGTGCTGCTGTTGTATCGCACAAGTGTCATGGAGTTTGGGGGAGAGGCAGAGCTGGCGGCTACAGAAGTGCATGATGCACCAGTTGCAACCACGGCAACCGGGGCACGTGAAGCCCCAGTGGTGAGAACCCGGCTAAGAACGGGACAACCGAGACAGGACAACATCTTATCTGAAAGAGATGGATGGTACAATGAGCATGAAAGTTTCCTCATAACCAAAGCTGTACCACATTAATAACAATTCCAGTCCTAATGACCCATTATTATTAACTAAAACTGAAACTATTAAAAATAGTTTTTGGTAATTAAAATAAAGCTAAAATTTAATTAAATATAAATATTAGATAAAAAGTTCTGGAAAAAAATCTATATGACAACTAAAATGTTGCCTTGGCAACTAACTGAAATATGTTTAATATGAAGTGCAAAAATTACTAAAACTGAAATCAAGTAGAAATACTAAAAATAATAATAATAAAATAACAATTATAACAAATAATACAAATAAAAAACAAAATTACCAATCATTAAAAAAATGAAAACGACATATAAAAAAAGGATTTCTAATGTTATTGTTGCAATAAATGTTCACAAAATCAAATGTTTGCATGTTTGTTGGGAACAAGTCGGCCGGAGGGAAGAACTAAACATCCCAAAATAATAATAGCAAATAAAATTTATTCACAAAACGTTTGAGGTTCAACACTGTACCATAATCGATACATGAACTAATAAAAAGCCCTCAAAATGCATCTTTAATGAAGGGAACAGTTACGCAAGGCAAGAGATGGAAAGTGTAAATAGTTCAGCTGCGGCAATAAACACACATCCATATAGATCAAAGAAGCCTCCATATTATACATGATTACATAAACACACAAGCTAAACTCTCTCAGACACTGTACAGTAAGTTAACCCGTTGAAAACGGACTCGTCCCGCAGTGACCTCCAGTATATATTCACACTCATGACATTTGAGGGACCGCGGCACTGCACGACGTTAATGTTTGGATTTATTTACAGAAGGTATGGGAGATTGTCAAAAACTGAGAAACTGTCAAAACCTTGATTTGCAAACAGAAAACTCAAGTGAAAAAGCCTAACCGCTGCTTACCTTCGTGAGCTCCCTGGATCCGCGTTATAAAATGTAACAGCGGGACGAATATAGCGACCCACCCGGATGTAATAACAGCTTTGACCTGTTATGTGTGGAGGCGCTGTTGCACAGTTTAATGTAAAATAGTGCCTTAAAGCCTTCAATTGCCCCTAAATAAATAAATAAACTAACTAACTAACCACTGATATCTGTGTACACTTGAAGACACTTGATTTTATATTCTCGATACATGAACTAATAAAAAGCCCTCAAAATGCATCTTTAATGAAGGGAACAGTTACGCAAGGCAAGAGATGGAAAGTGTAAATAGTTCAGCTGCGGCAATAAACACACATCCATATAGATCAAAGAAGCCTCCATATTATACATGATTACATAAACACACAAGCTAAACTCTCTCAGACACTGTACAGTAAGTTAACCCGTTGAAAACGGACTCGTCCCGCAGTGACCTCCAGTATATATTCACACTCATGACATTTGAGGGACCGCGGCACTGCACGACGTTAATGTTTGGATTTATTTACAGAAGGTATGTGAGATTGTCAAAAACTGAGAAACTGTCAAAACCTTGATTTGCAAACAGAAAACTCAAGTGAAAAAGCCTAACCGCTGCTTACCTTCGTGAGCTCCCTCCGCGTTATAAATATATATAACAGCGGGACGAATATAGCGACCCACCCGGATGTAATAACAGCTTTGACCTGTTATGTGTGGAGGCGCTGTTGCACAGTTTAATGTAAAATAGTGCCTTAAAGCCTTCAATTGCCCCTAAATAAATAAATAAACTAACTAACTAACCACTGATATCTGTGTACACTTGAAGACACTTGATTTTATATTCTGTTATCTATCCAATACAATTTTATGTCTGGTTTAATCGTCCAAAAAATGTTTCTTCATAGTCAAATACTTCATAGTCATATTATTTCACCCCAAGTATAAATAGTACAAACCACTTTATTTGGTTTGAAGTGCAGTTTTATTTAGTGTTTGGTATGAAAACAATTAAATAAAGGAAATTGTAATTCCCTGTAAATAATAATGACACATTAAGCTGGTAAACTTAATATTCTACCAAACTGTATATAGACTCATGTACAGCAATTGTATTTAACAGTTAATAATATAGTGGCATATGAAACACATCAAATTAACATTTACATTCAAAATCTCAGTTGCTTTTTCATAATACTCCTCATTCATCTCTATAATTTCACACATTATGTGGGATAATATTTCTCTTTTTCTTTCCAACAACAGAGAAGCGTAGAAATGTTACTAACAAAATATAATTTAAAATGAACATATATCACTTGCTCCTAAGTAAATATTTTCCTCAAAAGCACATTTGAAAAATACCTCCTCTCAAAGGGTTATTTTCATCCTAATCGATTGTCGCAAGAAAGGGCTCAGGCCAAACGTAAATGAGTTTAATCAGTGAATATGTGACTCATATTGTTTAATACTTGAATTTGAAGTTGAGAGGACAATGGGCAGATGTCCAAGCTCATCCATGTCTTTCAGTTAGCAGACATCTTTTCTTACAGTGCATGATTCTTAAGTGCTCAGTGTTGATCCGGAAAGCAGATAGAATTCAGTATATTATTGTATTATAAAACAACTAATAGAAATGTTATTTTCCACTTTTTTTTCATTGATTTACCTCGATTTGATTATCTGTTTGTCTCCACATGATACATCCAGAGACCTTCCACCAGCAGCACAACAATAATGAAAGCTCGAGTAAGCGCAACACTGTTACATGCTGGTGGCTGCCTGGAGGTTTTTTAATGAAAGCAATGTCAAAGACATCAAGATTAAAGAGTTAAACATTGAGTTGTACTTAGTTAACATATTCAAATCTGCCTTGGAGATATTTTGATAAATGCAAAATTTACAGAGCAATTCCTTGACTAAGGGCTACTATTCCTTGAAACTAAAGGAGCTTAGTAGAAATTTAGAAACAAAAGCTTTTGTAATGTTATGGTATGTTTTGTGCTATGTTCAGTTAATTTTATTGTATCGTTAATGCACTTGTATTATAATATATATTGCTGCATACATATTGTTATACCCCATTCATCAAGGTCCCTGCTAAACTAATGGTTTCTGACTGAAATTAATTGCATGGATCCAGTATCTCAAGAGCCAACTAAACATTATCAAATCTACAGGACTGACATAGTTTATTTTTATGTTCCAATATATTGCATTGTCAAATTAAGAATAAGAAATAACTATTTTAATTAAATCACACCATACTGCAACTGTACATTGTCATTAATGTCAATTATATGGACACTGTAACACCATGTTTTTTTTTCTGCATTCAGTCATCTTCGGTGAGTCCATTAGTCCCCATCATCCTCCACACTCTTGTGTGAATGCACAATTTCGTTTCCCTCATGCTCCAGACGGTCCACTGCTACACTCTCAAACGCCCTCCTCATTAATGGGTTCTCCTCTAAGACCTCATTAAAGCTGCTCACACTCAGTGAATAAAGTCTGCAGTATGTGCCGGCTCTGACGCTGGCTGTACGACGTCCACGGGTCAGCAGACAGATTTCTAGAAAAGAACAAACAATCAGCTCAAATCAGTTTTGTATCAATAGTCTGTTGTTATAACATCTGTGTATAAAGATAACACATTTTTTAAATCTTGTAAAAGCAAGGAAAAAATCAAACTCACCCCCGAAGTAGCAGCCGTCATTCAGTGTCTTCACTTTATTGTCATGAGTGATCACACTGACGCAGCCATGCTGGATGAAGTACATTTTACGACCAAGTGTCCCTTCACGGATGATTATATCACCTGGCTGAAAGACCTCGAAGCGTAACTTTGTGAGGAGCACTGTGACGAAGTGAGGATCAGCATTCGCAAAGAGAGGCATGTTAGCCATCAGCCCACGGCAGTTATAGTTCACTATCTCCTGCAGGTCAAACACACAATACAAAATGGATTAGGAATACTATTGTAATCTACCAATCCACTGGACAGTTTAGTTCTGACCTAAGATTAAGGAGTTTATGGATAAGGATTTGTCATTTTTAATTGAGACATGTTAAGAGATAATGAGACACAAAACCTTGTAACCTTTATTACATTAACCAACATTGATTTACTAAATTTACTCAAACTATTGGCAAGATTTTAGAAAGGCATTATCTAAGTCTTCATCATGTCAATTTATTTTATATGTTATGTTATATGTTTATGTTAATACTTAATTGTTGTCCAAATCCACATCTTTGGTCATAAGTTGTAAGCCATTGAAATGGGCCGTTATTATGGCATGCAATAAATAATTTTTTCAATATTTATTATATACATTTATATAAACTAGTGTGTGCACAACTAATAATTTTACTAGTCAAACAAGTAGTCTGGTCAAATGTTCACCTTATGAAAATAAGTTTGTGTTAACTTATTTCTGCTCATTTTCACATTTTTTAAATGACAAAATGATCATTATTTTGGGAGATAAAATGCAAGACTGAAAACCATTTAAAACACAGCACATCAATTTACCTGTTTTAAATAGGATTTGGTTACATTTTAAGGTGTCCTTGTTACAGTGCAATTATACATACAAGTACGGAGTAATATTAATTAACTCCATGTACTTACTATATGGTTAGGCTTTGGCTTAGGGTTACTTGCATGTAATTATGCATAATTAATCGTTATTATAATAGTAAGTACATGTAACATATGTAACAAGGACACCTTAAAATATAGTGTTACCTAGGATATTTCAATAATCAAATAATAAATAGGATATTATTTTCCTATTATTACATTAAATATTAATCAATTAATTGTCCAAGCAAAAACAGACATTTTGTTTACAGATGACAATCGTGTGACTGACCTTGTGAGCAGCACAACCGTGAATTAATTACGTCAACCAAAAAAGAAAAGTCATTTCTGAGGTGGAGCAAGTTACATGAAAGATCTGACCAAAACATGAAAGAAAAAATATAAGAGAAACCTCTTTTAGCGGGTCACTGAGTTCCTCGAGGATATTTTCCTCGTCAAACATCTTGCCCTGGAAGCGATGCTCATAATAATCATGGATCCTCTGCCTCATGTCAGCCGGCAGCTTGTGGAAGGACATGTACTGTTCCACTTGTTTGTACTGTAACAAACCAAACAACAAAACCGTTGACAAAAGGGGGAAAAGACTCAAAAAATGCTTTACTGAGCAACTAGTACCTTCTCTTGATACTGACGATGGGAAGCATCCAAGGACTGGATCAGGTTGGTGGCATTGCCCAAGAACATGGCGTAACAGGTGGCGCCAACAATCATGCTCATCATCGTGAGCCAGACATCAGTTGCTCCCTCAGGTGCCTGAGCACCATATCCAATACACAGCATATGGCTCATGGCCATAAAAAGGGCATAGGAGTATTGGACATCCCAAGTGGAATTCTGACAGAGAAAGACATATGGCAAATTTAAAGCAAAATGTAAAAGTTTAAGATTTTATTTCAGAAGCAGAAGTGCATTTTGTGTTTGCTAACAGTTTAGTGTGTCTTTGAGACACTACCCAAGATCCTCAAACATACCACCATGTTGTTTTTGGAGACCCAGCAGTTTGATGGGAAATCTTGCAGCATGGGCACCATGAACTGCATGCAGCCATTCCAGTGACACAGCAGCAGCATCATTCCAATCAGATTCACTATGCGAACTACTGCGCTTGCAAGGTCATAGGTCATATGGAAGATCTATAAAAAAAAAGTGATAGATGTACAGTCAGCACTAGAAGGTGCAGTCACATTTACCGTTGTTTGGCGAATTTTCACAGGCAAAATCCAGTAACTTCAATCCGCTTGTTAAGTCATGACGTATCGAATGCTGTTTCCGGTTTCAAGCCTCTACCCGTTTTCAATTGAGTACAATCTCAACAACCTTTATGAGCACTGTTTATTCATATCACATTTAAGCTAAGCACAGATATTACTTGAAAAAATGGTTATTTAATGTGTTGATGTAAGTTTCACTGAAAAAGGAAGTTAGTGGCTCATCCCCTTTTTTATAAGTAGCGTAAATTAATTTACATCGCAGCCCACCAAAGCAGCATTTGAAAGCTTGTGACAGCAACAGTTTTATAAAAAGAATGAAGTCTAATAGGTTCCCCCTTTAAATTTAATATACAACTGTTACTTAAAAACAGATATCATTTTCAGTAAAACAGTCTGAAAAACATGTAATATATGTTATCTTTTCTCCTTATTATTGCACTTTATAATGCCAAGGATGTCTAATAGTTTGTGATGATTGATCTCCTCCTTCATCACAGAATGATTTAATCAAAATCATAGTCTTGCATAGCCAGCCCTTCAGACTGACGGCAGAAGGTCTGGGAACCTTGGCCGCTTTGAATTGCCAAGGACCACCCAAGAGGCCATATGACTGACATGTAAAGCAACCAATCATGTTTCATTTTGTGCCACATCATGTTTAGGGGCGTGGAAATGTCCCCACAATGTGTAAAACTCTTGGATGTATTTTAAAGAGTCTGTGCAAACTTTACATATTTCACATATCCAGTCCAATGTTTACCGGGAGCCAGAGTGCCTGCCATCTTGGCAAATTTAAAAGTGCTGGCTAATGCTAAACGTAAATTCAGTAATATTGTTATTCACGTTAGCACTAATGATGTTTGACTCTGCCAGTCGAAGATCACTAAAAGTAACTTTAAAGAGGTGTGTGAACTTGCAAGTACGATGTCAGACATCGTAATATGCTCTGGTCCCCTCCCTGCTTAGCGTGGTGACGAGGTACATAGCAGACTGTCGTCACTCAATGGCTGGATGTCTAAGTGGTGCCCGCAGAATAACATAGGTTTTATAGACAATTGGACGAGTTTTTGGGGCAGACCTGACCTTTTGAAAAAAGATGGTCTTCATCCCTCCAGAGGTGGTGCCGCTCTTCTCTCTAGAAACATGGCACATAGTCTTAGAGTTTGTACTTGACTAACTGGGGCCCAGGTCAGGAAGCAGACAGACTGGCTTAACCGACCGTCTGATAGCCGCCTCGCGTCAGAAATCAGTTAATTCTCAGCACATAGAGACTCCTACACCTAGATATCATACTATAGAGGCTGTGTCTGTTCCCCAAACTAGCAAATACAAAAAAGGTCTAAACCAATTTAAAGGTAACAATTTAATTGATGTTCAACAAATAAGAAACAGATATAATACAGATAAACAAATGATAAAGCTTGGCTTAATAAATATTAGGTTCCTTTCTACGAAAGCACTTTTTGTAAATGATATGATCACAGATCATAACCTAGATGTGCTCTGTTTGACTGAAACCTGGCTAAAACCAGATGATTACATTACTTTAAATGAGTCTACACCCCAAGATTACTGTTATAAACATGAGCTGTCTAAAAGGTAAAGGGGGAGGTGTTGCTAAAATTTATAGTAATATTTTCAGTATTTCTCAGAGCTGTGGTTTAAAATTCATTTGAAGTAATGGTGCTTCATATAACATAATCTAGAGAAATAAGTGTTAATGATAGATCCCACGTTATATTTATATTGGCTACTGTATACATGCCACCAGGGCACCATACAGACTTTATCAAAGAATTTGCTATCTGAGCTAGTGCTGGCTGCAGATAAAGTCTTAATTGTTGGTGATTTTAATATCCATGTTGATAATGAAAAAGATGCATTGGGATCAGCATTTATATATATTCTGAACTCTATTGGGGTCGGACAACACGTGTCAGGACCTACTCATTGTCGTAATCATACTTTAGATCTAATACTGTCACATGGGATTAATGTTATTGGCGTTGAAATTCTGCAGCAGAGTGATGATATCTTGGATCATTATATTCTTGTGTATATGCCATTTAGCTAAAGCTGCAAATTCAACTCCTTGTTACAGATATGGTAGAACCATCACTTCTACAATATTGGCTACTGTATACATGCCACCAGGGCACCATACAGACTTTATCAAAGAATTTGCTATCTGAGCTAGTGCTGGCTGCAGATAAAGTCTTAATTGTTGGTGATTTTAATATCCATGTTGATAATGAAAAAGATGCATTGGGATCAGCATTTATATATATTCTGAACTCTATTGGGGTCGGACAACACGTGTCAGGACCTACTCATTGTCGTAATCATACTTTAGATCTAATACTGTCACATGGGATTAATGTTATTGGCATTGAAATTCTGCAGCAGAGTGATGATATCTTGGATCATTATATTCTTGTGTATATGCCATTTAGCTAAAGCTGCAAATTCAACTCCTTGTTACAGAGATGGTAGAACCATCACTTCTACAACAAAAGTTCTTCCTGACTTGTCTCAATTCCTCAGCAAATCCAGTATTTCAGGAAAAACTTGATGTTGTAACAAAAACTATGGGCTCTCTCTTTCCTAGCACTTTAGATACGGTTGCTCATTAAAGAAGAAGAAGGAAAACAGCCCGACACCGTGGTATAACAAGCACACTTGCACCTTAAAGAGAGCAGCCTGGAAAATGTAGTGCAGCTGGAAGAAAACAAAACTAGAGGTATTTTGTATTGCATGGAGGGAAAGTAATTCTACTTATAGAAAAGCTCTAAAAACTGCTAGATCTGGTTACTTTTCATCTCTTTCAGAGAAAAACAAACACAACTCCCAGCATTTATTCTATACAGTGGCTAAATTAACAAAAAATAAAGCATTAACAGGCACAGACATTTCCGAACAGCACAGCAGTAATGACTTTAAGAACTTCTTTACTTCCAAGATTGATACTATTAGAGATAAAATTCTAACCATGCAGCCATTAGCTACAGTATCGCATCAGACAGTGCGCTATAGATCCCCAGAGGTACAATTCCACTCATTCTCTACAATAGGACAGGAATAATTGTATAAACTTGTGGAGTACCACAAGGCTCAATGCTAGGACTGCTGCTTTTCATGCTTTACGTTACCCTTGGGAGATATCATTAGGAAACATGGGATTAGCATTCACTTTTATGCTGATGATACTCAGCTATATATTTCGTTCCAGCCCAACGATACATACCAATTCGCAAAACTAACAGAATGCATAGTTGATATAAAAAAACGATGACTAGTAATTTCCTATTGCTAAATTCTGAAAAAACAGGTGTTAATTACTGGACCAAAAAACGCCCTCATGTAATAATCTAGAACACTGTCTAACACTTGATGGTTGCTCTGTCAATTCTTCGTCATCAGTTAGGAACCTAGGTGTACTATTTGACAGCAATCTTTCCGTTGAAAACCACGTTTCTAGCATTTGTAAAACTGCTTTTTTCCATCTTAAAAATATAACTAAATTACAACCTATGCTCTCAATGTCAAATGCAGAAACGTTAATTCATGCGTTCATGACCTCAAGGTTAGATTATTGTAATCCTTTTGGGTGGTTGCTCTGCGTGCTTAATAAACAAACTCCAGCTGGCCAAAAATGCAGCAGCTAGAGTTCTACCTACCAGGAAGTATGACCATATTAGCCCAGCTATATATTTCGTTCCAGCCCAACGATACATACCAATTCGCAAAACTAACAGAATGCATAGTTGATATAAAAAAACGATGACTAGTAATTTCCTATTGCTAAATTCTGAAAAAACAGGTGTTAATTACTGGACCAAAAAACGCCCTCATGTAATAATCTAGAACACTGTCTAACACTTGATGGTTGCTCTGTCAATTCTTCGTCATCAGTTAGGAACCTAGGTGTACTATTTGACAGCAATCTTTCCGTTGAAAACCACGTTTCTAGCATTTGTAAAACTGCTTTTTTCCATCTTAAAAATATAACTAAATTACAACCTATGCTCTCAATGTCAAATGCAGAAACGTTAATTCATGCGTTCATGACCTCAAGGTTAGATTATTGTAATCCTTTTGGGTGGTTGCTCTGCGTGCTTAATAAACAAACTCCAGCTGGCCAAAAATGCAGCAGCTAGAGTTCTACCTACCAGGAAGTATGACCATATTAGCCACAACAAATACATTTTAAAATCTTGCTAATTACTTATAAAGCCCTGAATGGTTTAGCTCCTCAGTACTTGAGTGAGCTCATATCACTTTATAGTCCTTCACTTCCTCTGCAATCTCAAAACTCTGGAAATTTGATAACACCTAGAATATCAAAATCAACTGCAGGCGGCAGAATTTTTTCCTATTTAGCACCCAAACTTATCACATTTCTATAAATCAGTTAAAGGATTGTTAGAATGCATTAATTAGGTCAATTGGAACTAGGAACACTTCCCATAACACCCGATGCACTGGAACAATCATGAATTTCACATGAGGGCAAAAGATTTTCCCACAGATTTCACAACAAGTTCAAGTTGGTCACACAAATTTGACACGTTGATCAACAGAAATCTGCTTTCTAGAGAGAAATCTATTTTTCCCACAAAATTTATCTAAAGTGAACGTACCTTTTCTCTGAATTATTTTCAAGTTATGGGCTATAACTGATAAACAGCATTTTAAAATTCTAAATAAATTTAAAAAATGAAACACTAAAGACAAAAATCAATCACTTTAAAAGTTACAAGGGTATTTAGGCATCACAACATTATAAAGTAGTTCAAAATCAACTAAATAAAAATTTGCTTAAATTAGTCCAAATAAAAATTTATCTTGAGTAGCTAAATTTTTTTTATTTAATTAAAATAAATTTTATTTAAAATCATCGGTGCATTTAAACTTTAACTTTAAATGATTGTTATATGCTGTCAAATGTAATGTAAATGTAAAAAACACTAAAAACTCATTAAACTGAAGTATTACTACTAATGTATATTAACAACAAACATGGACGAGGAGAGACTGATTTTTTTGGAATCAGTTTGTTATGGATGGACAAATTGCTTGTCATTGGAATATTGTTGTGCTTGATTTGCAAGTCATTCTAAAATTCAATGTCATGGTGCATTTTATTGTATCCCTCAGACTAAAGTCAAACTGGCAAATTTTCTGCAACTATATTTCCTTTGCTATTCTAGTCTCAAATTCCTCTATCCTTTTCTCTTCCTGTTCTTTTGCTCACCTCTTCCCATTGATGAATGTAACGTATAAGTCTGGACAAGCGCAACAATCTGAGCAGACTGAGGATCTTGGTGAAGCGGACGATGCGCAAAGCCCTGGCAGTGCGGTACACCTCTGCCGACTCAAGCCGGGCTTCTATATCCACCACCAGGAAGATGTAGTCTACCGGAATGGAGGAGATGAAGTCCACCAGAAACCAGCCTCGAAGGTAACGCCGACTTATCACTTGTGGGTCCAGGATGATTTGGGTGTTGTCGGCTTCCATAATACCGGTACGAAAGTTGAAGACGAGGTCAGCCAGGAAGAGAGTGTCAGAGGCCACGTTGAAGGTGATCCATGGCAGTGTGTTCTGATCCTCAAAGAAGGTGATGCCCCATGGTAGAATGATGAGGTTGCCCATCATCAGGCACAGCATCACCAAGTCCCAATAGAACCTGTGTGAAGATGCATGCTGTAAGGAACAAAAGATGGATTCTAGAGTATGTACATTAAAATTCATACCTACAATCAACCATGTCATTCAAATTAAAGGATGCACCAATGCAACAATATATTTAATATAAATATTTGTATATATTATGGCCAATAACTGATAAATAGTCAACATTACAATTCTACAATATTTTCTCAAAATAAATAACAAATAAAATACTAAAAACTAAAATCACAAGTGAAAGTAGGCATCACAGCTTTATATTGTACAGTATGAAAAATGGATATTCATTTTGAGTTGTAGAATTTTGCTATATTTAACAGTTAATAAATTGTTAGTGTTCTTAAATATTAATGTAAAAGAGCATCTTAGATGCAATTAGATGACTAATCTAAATGTACAAATATGCAAAATGAAAAGGCACAATTAAATATTTAATACTAGACAATTAAATATAAATAATTCATTTTTAATAATTAAAAATAAATAATATTAAATAATGACATTTAATATATATATGACATTTAATACCGTATATATATATATATATATATAATAAGAATATAAATAAAAATATAAGAAAATTAATAACAATCAATAAGCAATGTGTCATTCATCCGTAATCTAAACACTAATAATTTAGCTCTTTTGTATGAATTTTGAAGCTTTCTTGCCTCGAAACTAAACATTGGTTACAAAAATTTATTAAAGGGGTCATATGATGCGATTTCAAGTTTTTCTTTCTCTTTGGAGTAGAAGGCGCGGTTTCAGTAACCGCAGTTAGTGTTGAGAGAGAGAGAGAGAGAGAGAGAGCGAGACACATCACAGTGGAGTCAACTGTAATAACTGTGGCTTGTGTACTGCAAACACATATTCATCACTGTGTCTGTCACGCGACTCTGTTCCCCTTTCAGGCTCTGTCTTTACATTTATTTTGAAAGATGAAGCTCGCGATTATGGTAAGGGGCGTTACATTTCCAACGAGTGCTTGCAGTGTTCGGCCAATCACAATGCACTGGGTCAGCTGGCCAATCAGAGCAGACTGCGCTTGTTGGAAGGAGGGACTTTGTAGAAAATGAAGCGTTTGAGAGAGGCGGGGCATAGAGGACCTACAATAATGTACAGTATTTGAAAAATAATGTGTTTTTTGAACATTAAAGCATGTCAACATATTCTGTTACACCAAATACATAAAATAACAATCTTTAAAAAAGCATCATATGACCCCTTTAAAAACAAAGCAGAGAAAAATTCAATTCGTTATTCCTTGTGGTTTAAAGATCCAGGCCGATAACCTAAAGGTCGCTGGTTTGAACCAGTCTTTCAGAGCGCTATAGGGTGACTGTCCCTGTAACTTAATAAAACACCATCCTATGGCAACATCACATGTTTCGTGGAAAGAAATTCAACCAGCCCAAAGTTTGCAGATAACTAAAATATTATTTTCTAAGAATCAAATATGTGACTCTGTAAAGCATGTCTGCTATTACAAATTAAACCATCATGGACATAAAGTTTGATTCAAATGCTCAAGTGCAATATAAGACATTCATTCAAATAAGTATTGACGAGTTTGAGCAAACAGGCTAATTCCGTCAATTACACGTGTTGCAAAACATTCCTCTTCATGTTAATTACTAAAGTGGTTATGGGAGAGTCATGAACATACTGTACAGAAGCTGACTGTTTAAACTGGATATGTGCCCTTTAACCCACTACCATTCATGTGCTTGGTGGTTTGAAGTTTCCATCTATGGTCATATTTTCCAAAGCAGCGTCAGTCACCTGGAATGAATGGGCATTTTTAATACACTTTCTTGAATTTGATTTATATCATATGGTTGCCATTATTACATTTGATGTAAGAATTAACGCAAGAGTAAATAAAATGGAAGTTGTGTTGAGTATCAGACAATTCCAGTGATGACAACGATTGACCTGAGCTCTAGGTAGGTTTGACACTAAAAGAAACTGACGACTTTCATGCACTCTATGATATTTCTTGTGACAAAGATGATAAATCTGTGGTTAAAATCTACTGACAGCATTGATTTTTTAAGAGTTTAATTTTAGACAGCTTATTAACACATATCAGTCTTATACTCATACTCATATCAGTCAACTACTCATCAGCTAAACAAAAAGATTCAAGTTGTCATGACCTTTTCACCTTTATCATATTTTCCCCAGTAAAACGTGCAAAAGTAAAAATCCCAGTTTAAAACATCAATGTTATAATAATAATTTTTCTTCAATTAATTATCTACAATTACATTTAAATTATTCTCAATTATGTGCTTCATCACATTTTCTATTAGAAATATACATATAGCAGTACTGTTATCATTAACTAAAACTAAAAATATATTTTAACATATTTATTTAATGTTAACTGAAATAAAATATTAAAAAACTTAACATATTTTACTTAAATTAGTAGCCAAGGCAAAATTTAAATTTTTCATTTGGTTTAAGTTGAAGTAGTAAAATTACTAAAAATGAAATTAAATTTATTACAAACTAAATAAAGAGATTATCTATGATAAATTATCTTTTCACCTTCATCGTCACATTTTCCTGTTAAAAAGAGTAAAAGTAGATGTTCTTAGTTTAACAAAATAGTGTTTAATGTTATCTGTAAGTATAGAGTTAAAGTAAAGTAATTAAAAACAGTGTTACCAGCAACTCAGCTTGGAAATTTAGTACACAATTGATCCATGTTGATAAAACAGGAGTAATTGGTTCAAGTTTTTTTTTTACTGTAACTAAAAGAAAGATTTGGCACATGTAAGAAATTATGGTAAAATAAGACATGTAACTGGTGATTGTAGTGCCTAAATTGGATTAAAGATTCAAACATTTTTGTGTTGATCTCCTACTTATGCAAACATCTTTTTCTCTTTGGACTTTGAAAAAGGTGCAGAGATTGAGTTCCTATTACCGGTCATGTCTTGCTTTCTGAAAACACAATCTGTTTATCCCTTTACATCTTGCTGCTTTCTCTGCATACGTGTTTCAGAGAAAGAACATCAACATGACACTCTGTAACCAAGTGGGTCTTTCCAGCCCATCCATGAACGCTGATACCCTTTCCGGCTAATGGTAACTCTATAAGGGAAAGCTCTGTAACTGACCTGTTTTGCATTGTGCTTTACTGTGGTGATTGAAAGTTTTGTGCTTTAATGTCCTGATTTGAGGCGTAAGTGCTTGTTGACATGGTGTGATTATTGACAGCAATGAAAATGACATGTAATTGCAAGGTGTTTTCTCACATCACTGCTATTCTCTATTGTTATATATCAACCACCCTAACTTTTTAAATATTTTTACCCATTCTGAAGAAAATATGAGAGGTACTTGTTTTTTTTGTTTTTTTAAAGTCGCCCACATGATACTAGGTCCACACTTAAGTTTCAATAAAAATCTGGTTCCAGGAGGCTCTTTCAGTGCATTTATTTTTTCCAAACATTTTATTATCTATCAGGTAAAAATCTTAAAGGGGTCATATGATGCGATTTAAATTTTTCCTTTCTCTTTGGAGTGTTACAAGCTCTTGGTGCATAAAGAAGATCTGTAAAGTTGCAAAGACTAAAGTCTCAAATCCAAAGAGATATTCTTTATAAAAGTTAAGAGTCAACCACGCCTACCTAAAACGGCTCGTTCTAACACGCCCCCACATATCTATGTCACTATGTGGGAAGAGAGCATAACACCGCCCAAATGTTCACGCAAAGAAAGAAGGCGTAACTTTTATTCTCGCTGTAGTATTGTTGCTGCCGCCATGTCGTGAAGACACTGTTTCGTTGTGAAAGTGAAACTACTTTGTTCGGCCTTCCAAAAGAGGACGATATCCGCTTCATCATGCCTAGAGCTGATCCGTGCTGGACGCTGAGGAAATACAACAACTTCGCGCTGTGGATCGCCAGATCGGCTTTCACCGTGGACGAAGTGGAGTCCAGCCCGGGGTCATCACATGTGGTTGCCGCAAGCCTGCCGGCTGCTCCGTTCTCAAGCCCACCCGCCTCCGCTCACTCTAGTCCGTCGTGTGTGACGCGGTGTTTCGTTGTGAAAACGAAACTACTTTGTTTAGTCTTCCAAAAGAGGACATGACTAGAAATCAGTGGTTAAGTTGTATTTACAACACCGTTCCAGAACACTTCAACCCAAATACTCAGATGTGTGCAGCACATTTTATGGAGGACTGTTTACTGATCCTGGTAGAGTAGACTACAATGCCGGCTGTTCTGACTCACAGACTGTAAGTAAGTTTTTCATATTTAAAGAATTTGCCACTGATGATTCAAACACGAGTTTTGAGCAGTGTAGAGTAGCGTTTGTAGTTTGTCATTTCTCCGATCACAAATGCAGACATGGTTTTGTTTACGCGGCGCAATACAACGCAACGCATAAAAAGACAGTATAAGTCATTATAATCTGTAATTATGTCCCCACTGGATGCAACAAATGCCTCGTTTATATTTTATTACACCAAATACACAAAATAATGTTCTTTTTAGCAACATCATGACCCCTTTAATTCTGAATCAACAAATTGCATAATCTGAGCACCGAAATGTAACACTCCTCACCCTAAGTGTGCAAGACTAACAGTGAAGCACCACTAATAATTGTTGACTGGATTCTGTAAAAACTAAAATAAATAAAATTACAAATTTGAGTACGCAAACTGACAGTTTGTTTGCCTTTGTTGACATGACTTAAAGTTTGCATCATTGCAACAATTACCAGTTTATATTAAATAATTAAAAGATCTCATGCACTGTATCTAGTTCAGAAAAAGTTCTATGCAAATTATTCTCTATATTTATAGTTAAATTATTCACAATTATGTGCTTCATCTCATGTTTTCTATGTTCATGGAGCAGTATTGTTATAGTTACCTAAAACAAAATAGGCCTATATATAAAAATGTGTTAACTGATATAAATGTTAACTGAAATAAAATATATATTTAAATTATTTTATTTTAGTTAGTAACTAAGGCAACATTTCTAATTTGAAGCATGTCTACGTTGAAGTTGAAATTACAAATTAAAAATAAAACCTTAATAGACATTTTTAAAAATGTACATTTAAAAAAAATGTACCTAAAAATAAAAACTAAATCCAAATATTAAGGAATATTTTAATAGTATATCTATTATACTAAAATAACACTGGAAGAACAAAGTGTAACATGTGTAATGTTACACTATGTGTAACACATAAGACGAAAAAACACAAAATGAAATACTTTAAATGCCACAATCAACTGATCATTTTAACCACTAACTCATCCTGACAAGCTACAAAAAGTAATGGCAAAATAACAGCAGCTGTGCAAATAAAACTAGCAAACATAATCATACATGCCCCAATGCATGCTGGGGAGAGGTGGAACGGATTAGAACCACAAACCCATTTCATTTATTCAGTAGCCTACTTGGACTGAACAAACACAATAACACGACTGTTGGCTTGACTTAAAAATTCAGAGTATTAAAAAAAAAAAAAACATTCATTTTGTTCCTAAAATTACTATGCTCAAATTACTATAATCAAATACATTTGCTTATAAGACTACTGTGACATTCACAACAACACTACCCTTGTTTGATGATCTGCCATGTCATATTTTCCCTTTCCCCTGCGTCACTCACCTGAAGTCACTATATGGATGGATAATCCAAACCCCAAATGACTTGACCCGTTCCTGCTCGGCTGCAACACCTGTTGCACTCCCAAACATTCGCAGTGAGAACTTGTTGACCCCTGGCTGCAGCAAGGAGCTGAACTGTCTCTGGAGAAATGTGGACTGGTCAGCGAAGACCCTTTCTTCTGATTCGGATGGCTGAGGGGCTCCCGCAGGCCCTGCTGACTCTGCCATGGCTTTGTCGAGGCGAGACGGAGTGGATGTGGTCACGGTGGAGGTGGTGGTGGTGGTTGCTGTTGTGCCATCTAACCCTGCGGTCACCTCAAGGGATTTTGAGGTGGGACTAGACCCCGAGTCTGTGTGTTCCTGGTGGTTCACAACGGACAGCAGCCTTCGGCTCACATCCTCTCCTCCTCGCAGTAAAGATCTTGAAGAGGAACGCCAGTTGTTTAGGGAGAAGCCACCTCTGGATTGGAGCTTCGAGTCACCATCTGAAGCCAGAGGCTGTCCATCACCATCCATAATTCAGATCTGATGTTAATGCAGGTTCAGGTTGATGACTAGTTTGGCAGATGGGAGTCTCAAGAAAAGAATGAGGACATGATGCTTTCCAAATTCAAAATAATTTTGTATTTGGAAACCATGTAAGGTTTGTATACAAAAACTTAATATGAATAGGTCTAAATATGATTTTAACTCTTATTTAAGATGAATGTATTTGTACATTTTTCTTTAAATACTCATAATGCAAACTTAACCTTCTTTTTAAACTCTTTCTCTAGTAATATATGAACACAGCGCATTAGGTCTCAACTAGCATTTCAAAAAGCCCAAACATGTCCCTTTACCGTATTTACTGTGAGTTTACCCGTGCAAACGGACTCTCGCGTGATCCCAAAACTTCCGAGGAGAACCCATCTGCCCTTGAAAAGTTCCTTTGGGAATAAGTGCATTTATTGTCAATATTATTCCCCCGTATCCACTTTCCACACATAAACCATGTCGCGCGCTGGCAAAACCTCCTCAGAATGAGCGCGCGGGTTGTCTTGTCGTCAAATCACGCGTCAGTTAGAGAACGCGATGAAACCCGCGGAGGTTTGTGTATAATCGGCTTCTTGAAAGCAGGCGCTGTTTTTATCTCACTCTCTGCTGACACATGCGTGTTATCTGTTCAACAAGCTGTCGGGATGAACAGGTAAAGAAGAGAGCGTCACACCTCAGCGGCGCGGCTGGGAAGGAAATGGGCGGGGCCAACCTGTGCTAGAGGACACTGAATCCGCTGGAGGCCCACAGGTATATTTACCTGAGGCTGCTGCGAGCTTTAGAAATACATTCTGCGCGTGTGCAGAAATATACTGTAGCCTATGCTACACATTCATTTTAAAGGGGTCATATGATGCGATTTCAATTTTTCCTTTCTCTTTGGAGTGTAAACAAGCTCTTGGTGCATAAAGAAGATCTGTAAAGTCGCAAAGACTAAAGTCTCAAATCCAAAGAGATATTCTTTATAAAAGTTCAGAGTCAACCACGCCTACCTAAAACGGCTCGTTCTAACACGCCCCCACATGTCTACCTCACTATGTGGGAAGATTTGCATAACGCCGCCCAAATGTTCACGCAAAGAATGCATAACTTTTATTCTCGCTGTAGTATTGTTGTTGCCGCCGCCACCATGTCGTGAAGGCGCTGTGTTTCGTTGTGAAAGTGAAACTACTTTGTTTGGCCTTCCAAAAGAGAACGATATCTGCTTCGTCATGCCCGGAGCTGATCCGTGCTGGTCGCTGAGGAAATACATCAACTTCGCGCTGTGGATCGCTGGATCGGCTTTCACCGTGGACGAAGTGGAGTCCAGTCCGGGGTCGTCACATGTGGTTGCCGCAAGCCCTCCGGCCGCTCCGTTCTCAAGCTCACCGGCCGCTGCTCACTCTAGTCCGTCGTGTGTGACGCTGTGTTTCGTTGTGAAAGCGAAACTACTTTGTTTGGCCTACCAAAAGAGGACATGACTAGAAATTGTCGCGGCGCGATGCAACGTGTAAAAAGACAGTATAAGTCATTATAATCCGTAATTATGTCTCTACTGGATGCAACAAATGCCTCGTTTATAATGGGTTTTTTAATGCTTTTGTCTCGTCGCTCCAGCCGGACAAGGCATCACAATATGGCAAAGGGCGTAACATTTCCGTCACACGCTTGAGGTATTGAGCATAAGTGAGATGCTTTACCTTTGGCGAACAAGAGGAAATAATTAAAGACATGGCCTTTTCTGTACACAGGCTTTCTACAAAGAGGTGGGGAACATGGCCAAATGTGCTCGGTCATGTCTTACGTAAATACAGCACCAAGGCCTGTTTGACAAACACAGTTTTGTTCACTGTGTTCACATATGTAACTTGAAAAATGTTGCAAAATTCAGGTAAAATTATCTGCAAAATGATAAAATGAAGATCATCTTTATTGGAAATTTTTAATGCAAAAGAACGCCAGAAACATAAGCGGTCATAAACTGGTTCAGTTGTTTACCAGTTCGAGTAACGGTGTAATTTGAGGCATCTGAGAAACAAATTTGAGTTCAGTTGTTTTAAAGTTACTGTACAACTTGAGCGTTCAAAAAAAAAACAAGAGGTACAGAAATATGGAGAAAATACATATAAACCACACATACTGTACAATGAGTCCGAGACCACCAGTGAAAACTCTTATAATTTACCATTCAAATTTATTTTCAGATTTTAGTTAGTGGCTTAAAGTGAACAATGTTAAATATTTATTAAATAGCCTATCAATTTACTTCTTTGTTTTATTTATATTTTTAAATAGCTAAAGACCTTTTATTATATTATTATTATTTCTTAAATTATAAATCCTGATTTTCATTGAGGTCTCATGACTTATCATAATCATGATATCTTATCATGATATATCCAAATCAGATTATATTCCTGGAATGCAGCATCTGTAGGTCATAATTCACCTCAGATATTGAACTGAGATATTAGCAGCAACAAAGGAAGTTCCTTTTGGTAACCAGGAAATAAACTGGATAACAATCAGTTGTCCCATCATTAGAGTCATTTGAAATGGTTTCTTCTCTGTGGTCACATGACTTTACACGGATCTGCATTTGATGCTGATGTTATGGAGGCTTGTGCTCCATTCATATTGAGACTGAGTCCCCGGAAGGCACCAAAAAAAGAGTTGTCACTTTTGGTGGGGGTCTTGCTTTTTAAGCTTGCCCTCTGTACAGGTGCCTGAAAAATGTACATATATTATAAGTTAGCCAGTATATTCTGCTATTTCAGCACATATCATTTTTAAGTGATGAAAAACAGCACAAACGTACCTTTGTGAAGCGGTGAGGGCTTCTATAATGTGCCCTTATTGCGGTTCTTTCTGCATTCTTCTGCGCAAATTTGGCTTGCCTCTGTTTCCTGCTCAGACAAAATACAAACAATTACATTATAAATTATGCAATAAAGATCGGATAATAAGTGTCTAATAATTTTATAAGCGTATTTTAGTACCTTTCCCTGTGCAGTTCTGCTTGGTAAGTCCTTAACCAGGACGAGTCGTGTGCTGTCTGACTGTAGCAGCAGGGGGCGCTCTTCCTGCGGACGGTCTTGCCTTTCCGGCTAAATCCGTCTTTATCCCCGCTCACGCAGCTGCTCAGCTGTCGGAAGGGGGCGCCCAGGGATTTCTTCACCACGGAATTCATCTCTCCTTTAGCGTGTGTTTACGAACTTGAGTCTCTCAAATTCTCAAAAAGTGACAGCCTACTGAAATTCAAGAGGAAGTGTATTCCAGCTTCTCCAGTTTCATACGTCCCAGTCTAATAAATAAATGTAAGCACAGGCTGCATTAAAACCTAGAAAAAAAATCATATATATATATATATCAATCAATTTATAGTAAACAACGCTGAAAGAAAATTTTATATATATTTTATATATATATATATTAGTAAGCTTGCATATATAGACATATATATATATATATATATCAATCAATTTATAGTAAACAACGCTGAAAGAAAATTTTATATATATTTTATATATATATATATTAGTAAGCTTGCATATATAGACATATATATATATATATATATCAATCAATTTATAGTAAACAACGCTGAAAGAAAATTTTATATATATTTTATATATATATATATTAGTAAGCTTGCATATATAGACATATATATATATATATATATCAATCAATTTATAGTAAACAACGCTGAAAGAAAATTTTATATATATTTTATATATATATATATTAGTAAGCTTGCATATATAGACATATATATATATATATATATCAATCAATTTATAGTAAACAACGCTGAAAGAAAATTTTATATATATTTTATATATATATATATTAGTAAGCTTGCATATATAGACATATATATATATATATATATCAATCAATTTATAGTAAACAACGCTGAAAGAAAATTTTATATATATTTTATATATATATATATTAGTAAGCTTGCATATATAGACATATATATATATATATATATCAATCAATTTATAGTAAACAACGCTGAAAGAAAATTTTATATATATTTTATATATATATATATTAGTAAGCTTGCATATATAGACATATATATATATATATATATCAATCAATTTATAGTAAACAACGCTGAAAGAAAATTTTATATATATTTTATATATATATATATTAGTAAGCTTGCATATATTGACATGTTTATATGTACAGTATGTTCTATGTATCTTTATGTATCTTCAGTGTATGATGATTACATTTTTATAATATCAAAATAAAAAATATAATATCAAAATATTTGATATAATATCAAAATTAAATTTACGATATATTCAAAAATTCACAATATTACTCTTTTTACTGTATTTAATCATAAATACAGCATTTATTCAAAGCTTTGGTGTGCATAAGAGACATCTTTCAAAAACATTAAAAAAAATCTTACCAAATCTTATAAATACTGTATTCTGCAAAAATGCTAATTACATGTGATAATCACATATCTACACATATCACGTGTCTACTTTACTTACAATGTACAAATAAATGAATGCATCCTTATGTCGAATGCACTGAATTTATAAACAGTTAATATAATAAAGTAATATAGATAATTGAACCAAAATAATATATTATCACATTTGATAATCACTCGTGAAAATGCACTTATTTAGTTGTGTATTGTAAGTATAGTACAATACAATCTTAAATTCTTCATGTAGATCATAATAACAGAAAAACATTAAGCATAAAGATTCGACTTACCTGATATCTGTTGAAACTCTTCAGATGCACATCATTTGATCCAAGGAACCTGACGTCCAAACTCAGGCACCATCTGCTAGCTTTCCAACAGTCTTGTTGAGCTACATGTTTTTAAAGCCAGCTCCCTCCCTGCATCTGTCCCAGCTAATTCCCAAATGACGTAATTGATTATAGACCTAATCACATTAGTGATGGTGGGAGTTTCACAGTCAACCACTGACACGGTGCTGCTAATATCATTTCATTTACAGCTATGTGTAAAAATCTATATTTTAGTATGGTGAAGTTGGCCACCTGTTTTTCTTTAGACTTACAGTAACTTAGACAGTTGAAGAGAAATAGCTGTTGTATGATTATTGATCTGAACAGATTAAGGGTAAGATCTTTCCTCCCAGCAGATGGGAAGGTAGGAGGGAAAACAGATTGAGGAGCTTTACAGACAACATGAGATGAACATGTGAAAGAAGTCCGTGTTGAACGAATGACGTGACAAAGTCATTTTTAACCTCAACAGCTGTTACACTATTTAGCCTCAAACAACCTGTTTCGAGTTCATTCACAATTTGACATTACAGACATTTCTTCAGTAATTCAAAATGATTCATGAAAACATATTATATTATATTATTTTCTACTAATACAGGTTAGCTTATTGGGCCAAAGACACTCTAGTATGAACATTTTGTCCATTGCATGGCAAATTTTATCCATGAAATATTATACGTGAACATTGTTGCTGTTCATTAGGTGGAAATGTGGTTAAGTTCATTTTTTGCACTCTTTAGCAAATACTGTATTCAGGTTGTATGTTGGGTGTGCTTTAGTCTATGTTTCTCATTTGACAATAGGTTTGGAATGACTAAATGACTGAGAGTCGGCTAGAGTGATGCTTTCTAAATAAAGCTTAATGGCTGGTCAGAGAAAAGGTGCTTGTAGAAGAGCTTTACTGTGATTGTCTACACACTAAGCTGTGCTCTTTAAATCTTTTGGCCATGAACGAGGAAAAGCCAATAAAAACAAAAAAAAAATCTCTTAATACGTCTCTGGAATCTTTCATTCTTTCATCACCCATCATATCTTTGCTCTTGACATGTTTATGTTTTATGTTTTCATATTTTTAGAATCAGTGCCATTGTTGCATTACTGCAATGTCTTTACAATTAGTTTTAAGGAATGATGGACGTTTGCTGAAAATTTAGGCCCCGATCAGACAGAACGCATTTTTTGCAGTGAGAGGCGAAACAATTTTTGAATTGTTTTCGGTATTAGATTGGAATGACTAAATGACTGAGAGTCGGCTAGAGTGATGCTTTCTAAATAAAGCTTAATGGCTGGTCAGAGAAAAGGTGCTTGTAGAAGAGCTTTACTGTGATTGTCTACACACTAAGCTGTGCTCTTTAAATCTTTTGGCCATGAACGAGGAAAAGCCAATAAAAACAAAAAAAAAATCTCTTAATACGTCTCTGGAATCTTTCATTCTTTCATCACCCATCATATCTTTGCTCTTGACATGTTTATGTTTTATGTTTTCATATTTTTAGAATCAGTGCCATTGTTGCATTACTGCAATGTCTTTACAATTAGTTTTAAGGAATGATGGACGTTTGCTGAAAATTTAGGCCCCGATCAGACAGAACGCATTTTTTGCAGTGAGAGGCGAAACAATTTTTGAATTGTTTTCGGTATTAGAAAGTCGGGAGACTGCTATGTTGGAGGAGAAACTTTTGGTGTCTGTCGCGGGTTACCCGGAGCAGTATTTTTAAGGATTTCTGTTAATATGACAGTTTACTTAACAGCAAAAAACTAAGATTTTAGAACGCAGCACACTGCTCTTTTTTAAAAGTCACCAAAAAAAAAGTCAGTGCGGTGCACCTCGCGTTTTCAGACCTAAAAAACGTGTTCGGTGTGATCGGGGCCTTACTCACCTTTAGGCCATCCGAGATGTAGATGAGCTAGTTTATTTATCAGAACAGATTTGGATAAATTTAGCATTACATCACTTGCTCACCAATGGATCCACTGCAGTGAATGGGTGCCGTCAGAATGAGAGTCATAAGTACATCACAATAATCCACAAGTAACCGACACGACTCCAGTCCATCAACTACCATCTTGTGAAGTAAAAAGTTGCATGTTTGAAAGAAACAAATCCATCATTAAGGTGTTTTAACTTTAAACTCGTGGTTCTGGACCAAATACGAATCCATAATCCATAACAAAGCTTCTTCCAGTGAAAAAGTAAATTTCCTGTTGTCCTCTCACATAAACGTCCACCAACATATTTGCACAGAACAATTTTAGTAGATGCTAGTAAACAGTACTTTATCTGTTCCTATTTATCTCCTGATTCAGACAAGATGACAGTTTCAAGCACACATCTTTTCACTTCAGAAGACATTCGCTGATGGACTGGAGTCATGTGGATTACTGTGATGTTTTTATCAGCGGTTTGCACCCATTCACTGCAGAGGATCCATTGGTGAGCAAGTGATGCGATGCTAAATTTCCCCAAATCCGTTCTGATTAAAAAAACAAACATCTATATCTTGGAGGGCCTCAGGCTGAGTAAATTTTCATTTTTGGGTAAACTATTTCTTTAAATGCATGCCTCATATCCGTTAGAGATAAAATATTAAGATTGAATGGAAAATTTTGTTGTAAAGGATACTTGTAATTGTTTTTCATTATCTGATTTTATTTATCAATTGTGATTGTGTAATTTGTGGTACATTTTGTATGAAACTTTGTGCTGCCGTCTTGACCAGGTCTCACTGGAAGAAGAGATAGCAATATCTCAATGTAATTTCCTGGTTAAATAAAGGAATAATAATAATAATAATAATTTTGCCTGGAGAGCCGCTGTGAAAACACATTCACAGCAAGCAAACAGATAGGCCCTTTATTCTATAGTCATAACATATTTATTCGTATTTACAAATTTATACAGTCAAATCCATACAAAGACACAAAATAAGACGTCCGGATAACTAAATAAATACTGTAAACGTGTGCTGAGGGACACAATCACCGGAACACTGCTGCTCTGATACTTGGTTTGAATTGAACCGAATACAAACAGTGTGTTATAATGCATCTGCGATTATCAGCTAAGGGCTAAAATGCACAAAACAGATTTGCCCAAAAATAACTATATTGTAACAGTGATGCTTGTTTTGTCAGTTATTTTCTCAAATGGAGTGTAATGTTAATGCTCCCCCCCCCCCATCAAATACATTTTCCCCTGCTTATGGCGGTCCAACAATACCATTAGCCACTACTGGCTGGAAGAACTGAACTTGAAGGGCATATTTATTCAAAAACCCTCCAAATGTCCAATCAATCACGTACAAGCATGACGGTTTACTAGGATCTTCTAGAAGTGCCAAGTTCCTCACATTGTCCCGCTGCACACGGAGCTGTTCTCACATCATGGGAAGATGACTGAGAAATCATATGCTTCTGCTGCTCTTGCACTATAAAACTTTATGCCATGCCAGTTCAGCTCCATGGTATCTTTCTTGGCATGCGAGCCCTCAGGTTTTTTTTGGCGAAAGACAGAGAGAGACGTTGGTTGAAGACGAATGTCACTGTCACCGACTGATGTCGCGGTTGCCCTCCCAGTTCTTGCCGGCGCTCTGGTCAGCGCTGCTGATGGTGCTCTGAAAGAAAGGATGTCTCAGGGCTGCAGCCAGAGTGAGACGCTTCGTCGGCTCGTACTCCAGCATGGCCTCGATCAGATCGCAGAGCTGGTGATGCTCTTCAGCTTCAGACAGAAGATATCTCTGAGAGAGAGAAGAAAGATAAAGAACACTGTATGAGAACATTAACATATGACCGCCCAGATTTATATAAACATTCTAAAACAAATTTATATCCACTATTCACTATTACATTTGCTTTCCAGGCCAAATAAGGTCACATATTAAACCTTCAAAGCTGTATTCATTTATAAAAAAAAAAAAAAAGTTAAATCAGAAGACTTAAATATGTCTGTTACTTACCCGTAAAGGTTTGCAGTTTTCTCTGACGTATCGTCCTGCTGAAGAGTTCTCGTCCCAGTCCAGACGTCCACGATAAAAGTATTTCTGTTTCCTATGGGATGGAGGAATGATCATTTTAGTTACACAAACTGCTGCACATGTAAGCATGAATGACATTGTAAACTACACTTTGAAGACAGGCTTTGGAAAACTGAGTTACTAGCATCAAAGACTTACCTAGTCTTACGAATCATACGGGATGGAACAGGGCCCAAAATTCTCTCCATCATGGCTAAATGCTCCCGATTATCATGAGTCTGAAGACATCAACAAAGAAAATTAAGATGGATGAGCACTGAATATTTAGATTCTTTGCACACATTTTTATATGGTTTTACAATACAGGTATGACATATGTTCCTATGCAGAGATCTGTGTGTGTGTGAGAAAGAGAGAGAGCATTAGTGAGCACATCTGAGGTCAAAGGGTTAATACCAGGTGTTTGGCTTTAGTGTGTGTATGTGGACACATGTAACCCTTTGGTCTGAGTCTACCTGATCTTAAGCTGCTTAGTGAACATAAATAAGTGTGGTAGACTGTGTAGACCTGCTGTCATGACTCAGAAAGGTGGCATGAAAAGGAAGTAGTGGAGCTAGGTTTTGTACCTGGAAAAGAGTGAAGCCGAGGTAGTACTCGAAGAGGATACAGCCTATACTCCACACATCACACGGCTGACTCCAGCCCAATTCTGCAAGGAAAAAACATTTGGTATAACATTTTGAGTTATAGAGTCATCTAATGGTGGCATCATGTTACTGCATCATAACCTTGTAACCAGAACACTGTACAGTATATTCAGTCAGCAGCAAGTTCGATCAGATCGCAGAGCTGGTGATGCTCTTCAGCTTCAGACAGAAGATATCTCTGAGAGAGAGAAGAAAGATAAAGAACACTGTATGAGAACATTAACATATGACCGCCCAGATTTATATAAACATTCTAAAACAAATTTATATCCACTATTCACTATTACATTTGCTTTCCAGGCCAAATAAGGTCACATATTAAACCTTCAAAGCTGTATTCATTTATAAAAAAAAAAAAAAAGTTAAATCAGAAGACTTAAATATGTCTGTTACTTACCCGTAAAGGTTTGCAGTTTTCTCTGACGTATCGTCCTGCTGAAGAGTTCTCGTCCCAGTCCAGACGTCCACGATAAAAGTATTTCTGTTTCCTATGGGATGGAGGAATGATCATTTTAGTTACACAAACTGCTGCACATGTAAGCATGAATGACATTGTAAACTACACTTTGAAGACAGGCTTTGGAAAACTGAGTTACTAGCATCAAAGACTTACCTAGTCTTACGAATCATACGGGATGGAACAGGGCCCAAAATTCTCTCCATCATGGCTAAATGCTCCCGATTATCATGAGTCTGAAGACATCAACAAAGAAAATTAAGATGGATGAGCACTGAATATTTAGATTCTTTGCACACATTTTTGGCTGGTTTTACAATACAGGTATGACATATGCAGAGATCTGTGTGTGTGTGAGAAAGAGAGAGAGCATTAGTGAGCACATCTGAGGTCAAAGGGTTAATACCAGGTGTTTGGCTTTAGTGTGTGTATGTGGACACATGTAACCCTTTGGTCTGAGTCTACCTGATCTTAAGCTGCTTAGTGAACATAAATAAGTGTGGTAGACTGTGTAGACCTGCTGTCATGACTCAGAAAGGTGGCATGAAAAGGAAGTAGTGGAGCTAGGTTTTGTACCTGGAAAAGAGTGAAGCCGAGGTAGTACTCGAAGAGGATACAGCCTATACTCCACACATCACACGGCTGACTCCAGCCCAATTCTGCAAGGAAAAAACATTTGGTATAACATTTTGAGTTATAGAGTCATCTAATGGTGGCATCATGTTACTGCATCATAACCTTGTAACCAGAACACTGTACAGTCAGCAGCAAGTGTGAAAACTGTTCAGGTCGAAAACTGCAAAAACATAATACTTGTGATTACATCGCAATTATGATTCTCTGCAAGGATTGTAGGTGAATTATACAAATACATTACCATTGAAAATGTCTGAGGTCAGTAAGTTTACTATTTTTTGTTTTAAATAAATTAATACTTCTATTCAGCAAGGACACATTAAATTGATCAAAAGTGACAGTAAAGACATTTATGTTACAAAATAAATACAAATAAAAACTTTCTATTCAAAGAACTAACATCGATAATAAGTAATGTTTCATGAGCAACAAATCAGCATATTAGAAGTATTTCTGAAGGATCATGTGACACTGAAGACTGGAGTAATGATGCTGAAAATACAGCTTTGCGATGACAGAAATAACTTTTATTTTAAAGTAAATTCAAATAGAAAACATCTATTTTAAATTATAATATTTCACAATACAAATAAATAATAAATGAAGCCTTGGCACATAAGAGACTTTTTAAAATCTTACCGACGCCAACATTTTTATAGGTAGTGTACTTATAAATAAGATAGCCCATTAACTAATTTATATTTACAGCAAAGCAACATATTTCATAACAGAATATTTCATAAGAGATTTAGGATGGGTATCAGCATTCATGGCAACCAGTCTTACGTTGGACAATTCCCTGCAGTCTGTTGAATGAAGTCACTGTGGTCTCTAGCTGGCTCTAATTAAATTCTCTGTGGTGGAAAGGAAGCAGCTAAACTGTGTTGCTGCAGCGATTAACTCATTCTAGTCCTGTGACTTAAGTCACGTATCATGCTAATACTACCAGTTATTATAATTCAAATTTACATCCAGAACGTTGTGTATTTCTCAAACAACATGTTTGGTCAGTCACCTGGCATGATCATCCTTACCTAGAATAACTTCAGGTGCTCTGTAGTGCCTGGTTGAAACAATGGTGCTGTGGTGCTCGTGGTCAAATGTAGCGCTGCCAAAATCCACCACCCTCACTGCCGTGTTCTTCACAGTACGCTCATCTCGCTTCTACCAAAGAGAGAATCTATATTAGTGGTCAGCTAATGGAGTTTTTGACAGCTGATGTCAACTTACAAAAAATATTGGTTTGGTTGAAAGCTAATGAAACTCATCACCTTCTCCACATTGTATGTGATTGTGAAGTCAGAGTTGACGAACAGGATGTTTTCTGGTTTCAGGTCTGTGTGGGTCAATTTGTTTTCATGCAAAACTGCAAATAAGGAGAAACAGACCAACTTAGCATATTTACAAATATATAGAGGACTGGCCCTTTAATACATGCCAGATGGAGTGCAACATCTGCTTTATCTATGAAAAACTTTCATTCCAATTTCAATATGATTTTTGAAAAGTGTTTACACTTACACTTGACAGCTAAGCAGATCTGGTAGGCCATATGACGGACTTGGCTAATGGAGTAGGGCAGGTAATTGTTTTCTTTGAGGAAATCAAAAGTGCTGAGAGCCAGCAGCTCAAAACTGATACACATATGACCATGATAGTCGAACCAGTCAAACATCTGCACACACAGACTAAGAAATACAGAAGAGAAAATATTGTTTAAGTTATTAATACAGTGGTCTTTGGCAAGTCTGCACCTAGATGCTCTATACTTTAAGTACTGCACGTACAATTGCTCAAAACATGCTGAATTTTATAAAGATTGTGATCCAAACTCACTTCTTATTCTCAGGATCCTTCTCATTGATTCGTTCTAGTACATTGATCTCCAGCCTGGCAGCCTCCTTGTACTTCTCCACATTTTTGATGATCTTCAGAGCGACATGTGCTCCACCCCTTAGCCAAGCAGAAGTGCATACATGTTTTCAGTCTAGTAGAAGTAGTAGACGAAATGAACTACTTTGCTCACGGGACTATAGTAAACAGATGTCTTGTTTGTTGTAGAGAGACGCAAGTAAAACTGATAATCAAAACGCTCACTATAGAGCAATAAAAGCACTGGCAAGAGATGGGGTGGTTCTTATTTTGCTGAACATTTTCTTAAAGGAAACATCAGCCTGTAAGCCCTTGCTTTTCTTGCTGCCTATAATAACCACGTACTGCATTTCTGGCCCCAAGAGCAGATATTTCCCAGCCTAACAGCTAGACAGACATTTTAACAGCCAAGCAACACTTTTTCGTTTGAAGTTCACACCATGTTGGTTTTGTAGTAAAGCAACTGATTGGTTGCTAAGAGATGACGCTCACCTGCGATGATCAATACATTGCATCACCCTCCCGAAGGTGCCCTCGCCCAAAGTGCTGGCAATCTCATCTAAGAGACAAATAGAGGGAAAAAGACGTAGAGAAAGCGGAGGGGGAGATGTAAAGAGAGCAATTAGACAGCACATTTAAAGAGAAATCCTAAACAAACTTCCTACAATCACATTTTTAATCATAACTGTGACTATCTATTTGGGTTAACCTAAAAAAAAAACAAAAAAAACAAATATCGGACAAGTGTCAATATGCACACACTCGATGAAAGGAATAAAGTAAACATGGATTGAAAAAAAACTGCACATTTTTCAACAACAAAAAAAAATTCTAATAAATTTTTTTTTAATTCGAATTAAATTGATTTAAATCTGCATTTCTGCAAAAATGGCCCGACGTAGACATAAGCAGCCTTTATTAGATAAAATGTTTAACTAAACGATTTTAAAACTATGGGATTGCTTTAAGCCAATTCGAAAACAAAAAATTACTGTATCTTCTATGAAAAATGACACGCATAGTCACTCTGGAAACATTGCGAATGTCACAGAGCAATCACATGATTGATTGACAGCATACGATGTAGGCGCAATGTGAATCTTGATGCAGCCAAATGCTGCAACAAGACCAGAATAAAACGCACATTATGGGGACGTGGAAAAGCTAAATCTGGGAAGCTGGCAGTCAAGAATTAAAAAGGATCATAATTCTTCTACACAGCAACACAAACAGCCCAACCCCATTGAAAAGAATGAATAAAGGAGCTACTAAAAGACATGTTGGACATGCCTTCCCCCTTGCCTGTTCCGGCAAAAGGGGAGAACATTCTATGGCAGCATCATCATCACCACCAACATCATGATCATGACCTCCTGCCCTCCCCTGTGTGTGTCTGCTGTGTGCTGGTACTGATAGGGAGAAAGGTTACGATATAGGAGTAGAGGAGTAGTAGTAGTGGCAGTGTGTACATCTCTCTTGCAGGACGTCGCCACTCCGACAGATCAGGTGACCCTCCTCGTCGTCCCTCACACAAAGTGCCCGCGTCCCGCTGTCACTCCGCTGCTTCAGCCCCAGCCAGGGTCACAGGTCAGAGGTCACGCCACGACCGCAGTGGGAGGAGGGGAGGTGGGCGGAGCGGGGAGAGTGGAGGGGGACAGCCGTAGCCACGGCGACGAAGATGAGCAGTGTTGTAGTTGTTGTAGGTAGGTTTGGTGGTCATGGGGCGATTCGTTTGACACCACGTGAGGAGATATATATAACGATAGGGATATAGTGCAAGGGATCAAGTCAAAGATAACATTTTACCCCTCCCTTCTTGCTTGCTTTCAAACTCCCCCTCATCCCTCTGTCACAAAGTCACAAAAAGCAACCTGCATCAACATTTACTCATAGAAGAGCACATGAGTAAAGGCATTGCTAATTCACAACTATTACATATCCAAAGCAAAAGGTTGCTCTACTGAAAGACTGGAAATAAAATTAAAAAGAGCTGAAATTATGAAATAACTTTATATGCTTCCATTTAAAAAAATCTATTTTTTAACATCTAAATTGTGTGAAAGAGTAATATAAGTGTGTAGATAGATCAAGATAAAGAATGGATGAGAGTTATGAGATATTAATTATGGAGGCTCTCCCAACAAACCTATTTTCTACTATTAATATTAACATTAATATCTATTGGATTGAGCCTCACTATAATGCTAGATGGGGCTAATTTGATTATAAACACTGAAAGCCAAGACTTGGACTATCACTATTAAAAAAGACAAAACGTCAACAAAAAGAAGAACATAAAACAAAGGAGTTCATACTTACCAAATCCTGGGGCTGTGGAAAAGAAAAGCATTATGGAGAAAGAAAGACAGGAGCGTGTAGGGGTAGAGATAGGAGAAAGGATTTGGGGGTGGGAAAGAGCAGGCTCGGGTATTGAAGTACTCACCGAGGACGATGGGCTATAGGACCTGGTTCTACGCCGCCTTCGTTTGTGCTTACGCCTGCTGCCTTTCCCCCGGTACGAGTCCTCACGGTCCCGATCGCGGCCCCGGCGGTAGTCATAGCTGGGCGAGGTGTCGCGGGAGTAGTAGTTGCTCGGCGTCCCGTGCTCCCTGTCCCAGTCGCGGCTGTGGTCTAGGCGCCGATAGCTCTCGCCGTAATGTCTGTCGTAAGGCCTGCGGTCTGAAGAGCGGTTGTCGTAGCTGGGGAGAAGATAAGTGCCATTTAACACTTTACAGAATTACAAAATGATTCTGCTTCAAAGTAACCACTGCATACTTCCTGGTTTTGAATTAATATTCATTAAAAAAAAAACTTTACCATATTATCAGGTTTAAACATTACCACAGGTTAATTATTAAACCTTAATAATTAAAGTTTAAACCATTTTGACTGCAAATAAAGTCAGTGGTGAATACTGCATACATAGAGGAAATTCAAATCTGAAAAATTATTCATAAGAAATCCAAAAAGAGAAGAGGCAAAGGAACTACTAACTTCATCTCATGTAGAACTAGTAAATACAATAAACGTACCATATGTTAATCAAATAGCAATTTATTTGGGAAAAGAAGTGATTTATCTTTTTTTTATTTTTTATAATGTAATATGCTGATTTGCTGCTCAAGAAACATTTCTTATTATCAGTGCTGATAACAGTTTTTGTTACTTAATATGCATATTAAAAAGTAAGATTATTATATTTATTACTAAATATACACAAAGTAAATATTACTATTGTAATACTTCCCTGAAAACCAACTGCTATCAGCTTGTGCTTTTTTCAGCCGTGTAAGGCATCAAGCAATGGTAAACCATGAAATTTTGGTCAATGGTTCCAGTACTTGATCATACCTCCTGGATCGGGCATAGCCGGGATTCTGTCTGTGTCCTCTCCCCCTCCTCTCACGTTCACTGCTGGAGGAGAACGTCGGTGAGCGGCGATGCCGAGGTTTTCTCCCTCGATCTCTGTCCCGCTCCCGAAAACGACCTTGGTAGCTGCAGTGGCTGGCCCTCTCCGAGGATGGGTACCGTCTGGAGTGTGGCATCTGCACAAGCTGCAACAAATATATTATGATAAATACACGGGGGGAAAAAAAAGTATAATTAATATTTTATTATATATACACATACATACACACACACACACTTACATACATACATATATACACATATACATGTTTTTTTTTCTTTTTAATGGACATCAGAACATCTTGAACATTTTTATGAGCTGGACAGGTAAAAGCTGAACTACATGAATATTAACAACAGCATATTTTAAAGCAAGACAAGAACACAACATACATAAAATGTTAAAATCTCAATATGTTTTCATTAAGTATGGAAGACTGACATCTATATTTATATGCTAAAAATAAAGGAGGTGAGAATAACTAGTCTGTGACTTTTAGAAGTCACATTGATTTTGGACTCTTCTCTTCTAAAAAAAGCTTTTCACATGCTGGAAAAAGGTCTATAATCCAGCCATTTAATATAAACAATAATGAGTATATAGAGGAAAAAGCAAACAACTGTCTTAAGTTTATATTGGATTGAGTCTCACTATTTAATGTTACAGATGGGGCTAACACTGAAAGCCAAGACTTGGACTATCACTATCAAAAAAGACAAAACGTCAACAAAAAGAAGAACATAAAACAAAGGAGTTCATACTTACCAAATCCTGGGGCTGTGGAAAAGAAAAGCATTATGGAGAAAGAAAGACAGGAGCGTGTAGGGGTAGAGATAGGAGAAAGGATTTGGGGGTGGGAAAGAGCAGGCTCGGGTATTGAAGTACTCACCGAGGACGATGGGCTATAGGACCTGGTTCTACGCCGCCTTCGTTTGTGCTTACGCCTGCTGCCTTTCCCCCGGTACGAGTCCTCACGGTCCCGATCGCGGCCCCGGCGGTAGTCATAGCTGGGCGAGGTGTCGCGGGAGTAGTAGTTGCTCGGCGTCCCGTGCTCCCTGTCCCAGTCGCGGCTGTGGTCTAGGCGCCGATAGCTCTCGCCGTAATGTCTGTCGTAAGGCCTGCGGTCTGAAGAGCGGTTGTCGTAGCTGGGGAGAAGATAAGTGCCATTTAACACTTTACAGAATTACAAAATGATTCTGCTTCAAAGTAACCACTGCATACTTCCTGGTTTTGAATTAATATTCATTAAAAAAAAAACTTTACCATATTATCAGGTTTAAACATTACCACAGGTTAATTATTAAACCTTAATAATTAAAGTTTAAACCATTTTGACTGCAAATAAAGTCAGTGGTGAATACTGCATACATAGAGGAAATTCAAATCTGAAAAATTATTCATAAGAAATCCAAAAAGAGAAGAGGCAAAGGAACTACTAACTTCATCTCATGTAGAACTAGTAAATACAATAAACGTACCATATGTTAATCAAATAGCAATTTATTTGGGAAAAGAAGTGATTTATCTTTTTTTTATTTTTTATAATGTAATATGCTGATTTGCTGCTCAAGAAACATTTCTTATTATCAGTGCTGATAACAGTTTTTGTTACTTAATATGCATATTAAAAAGTAAGATTATTATATTTATTACTAAATATACACAAAGTAAATATTACTATTGTAATACTTCCCTGAAAACCAACTGCTATCAGCTTGTGCTTTTTTCAGCCGTGTAAGGCATCAAGCAATGGTAAACCATGAAATTTTGGTCAATGGTTCCAGTACTTGATCATACCTCCTGGATCGGGCATAGCCGGGATTCTGTCTGTGTCCTCTCCCCCTCCTCTCACGTTCACTGCTGGAGGAGAACGTCGGTGAGCGGCGATGCCGAGGTTTTCTCCCTCGATCTCTGTCCCGCTCCCGAAAACGACCTTGGTAGCTGCAGTGGCTGGCCCTCTCCGAGGATGGGTACCGTCTGGAGTGTGGCATCTGCACAAGCTGCAACAAATATATTATGATAAATACACGGGGGGAAAAAAAAGTATAATTAATATTTTATTATATATACACATACATATATATATATATATATACACACACATACACACACACACATATATATATATACACATACATACACACACACACACTTACATACATACATATATACACATATACATGTTTTTTTTTTCTTTTTAATGGACATCAGAACATCTTGAACATTTTTATGAGCTGGACAGGTAAAAGCTGAACTACATGAATATTAACAACAGCATATTTTAAAGCAAGACAAGAACACAACATACATAAAATGTTAAAATCTCAATATGTTTTCATTAAGTATGGAAGACTGACATCTATATTTATATGCTAAAAATAAAGGAGGTGAGAATAACTAGTCTGTGACTTTTAGAAGTCACATTGATTTTGGACTCTTCTCTTCTAAAAAAAGCTTTTCACATGCTGGAAAAAGGTCTATAATCCAGCCATTTAATATAAACAATAATGAGTATATAGAGGAAAAAGCAAACAACTGTCTTAAGTTTTTACACTATTATTTACCCTATGTGTGCAGTTTATAGAGGCAGGTCTAGAACAGGTCTTAAAACACTTGGAAGGACAGACAGAATGAGACGTTAACTTAACATAAGAAAATCTGAGATTTTAATTAATAAAATTTGCCACGTTATTTTTATTTTAGTGACACACGTTACTGTTAAGCAATACTGAATAATGAATAAAGGGCCACTCCGGTCTGCATGGAAAACTTTATATGATATCAAAGATTTTTATGCATATGTATTATGCATGAAAACATTAAGGGAGAAAATTATTCGAGACCTCAGAAAAATAAATTAGAGTTAAGAAATAAGAATTAATATGACTATTTAAACATAAACATGTATTTAAACTTCAAGTTGAAATACCAAGAACCTCGAAATTAACGGTAGTAACGAACGTGAGCAGATTTACATATATATATATATATAAAATAAGAAAAAACTACATTTTCTCTGAAACTAATGGATAGGCTAACCAACTAACGTTAGCTCAAGTTGTTATTGTTTTTCATCACGATTTCTTTTACAATGTAACAGCAGGGAATCCATTTATTAGTCGTCTCTATTGTTATAAAATGTGCGGCAATGTCGATACATTACATGGCATCGTAACGTTTGAAACACATCAGATAAATATGATATTTTTCTAGCTGACCAGCAGCTCTTCGCGTCGACGGCCATTTTGAGATCTTCTAATCTTCAACGGGCCATTTCTCAGATGCTCGTTCGTGGGTAATTCGGCTGAGAGTGGGGCAAAAAGTGACAGACAGTAAAAAAAAATGTTTTGTAATTACCGTCTTAGCAGCCAGTCCTGTCCGTTTATCCCAAAGAAAATCCGTGTTTACGCTTCGCCTCCAATTTTCTTACTTGGGACAAGCTCGGGCCCAATTAAACATTGAAGAAAAACAACTTCCGGTCCCTCCTCCAACCTTCTTTATACGCGCGCGTGCCATTTGCACATCCGACGTAAACAACGCAATATTTATTCCGTGATAATGATCCGCAAAAATGTGCAGTTACCAAATAACAGTTACTACAATAACCACAATGTCTTCACAAAAAGTAAACAAAGTGGAAAAAGAAAGAAAAGCTTATATTTGAAAGGGATTCCTTTATTTTGATTTTACAGTAGTAATAATTGTAGTTATTTTATGTTTGATACTACAGTGAGACTAAAGCCCCGTTCACACCAAGAACGATAACTATAAAGATAATGATATTAGCGTCCACACCAGCGAACGATATCGCCTGTTTATGCGTCTGCCGCTTTAAATGCTTGAGCTCGTTACAGCAGGACGGATTCTGATTGGCTGTCAGTGTTTCATCGGTTCGTCAGCTGGGAAAAAAATCGTTTTGAAAAGTGATTCCAACGATATCGTTATAGTTGTGGTGTGAACTATGCTATTCTTTAATATTGAGAACGATTTTTAGAACTATATCTTTAGTTACCGTGCTTGGTGTGAATGGGCCTTAACACAGTAGACAATTGTATATATTACACACATCATTTTGTCATAAAAGAGAAAAATGTATTCCCCCTCCCCCAACGTGATTATTTTAATAGTAATTGTTCATACTTAGCTTTTTTTTTACCTGCATATTTGACTTAAAATAAATTACATACAAGATAAAACATTACACAAAAAGTCGTTTTTTGATATTTGCACATTTTATTTACATCAAGTAAGTGGCTATTAACAATACTCGTAGAGGTTAAAACAATAAAAGCAACAACACAAACTTGAATATATTTTATTATTCTTTTCATATTCAAAGGCTCATGATTGGAATGCTCTTCCAGAACAGTGTCACAACTATGTTTCTGATGGCTTGGTGAAACGGTTTACAATGATAACACCTCTATTAAAGTTGTAGTGTTTTTTGTTGAAAGCAGTATATCAGAGCAGCCTTCCTGTGCACCGCAGAGAACCACAGCAGCAGAGCAGAACCTTCCCCTCCACACTGCCAACCTTATAGTTATAATCCCACGTCACCTCTGTACCCGCCTTGATGCGCCTGGTAAAGAGAGATCAAAGGAAAAACAGAATAAGACAACTTTCTGGTCTGGATATAACATTTAAAAATATAAATAAAAAGACCGCATGTGTTTTTATAAAAACAAGATTAAAAATAGCAAGAGTTTCCAGCAAAACTTCAGTTTCTGTAATAGAAAATGGAGCTGGTATTAATCAAGGCACTGACTTGCTGGCAAAGAACGCCACCCATGGAAACCGTAGGTCATGTGTGTCGACAAAGACGTTCTGAACAAACAAATTCGGACTGCAGCTATGCTGTAGAGAGAGATGCAGATTTAAGAGTAAAACACACACAAAAAATTTTTTCCGTCTACAATCACGAAAGGCTACGTTTAGCTTACGTTGATGAAGCGGCCGAGGTTGCCCTCTTGTCTGGCATCAATGATGTAACAGGCCTCCTCGCCGTTGAACAGTCTGCGGGTGTTGTTGCCAGTTAGAGTTGTCCTCATTTTCTCGTTCTTTGCATCCGTGGTTACTAGTGGTTTTACTCTTCTCTGGAATGACTTTCTGGCAAAGCAACGCTTTGGACCTGAGGTTTCTTGACCTGTAGACACAAATTATAGACACTAAAAGCATAAAATGAGGAACAGAAATGGAGAATAGAGAGAATGGAAACTGACCGTCCTCTCTCATTTGTTTGGTCACTTTCTTCTGAGCATCTTTAGATGTTTCATGTGGCTTATGGGATAGTTTTCTCACTGAACAGGTAAAGAGGACAGGTAAAAAAAAACATCAAGTTAGTTTGCTACACAGTGTTCCCGAAACATTCATTTTGTCTTATTAGTTACTTATAATTATGTACTTTTCCCATCACCAGCAAAGAATGCAAAACAGGTAAAGACCGTTACTCTATTATACTCTACAAATATATCTGGTATATTGCATGTGTTGTTTGTACGTTTCCCTATTAGATTAGCTGAGTTACCACTCGTTATTTGTATTAGTTAAAGCCATAAACACTGATATTCAGGTGTATGTATGTATCTTTGGTTTAATCTATTCTAAATGTTTGTTTCTTGGTATCAATATTATCTGCTTTTCATTCCTCAAACAATGATGTACAGTATGTGATTCTGAAACGCATCATACGATTTGTACTTTATTTTGGGTTAAAACAACAGAAATTCCAGACCGGCCATAAAACATGAATGAACCAAGAGCTTGTAACACTCCAAAGAGAAAGGAAAATTTGAAATCGCATCATATGACCCCTTTAATGTTTATGTGAATATAATGGGCGATATATTGCGTCACCAAAAATGATTGAGGTCATGTACATATATTGAGTGATAAGTCGATATATTGATTGCGACAGGCCTATTCAAAACATTAATAAAAACAATAACAGTATAGAAAAAAATACTAGTAACACTGCATCTTACCTTCCATTTCTTGTTCTGTGTCCAGCTCCATAGGTTCTTCTCTTTCTATGGAAAAAGCAACATAAAAGATTTCACAGTTGCACACAGACGTGAAAAGACATGCTATTGTTTGGCTAATATGTGCAAATGCTCATAAAGCTGAATATTTACACACACCACACACCTTCACTACTGCTAGAGTCTTCTCGGTAGAGAGTGTTTTTCCATAACGGCCCTGTTTTCATGCTTATGGTCTTCTTGTTGCTTTCGACCTCTGTGTCCGAGCAGTACGCCGCGCTCTCATAACCCTCTTTCAGTTTCTCCACACCCTCAATGAAGTCCAGGTTGGCCAAATAGTCATTGCCGGACACTGTGTCATCCTCATTCATTCGGTCTTCGTTTATTATTTTACCTGTGAGGTGATAGATGGAGGTGATGGGAGGAATTTTGTTGTGTTTAAAGAACTAAAATTTATGTTCACTTACCAGTGAAAACACACACAAATGTGCCCTTGGCTACATCATCTTTGCAGCGGATGCCCCATCCCTTGTGCTGTGTCATGAAGAGCTCCAGCCGCAGCTGCAGACCATGCTGAACCAGCCTGTTGCTGCATGTTCTTGGATCACAACGGCACAGAGGGTTACATTCATACACCCTACAGGGATGGAAGTGGAAGTGTGATGTCATTTTTGTGGTTAGAAATGTTATACACTACCGTTTAAAAGTTTGGGCTCAGTGAGTTCTCTTTTCTTTTTTGAAAAATAATTTGATACTTTTATTCAGCAAGGTAAAGACTTCAATTGTTACAACTTAATGTTGTACTTTTGAACTTACCATCCATCAAAGAGTCCTGAAAAAATTTATCATGGTTTCCACAAAATATTAAGCAGCACAACTGTTTCCAAGATTGATAATAATCAGAAATGTTTCTTGAGCAGCAAGTCAGCATATTAGAATGATTTCTGAAGGATCATGTGACACTGAAGACTGGAGTTATGATGCTGAAAATTCAGCTGTGCTGAACCATACGAGAATCAGACAGACAGAAAAACAGACAAAGGTCGTTTCTAACCCTGTTGGCAAGGTGGTTGGTAACCTCTTATGCGTGTATCCAGCACTAACATCCACTGGACCACCACTGCATAAGGACGTGGCTTCAATGGTCAGCTGGTGGCATGCACACTTTGACCTGTCACACATACAAATACAAAATGTTTAATAACAATTTCCATAATTTAAAAGGAATGTTCCAAGTTCAATCCAATTTACATAGTCAATGTCTTGTTGGTAATCTAAAATCAAAAGGTGTTATCAGCCCCTTCATTATTAATTAATTACTTCAAAGCCAAAAAAACACCTTATCTGGGAAGCCATATTTTGGTTATGACCTCAAGAATTATGATCACAAGAACTGTGATTGTCGGTTAGGAATTGGTAGATGCAGTACATAGACAAACTGGTTTGTCTAAACGGTTAAAAAAAAATTGGAAAATGTTACAATCTACATCAAATATTTTAAGGCCACCAACAACAAATAAGCAAAAAGTGTAGCAACACACTCAATTCAACAAGGGCTGACCCTTTTACTGTCTTGCCTTACAGACATCCATTGCAAGTGGCACTTTTGTCTGTTTACAAATTGAATGATGACTTGAGTCTAAAGCATCTTCTGAAGGAATGGACAACATGCCACAGATAAACAGCTGTAAATAAAGCTCGACCTGTACTAAATCTGTAACATACCTAAAACATTTCACACACAAATGCAGACTCAAAAAACTGTACCTGTCCAGACAACCATCTGTGCAGTCACAGCCGATCAAGAAGTCTGAGCTAGTATTAACAGAAACACCTGGAGCTGGAAATTTGGTTATGACCTCAAGAATTATGATCACAAGAACTGTGATTGTCGGTTAGGAATTGGTAGATGCAGTACATAGACAAACTGGTTTGTCTAAACGGTTAAAAAAAAATTGGAAAATGTTACAATCTACATCAAATATTTTAAGGCCACCAACAACAAATAAGCAAAAAGTGTAGCAACACACTCAATTCAACAAGGGCTGACCCTTTTACTGTCTTGCCTTACAGACATCCATTGCAAGTGGCACTTTTGTCTGTTTACAAATTGAATGATGACTTGAGTCTAAAGCATCTTCTGAAGGAATGGACAACATGCCACAGATAAACAGCTGTAAATAAAGCTCGACCTGTACTAAATCTGTAACATACCTAAAAAATTTCACACACAAATGCAGACTCAAAAAACTGTACCTGTCCAGACAACCATCTGTGCAGTCACAGCCGATCAAGAAGTCTGAGCTAGTATTAACAGAAACACCTGGAGCTGGAACTCTGTCTTTGGTGTAGCTGATGTTAGGAGCAAGCGTGTTGTCCACTTCATTAACGCAGGGCACCGGCAACACCTCTCTGCCCTCTGAGATGTCCGGCAGGTAGAGGTGAGGCTTGCCAGTTGATGTGGAAGGAGGTCGGGCGCGATTTACAAGAACAAATGGGTCCATACAGAACATTTCCAGGAAAAGGAAGTCACAGCGTGTTTCAAACAAGTACTCCTGCACTTCCTGCATGTCGCACAGGCTCCGCCCACATGGTGAACGATAGAAAATGTGGAAAAACACCTAAAGAGGGCAAATAACAAGGTTCCTTGAACAGCAAATCAGCATTTCAGAATGATTTCTGAAAAATCAGGTGACACTGAAGACTGGAGTAACAGCAGCAGAAAATTAAGATTTGCATCACAGGAATACATTTTAAAATATAATCAATTTCATATTGTAATACTACTTAACAACTTCATCAAATGCCACCCACCTTTCCATCGATGCGCCTTCTAGCAGTCATTCGCCTAAACTTAAAAAGCAGTGGGATAAGAAGTGGATTTTGACCACGGTGCATGTCGACTTGAGACGGTCTCACCCCATCCAGACATGCTGGACAACAGCGATGATGCAAGTATATGGACTTGTACTGGTGTTGCTTTGAAACACGCTCTTCTTCCTCAGAAACAAGCTCTTCTTCCTCAGAAACAAGCTCTTCTTCCTCATCAGGGGCAGGTCGTTTTACACTTCTAGAATATAGAGCCCGATATGACGTGGTTGGTGATGAGAAATTCAAACTACTCCGTAATTGAAGAAACAGTTCACCCAAAAATGAAAATTGGCTGAAAATGTATTCACCCTTAAACCATCCAAAAGTAACAGATTCATTGGTGAGCAAGTGATGTAAAGCTAAATTTCTCCAAATCTGTTCCCATGAAGAAACTACATTTTGGGATTGCCTGAGTGCAAGTACAATTTCAGCAAATTGTAATTTTTGGGTTAACTGTTCCTTTAACCAGGACAAGCCCATTACTCACCTTAAATTTGAGGTACTGTTTGCAGTAGCAGATTCTACTGTGTGCATACTATCCTTTGATACACAGACGGCTGAAAGCATAGTCAACCTCTGGAGGACGACCTTTGGCTGGAAAGCAGCTGACATGATTTTTTGAGGGCTAATAGATAATGTTTTGGTGACTGGATCAGATTGTCGGATCGCCCACACAGGAGATACAGCTGCTGAGGTGACAGATGTTGAAGTAACAGTCGCTGAGGCAACTGTTGTCAAGGAGGAGGTTATGTTGCGCTGAGGTGTGGCATTTCCTGCTAAACAACAGAGTTGGGCATGTGATGTCAGATTTTCATATCACAATTATATCTGAAATTTTTATCACAGAATTGTATTACATTACACACAAAAAAAGATAAATAAAAATGTGCTGTCCTCCTAAATGTATTAACTTTTTTAAATAAGAAGAAAATTGAACATTTAAATAAAATAACACAACAACAAAAATGTATAATGCAAACAAATGTTTCAAGAGATTAGACTGCAAAAGAGCACAACTACAGTTTTTTTTGTAAGGCTAATGAGCATGTTCATTAACCCAAAATACAGTTTTACTATATTTAGTAATATATAGTATATATATATATTATAAATATATATAAATAGGCACATGTCTATTTGGGAACATGCATAAAAGAGGCAGTATGTGCATGAAACACAAAGTCTACTTGTTACTGCAGGCTGTTGCGCTTTCTGTTGCTGTGGTTGTTCCGTTTTCTGTTGAGATGGTTGTTGCAGTTTATGTTGTGTTTTCTGTAGAGCTTTTTTCTGCGGTTTATCTTTAGCCAGACGCTGCTTGATATTTACAATGTGTTCCAACTTGTCTGAGCCTTTAAAAATCCACTCTTTCTGCTTGTCTTTCTAGAAAACAACAACAACACATTTATCAGCATCAAAATGGTCGACTTGTGGTATTACAGTGATGCCTTAAAATGTGATACAGCCTACAAAATTCACCAACAAATTTATCTCCAAAATCAGAATCTCCTAAAATCTGCCAGTAGGGTTAAGTGAGTTGACTGTGGGAGAAAACTTATGAAATGAAATTCTGTGACATTCCCATGAAGTACCCTTTGTTGTTCATGTTCCTTGGTACAAAGGCAATAAATAGTTAAATGCAGATGAAAGAAGAGTACCAGGTTCACAGAGAAATCTAGCATCCCACAGTGGATTCATTTTCACCTTAAAGCAGATCTGGATGAGGCTGCCATCCAACTGGAGCACCGTGCAAGCCTCAAAATTGCCATTCTGCATCGCCATGGTGTCTTGCCCCACGCGAAGCACCACAGCAATGGGGTTGGGATAGACACGAAGATATTCCTTAACCTGCAACTGTAATGTCTCATCCTCAATGTCCTTCCACACCTTTTTCACTGCAAAGAAAGTAAGTTTACAAAACTCTCTTTTAGCGGTCAAGTGATTACATGGGGTCTTAAAGGGGTCATATGATACAATTTCAATTGTTCCTTTCTCTTTAAAGTGATACAAGCTCTTGGAGCATAAAGAACACTTTACTTCTGTAAAGTTGCAAAGACTAGGCCTCTCTCATCTTTTTAAGTGGGAGAACTTGCACAATTGGTGGCTGACTAAATACTTTTTTCCCCCACTGTACAGTATGTGGAAAATAATGTGTTTTTTGAACCTTAAACCGCATTAAACATTTCATTACACCAAATACACAAAATACTGTTCTTTTTAGCAACATCATATGACCCCTTTAAACTAATGGCTGAAATGGAGTAATAAAGAAATTAAGAATGAGAATTTCTCACATTGTTTGCAGACAACATGAAAGTCTGGAAGTGCCAGGTAATCTACTTGGCCGTCATCATAAAACACCAAGAACCTGATAGAAACATTTAACAAATGGATTTAGTTATTATATCAGACATATACTATATTATATGTACATATATTAAAACAAAGAAAATAAGACACTTGTTAAATACTAATATTGAAAATTGAAAACAAAACAAAATGCAATAGCCTGGACATTATGCTAAATATTTTCTTTCATGTTTCATGAAAGAACAAAAAAGAAAAAACAGTTACTGTCCGCCTCTGGTCATTCATAATCACTACCATCCTGCTTTTGTGGGGGTGGGTAGGGGTGTTAATTTTTTCCCCCATAGGTTTTTAACATTCTAAAAGCTCTTTATTCCAAAGATACTACAAGCTAGTAGGTGTAATGTATTCTAAGTTGCATTGACATAAAAAAAAGAAATTTACTTTTGGTACTTAAGTACTTCTAAAAGCAAGTACTTCTGTACTTTCACTTAAGTAAAAATCTGTCTTTACAACTTTTACTTGTAATGGAGTAATATTTGACCAGCAGTATCTGTACTTTCACTCAAGTAATAGAGTTGAGTACTTTGTCCGCCTCTGTGAATGACCTGAGGATAAGAGGACTATCCCTTGAACATAAATTCACCTCATGCGATTCTTGCGCTCAGGAAGCTCAACCAGCACAGCAGCATTAAACGAGACCTTTCCTTCATCATCTTTGCTGCTGGCCACAACACGACAGCCAATAAACAAATCCTTAAGCACGGGAGGCTTCAGAGAGGCCACATGATGAGCAGGCAGCACAATCTCTTTACCACTCTTAAACTCCACCTTGTATCTGAGGCCATCCTCTAAAAGGAAAGAAAGATAAGACAGGTCAAAAATGCAACCAAATCCATTAGATTTTCACCTTCATTTGAATGTATTGTGGATTTACAGAATAGGTCAGTCTTACCTGCTGTTTGGACTTCCTGTACTGTTCCTTTACACCACACGTTGTGTTGCCTTTTCCCCAAAACTCCCATGCTGACATTGAGTTTTATCTCTTTATGTTCTTGAGAAGGCTTGGAGGACTCACTGGATGAAGACTTGGAACCTAAGACAGAGTCAGTGACAGAGGACAAACACTGTTACTGTATGTATGGATGGACATATGGATGTCAGGTATATGTATATGCATATATATATATATATATATATATATATACACATACACTTCTGTTTAAAAGTTTGGATTTGTTAAGATTTTCTTTAATGTTATTGACAGGAGTATCTTATGCTCACCAAGGCTGCATTTATTTGATCAAAAATTGAGTAAGAACAGGATTATTGTGAAATAGCATTACTTTTCTAGTATATATATATGTATATGCATATATATATATATATATATATATATATATATATACATACACACACATATACACTTCTGTTTAAAAGTTTGGATTTGTTAAGATTTTCTTTAATGTTATTGACAGGAGTATCTTATGCTCACCAAGGCTGCATTTATTTGATCAAAAATTGAGTAAGAACAGGATTATTGTGAAATAGCATTACTTTTCTACTATAACCGGTCTATTTTGATTTCTATTCAAATGTAATTTATTCAAGTGAATACATATCATTTTCAGCAGAATTCAGCTGAATTTTCAGCAGCCTTTACACCAGTCTTCAATGTCACATGATCCTTCAGAAATCATTTTAATATGCTGATTTGCTGCTCAAGAAACATTTCTTATTATCAGTGTTGAAATCAGTTGTGCTGCTTCATATTTTTGTGAAAACTGTATTTGTTAACTAAAATGTATGACAGAAAATGTAAGATTAGTCATAACTGATTAGTTCAGATACATCTGTAACACATTATGTAAAGCATGAGTTAATATACTGTGATATGAGCTGTATAAATAAAAAATAAAGCTTACTTTCATCAGGACTGGAAGATTCTGCAGGAGCATTATTGCCGCCGGTATCATCAGTAGTATCTGTCGATAACTCTGACTGTGATTTAGGGGGTTTATGATCACGGTCTATCAATGACTCTGATTGTGATTTAGGGGGTTCATAATCACTGTCTGACGATGACTCTGAATGTGATTCAGGGGGTTCATAATCACTGTCATCAGGACTAGCAGACAGGTCCTCTGTGTCAGAGGGGTCATTATTATTATCTGCAGGCGATGATGCCCTTGTTGTTTCCCTTTGTGGGCAGGAAGTGCTAGTACCAGGCGCAGTGTTTTTTGAAGATCTCAGCCTAGTTGTTGGACTTATTGTGGGCACAGAGGGTTTGGCAGATTTGCTCGTTTTTGGCTTTCCGGTCTCATCTGTGGACTCCGAATCATGGCTGGCAAGAGTTACAGCTTCTTCTGAATTGCTCGGCAATGATGACACTTCAGGAGGAATCTCTGTGGTTGACTCACTGGCACTAACTTTCAATTGTTCCGAGTCGCCTGAAAATGAAGGGATTTCTGAAGACATTGCCGACAACGTAAGTCCAGTGTTACTTACTGCTTCGTGATCTGAATTGAGGCTGTTTGACTGTTCTAAATCGCTTTCAAGCAAAGATGTTTCAGGAGTTAATGCTGTCAGCTGAGGTTCAGTCTTAATTGATGATATTTTGAAAGGTTTTGAAATGCTTGGAGGCGAAGTCATTTCTGGCTTTATTACCGACAACTGAGGCTCAGTCTTTATTGTTGCTATAGATCCAAAATTAGGACTGGCAATTGTTTCTAGTGTTTCTGAAGGACTCACTGCTGTCAATTGAGGTTCAGTCTTAATTAATTTTAAGGATGGACAGTTAAGACTAGCAGCAGTTTCATGTTGGTTTGAAATGCTCATTTCCCAAGGGGTTAATGCTGTTGGTTGTGGTTCAGTCTTAATTGTTGGTTTAGAATCTGGCTTTTGACAGGCAATAGATTTCTTTTGTTCTGAATTCCTGAGAAGCGAGGACATTTCAGGTGCTCTCGATAGAGATTCGTTCTTAACTATTGCAATAGAGTTTTCAGGTATTTCCATTTTTAATGGTATTATTTTTGATGCGACAGATTCAGAATGGCTGGTCTCAGGGGTCAAGGTTGATGAGGGTCTGTTGGAGAAGTCAGACGATGATGGTGATACAGCACTTATGGAGGAGGTTTTGTTCACCATATGGACTAAGTCCTGAACGAGTCTGGATGACTTCTGAATGGCCACAGTCACCTTTTCAAGCTAAAAGAAAAAATTAAGACTTATCATTCAAATTACCATCATTTTAACATTGCATTTAAAACGTTTTAAAGAAGTTAAAATAAAACGTTTGAAAAAATAATACATTTTTACCTCTGACCTCACATGCGTTTTCTTCGTGTCAGTTGCGGTGAGTTCAAAAATGACCATGCAAAAGACGAGAAGGTGTGGGATTATTTTGAATTAGAAGGAAACTGAAAAATTTTGTGTAAACTGTGTAATGTCAAATTGTCTTACAATAACTCTACTTGAGCGATGCGTAATCATATTCAATACAGGCAGGTAAGCGTTAGCTTAGAGGCTGGCCAAAGCCAGCAAATGTCAATCACGTCATTTACTACAACCCGCCGGCGCTGCGATCCCATCCACGCCGTCTATTCCTCTAACGAAGACCCACTTCGGTGGTGGTGCGGGATGTCCAGGCGCTTTCTGAAACTCTATCGGCTTGCTTTTCATTATCTCTGCGTGCCTGCGACTTCAGTTCATGCCGAGCGCGTTTTTTCAAATGCAGTAATTGTATTGTTAAAAATAAACACCTGAGGTCCCGTCTTTCACCAGACCATGTTGATAATTTCACTGAACAAATAACTCATGGTCTGAGTAAGTAAAATGGGCATTGTTTTGTTTTCAGACAACATAGCCTACACGAAGTACGTTTTTAAGAGCGGTTTTAATGCTATTTCTTGATAAACCTTCCTATTGTTTTTGACTTGTGTTTTAATATGTTGGGTAACGTTATATGAAGATTAAGAATTCTGTCAGGCTATTGATTGATTTTCCATTGTTCTGCATTTCCCCAGCTGATTTGAATAAATAAGCTATGCTTTGGCCGACGTTGAGTGTATGATTTTCTTTTTTTTCTTTTTAACGACCGCCTAAAATGAAATTATGCTAACGCGAGGCAAGTGTGCGGCAAGCGGAATTGAGGGATTTGACAGTGTGATTTATAGATTAAGTATTTCAAATATAGGCTATTATATATACTACACGCACGCACAGAGGTTTTTTTCTTACCATCTTTTGGGGGTTTCTTGCTTTTAGACTAGTCGGATACAAAACTTTCGTTTAAACGACAGTCAAATAAGTCGTCGCGCACATCCCTAATTAATACATGTAAAAAAAAATTTGAAAAATGAATGAAAACAATGAAAAATTAAAAAAGTTCAAAAAGCACAATTTAAAGGAATAAAAAAAAAATACAAAAAGAAAAACGTAATACAAAATAACCTTATTGTATAACCTTCTTATTGCATGTAAATAAAATTGCATGTGTGACACCAATTTTTCAGTTAACATTCTCACCATTGGTTCCAAGGTTTCTTTGGTGGCTGCAAGAGAAAAATACAACATGGTATCAGATTTTTAATTACAAAGCCATCCTTTACAATATTAATATTTCCAAGCACTTTCCATTAAAATGTCTTTTACCTCCCAGATCAATGACAACAATATCATCATCATCTCCATTGAAGACACTATTTTCCTGTCTATACTCCTCTTCATCTGTGACATGAATGATGTCAGGTGGTTCTCCTCCTCCTCCTTCCTCCTCCGAATCCTCGTCTCGGTACTCCAATCCCAGCATTCCATAAAGACCCTTCATCACCGACTCACACTCAAGGACTGACCTGATACAGACACAAAACACAGTCAAATGGTCACCGTGATTTGGAGATACTGTCATCAATCATTAAAAAAACACAGTAACTCACTCGTGGGCATTGCCATACAGAAGGTGGGTGTAAGTGGATTCCCTCTCCTTCTGCTTCACCCACTCCTCAACCTGCACCAGTTGCTCACGCCTCTGCACCAGATGAGGGTTTCGTTCCACCTCTGCCTGGATCCAGCGCTGCAGGTCATCCTTTGTCATTCTCAGGAGGTTATCATCATCTTTTCTGCTACTCATGGTTCTACTGTTGGAGCAACATAATGAAAAAGGCCAATCGTTAATAACTGCACAATAACTGATTTGCTCATAGCATATTGTGCATCACACACTACATACCTGTTTTTGAGTTTTGACATTTTGCATAATTTTCCGTATAAAGGAATAGTTGACCCAAAAAATTAAAATAGCTGAGAATGAACCCTCAGCGCATTCAAGATGCATATGTTCAGAACAGATTTGGAGAAATTTAGCATTACATCACTTGCTCTGCAATGGATCTTCTGCAGTGAATGGGTGCCATCAGAATGAGAGTCCAAACAGCTGATAAAAACAGCACAATAATCCACAAGTAATCCAGTCTGTTAGTTAACACCTTGTGAAGTAAAAAGCAGTGTGTTTGTAATAAGAAACTTCAAATCACTGCTTCAGGCTAAAATATGATATGTTCCATAATATTGTTTTTTCTAGTGAAAATGTCCTGTCTGAATCAGAAGAGAGATATGCACAGATCAAGCAATATTTACAAGTGAAAACTGTCCAAAAGTTCTAAACAAATTTGCCAGGGGATTTTGTTGTGAGAGGTCAACAGGGGATGGAAGAGTTATTACGGATTATAGACTTCTATTTTAACGATGGATTTGTTTCTTACAAACATGCCGCTTTTCACTTCACAAGACGTTAAGTGAGTGAGTGAAGTGACATGTGGATGATGGTCTGTAACCATGTGGATTATTGTGATGTTTTTATCAGCTGTTTAGACTCTCATTCTGACGGCACCCATTCACTGCAGAGGATCCACTGGTGGGCAAGTGATGTGATGAAATACGCCTTTAACTTGGATTTGACTTCACATTGGGATCTAAGCAATATTCTGTTTTTGTTGTTTAAGCATTTGTACAACATCTCTACATAATGTATATATTTGTACATAAACACCTCTTGAACAGACACATAGTGTGAATGCAGGATGCATATTGTCCAGCACTTAACACATGGCCAATACTCTTGATTGACAGCTCAAACGGCAGTAACTAGTAGTAACTTAGTTACTGTAATAATATTACTTTTTGCAGTAACTAGTAGTTTAACTAATTACTAATAAGATTTCAGTAATAATATTACAGTTACCATCCATAAAACAGCGTAGTTACTTTTGATGCCTCAACCCCGCTGATTTAAAATCCAACAATCAAATAATTCCTAGATTTATTTTCATGATTTTCAGGAATCGCACATGCATGTGATGTCCCCAGTGCAGCAGGCAAGCTTGGAATATGGAAAAGCTTACATTCAGCAGATAGAAATATTGCATTATATTGATTTTGTCAGGAATAAATATGATCTGAACACTGTTGTGTAAGTTGTGGCTTTACTTTACTCTGGCATTACATCCCACCGACACCCCTCTGATCAGCATGTGGTACATTATATAATTAAAATATCTTTTCGGAATCTTTTTGGCAGTTTCTTACAAACTTATGTGATTTGATCAAATACATAATGAAAGCTTCAAGCTACACATGACAACTCATGAGATTAATACAACACTTCTACTTGAATGTGACTATCAATCACTATTGAGTGTTTGTAATAACTTCTGACTGCGATCCAATGTGGATTTTGGTCAAATGGTGAGGCAGAAATATGTTGTTAGTAACATTCTAGAAGAATTTTATGTGGAAGGATACAATTCATAATGATGGCGTCAAGGTACACAAAATAACTCATGAAATAATTACAATACTTATACTTGAATGAGACTATCAATCACTTTTGAGTTGATTTAAAATCCAACAATCAAATAATTCCTAGATTTATTTTCATGATTTTCAGGAATCGCACATGCATGTGATGTCCCCAGTGCAGCAGGCAAGCTTGGAATATGGAAAAGCTTACATTCAGCAGATAGAAATATTGCATTATATTGATTTCGTCAGGAATAAATATGATCTGAACACTGTTGTGTAAGTTGTGGCTTTACTTTACTCTGGCATCACCCACATCCCTCTGATCAGCATGTGGTACATTATATAATTAAAATATCTTTTCGGAATCTTTTTGGCAGTTTCTTACAAACTTATGTGATTTGATCAAATACATAATGAAAGCTTCAAGCTACACATGACAACTCATGAGATTAATACAACACTTCTACTTGAATGTGACTATCAATCACTATTGAGTGTTTGTAATAACTTCTGACTGCGATCCAATGTGGATTTTGGTCAAATGGTGAGGCAGAAATATGTTGTTAGTAACATTCTAGAAGAATTTTATGTGGAAGGATACGGTTACAACTTCTGTGGGGCGTGAAGAAAAAGTAAAGTAACTAGTAGTGTAACTAATTACTGTTGCCAGAAAGTAATAAGTAACTATTACTTTTGAAAGGAGCAACTAGTAATGAGTAAAATATTACATTCTTTGAGTAACTAGCCCAACACTGCTGACATATGAAGAACTGTAAAGAGGCGTGACAACTGGAGGGAATATATAACATAACTTATATAACTCCATTCCCTTTAAACTGACTAGAATTAAGGCCTAATAAACCAAAATGTGGCTACTCTTTGCTATGGCAATATGGCAACCGCGTAAAGCAAGATAACAACACAAGGTGACATACATACGGTCCAGTTCCCCAACTTGCAGCTGTAGTATGTTTGAATCCTGAAGACACTCGAGTAACAATATCAAAAAGCGCGCAGCTGCAGGATTATATATGGCGGACACTATTCCGCTTGTTTATATGTTGGCAAAGCACAAAGTCTACCAATGCTGCAAGGAAAAGTCTTTATAGATAGCCTACAACTTACGACATTACATGAAAAACTAAAAAGTGCGCAATAAAATTAACTAAAACCGCATGGTGGAAAACAATGCCCAGACTGTTACTGTGCCTGTGCTGTGTGGCGGCGGACGCAGTCTACAAGAGACGTTCTGATTGGTCCAGTACACGTTGACGCGGGAGGATTAGTCACACCCACAAAACACTTTAATCGCTTGCCATCAACGAGGATCTAAAATAGGTGGACTTAACGGGCATAGTTGTAATTTTTTAAGTGTGTCAGCTCTAAATGATAATTATTGTAGTTTAACGCGTAGTTCCACGTGTGCTTTCTATCAAATGGCTATTAAAGATTCTATTTGTATTTTTAGTGCTGTAATTTATCGTCAAACTCGCTTATGGACGAACCATCGCACTTGCCAACTGTTACTTTTCTCAGCGCTGGCATAGATGGACCAATCACAGTTGGTTAGTCAGCCTGTGATTAGTCTTTGATGGAAAAGGATGGAACTCGGCGGATAATCATCTTTTTAAGTGGGAGAACTTGCACAATTGGTGGCTGACTAAATACTTTTTTGCCCCACTGTATGTTACAAGCAATGTCTGTATTTGGTATCTGAGAGAAGCAGAGAAGCTTCCAGAGAATAAATATTTATTTGTTTTATAATAATTCATCTGAATCATTATATAAACAGATGTTATATTTTATAGAAAAAGAGTTATCATTTTGAACTTTGTTCTTAATTTATTATGTGGTGCTCATGATAGATGTATGAGACATTTAAAGACCAATGCACCACATGTATCCACTAACTTTTATGTATGTTAGCCTATCAGAATCTGTGGAAATGGCGTCAACTGATCATCCGTATGACTATCAGTACTAGTGGGTCTATATTCTGAGTTAGTTCAAGGGTGGCTCCTCTTACTAATTTTCTACGGCCTTTGGAAGTGTGGAGAACTCTGTCTTCACTAAACTGTCTGTCAACTGATTGAACTTGACTCCTGGTGTTCATTGAGCATATTGGTCTCTCACTACGGGGTTTAACTGTAGTTCCCCTACAGTTTCACACTAATGCTGAAATTAAATCAATTCTGAAATGAAATCACCTGAGAGATTCAGAGAAGTAAGGCATGTGTTTCCCGGATGAATGACTTTCCCTCCAGCGTGCACGATTCCAGGATCCAATAGAGGAATCACTGTCTCAACCACGTCCACTCTCTGACAAACAAATGTGTCCATGTTTAATGGGAAATATCTAATTATAGCAAAAGGGGTTTCATAAACTCATGAAATTCTTATCTCGCGGGGCAACAAACAAATTAAATATGATTTTATATATATATATATACAGTGGGGGAAAAAAGTATTTAGTCAGCCACCAATTGTGCAAGTTCTCCCACTTAAAAAGAAGAGAGAGGCCTGTAATTTTCATCATAGGTATACCTCAACTATGAGAGACAAAATGAGAAGAAAAAAAATCCAGAAAATCACATTGTAGGATTTTTAAAGAATTTATTTGCAAATTATGGTGGAAAATAAGTATTTGGTCAATAACAAAATTT
>NW_015505447.1:773659-796942 GCF_001515645.1 Sinocyclocheilus grahami | reverse complement strand
CTTTTTTGCCCCACTGTATATATATATATATATATATATATATATATATATAAAATTGTCAAAATATAAAATTTTTATATTGTAAAATAAAGTTTTATATTGTCAAAATATAAAATTTTGACAATTTTGCATTTTCCTTCCTATCTGTCTTTGTCTTATTCTTACCTCTTGTTCAGATACTAGCAGATTGTTGTCTTTGCCTGCTAATTTTCCAGCCTGAATACGGGGAACTTTATTATCTGAGTGAAAAGCAAGACAGAAAATATTTTCTCTACATGTAAACTACGTAAAATATACCATATAAAAATATGCAAAATATACTATGTAAAATATAAAGTCCACTTCTGAATCGCAAACAAACAGTTGTCAAAGGAGTTCAATTACCTTTCTTGGCCACCTTTGGCTCCTCTTTTTTTGCTGCCTGACCTGCTGCTGGTTTCTCCTCTTTCTTAGGGTTGTCCTACACACAATAAAGTAAAATCTTGCTACAAACATTATTAAACAACTGTAAACCATTGTATTGTATCTCAAAAACAGAGACAGACTCTTTTCATGTCATAAAATGTATATTCAATATATAGGGAACAGCACTGCTCTACCTTCTTTTTGGTGGGGTTCTTTGTACTCTTGTTGAGGCGATCCAGTGAAGAGCTGCTGCGGACGGAAAGAGGCCGCTCATGTGAGTCTGCAAGACATTATCTAAATGAGAGGGTATATTATATGTTGATACCTATGCAACATATTAGTGTTCTAAGAATCTTTGATAGTTTTGCATCAACACCCTGGATTGTTCCATATGCAAAATACCATACTCAAAGACAAAGAGTTGTAAACTTTCCCTCCAAAAGTTTAGGTCACCATTGGCTCAGTGCCCCCCACCCCCACTCTTCACACCCTGGAAGAACGTGATTGCAATTCCAACATCACCAAACCTTCAAACCATCAAGACTTTTATCTGAGACTACATCCCGACGCTCGTTCAACGGCCAAGGCAATGCAAATATCGTACATTTAACTAAATGAAACAGAGGTTTAGTATAAGCTATAGACCCATTGTAAATCAGTGCTGATGGTTTCACTCAGGTGGTTTACTGACTAATTTTCCATAACTGCATTCTCTGGTTTCTAACGGTTTCATTTATTCAGTCTCATTTGCCCTTCCCCCATGTATGAGTGATTGTATGTTTGTTTGTTTAGACTAGTTGTGTATTAGTGTTTAGTCAATAAAACTTTTGTGCACATATTACGAGTTTCTGATTCTGTCACTGCTTGCTTGTAAATCAATGTCCTTTTAATGATTCCTGATCTTGTTACATGCTCTAGTGCAGGGGTCTCCAACCTTTTTGTGAGTGAGGGCTCCCTGAAGGTATAAAGAAGTCTCAAGGACTACTTGTTTGATATACTCCAATACACATACACATACATATATATATATGTATGCTGCACAACAGAACTGTATAAATTAGTAATAATAAAAAATTACTTGGTTGTATGATATTCCTTAAAGCATGGATGTTGGGTCAGACAAAGACTTTGTTGCTTTGTTGCTTTTTCCAATAAAGTCTTATTTTGACATCTGGAACTCTGCTTCTTGAACTTCATTTACTACATTGAGAAGACCATTGTGTGTTCCAAGACAGTGCAAGTATGTTTAAAATTGAAAATGACTCACATGCTGTCTTCTGCTATGAGTAAGTGGTAACTCTGCTCAGGGAGTGGATTGCCCTCCAAAACCACTTTCCTAGCAAGATATAAGTTGGTAGATGTTGTCTTCAGATTTTCCAGTATCAATTACCATAATTTATTTTCCAAATAGATCTTTTGTCTGTGGTGTAAAGCATAAACTAGCAGGCCTATAGCCCACTAGTGGATATGATGATAAGGCTTAAATAACATTCTGAGATTTAATAAAAAGTTTATAACACACTGAATGTCGGTCTTAATAACACTGACAAGAAATAATAAAGTCATTCTAGCTTTTGACTGCATGTTCTTACCTGAGATTTGAGCACAAAGACACTGTGTTTCTCATGGAGGTGAAAGTGTAATCCGTCAGGCCCACACGCCACATGCTGCAATGAATCACCATTACTGGGAAATTTACATATCATACTGTTCATTTGTAACATGGACACCCATAAGCATACATACAACACACACACTCAAAGTCTTACTGTAAGCACTGTAAGTTACTAAGGGACGGCAATATCCTGCTCAACACCTGAAGCACCACCTCATCCATCTTCCATCCTATCAACAAATTTTGCATATGATCAAATTGAACAACTTCACATAGAAAATAAATCATTGCAGACATCAGTTCAACAAGTTGACACTCTCACTTCTGAAAATGGAAAAATTAATGAAACTCTACTTGAAATACAAGCTAGGAGTATGCAAGATAATTTGATCTTCACTGGGATTCCTGAAAATACTTCTTCCAATGAACCAGAAGCACTCATCAAGCTTAAACTTGACAAAGAAACTGATGATTCGATCTCCTTCCATCGGGTGCATAGGGTCAGCAAATTTACCAGCAAAAGCCCTCGTTGCCACTTTAAGCACAAAGAGATCATAAAAAGCAAAGAAAAAGAGCTTAAAGGAGCTCAAACTTCGAGATTAATGATCAATTCCTAAGAGAAATCAACGAGCGCCGAAAGATGCTTTATCCAATACTGAAACAACAAAGACTGAAGAATAAACACGCATATTTAAGTGTGGATAAACTATTTATTGAGGCACAACTTTATCGTGATTCTTCGATAACTCCATGGCTGTATTAAAGGGGTCATATGATGCGATTTCAATTTTTTATTTCTCTTTGGAGTGTTACAAGCTCTTCGTGCATAAAGAAGATCTGTAAAGTTGCAAAGACTAAAGTCTCAAATCCAAAGAGATTTTCTTTATAAAAGTTAAGAGTCAGCCACGCCTACCTAAAACGGCTCGTTCTAACACGCCCCCACATGTCTATGTCAGGATGTGGGAAGATTTGCATAACGCCGCCCAAATGTTCACGCAAAGAAAGAATGCATAACTTTTATTCTCGCTGTAGTATTGTTGTTGCCGCCGCCGCCATGTCGTGAAGGTGCTGTTGTGAAAGCAAAACTACTTTGGTTGGCCTTCCAAAAGAGGACGATATCCGCTTCGTCATGCCTGGAGCTGATCCGTGCTGGTCGCTGAGGAAATACATCAACTTCGCGCTGTGGATCGTCGTATCGGCTTTCACCATGGACGAAGCAGAGTCCAGCCCGGAGTCGTCACATGTGGTTGCCGCAAGCCCGCCAGACACTCCTTCGTCGAATCTGGCGGCCGCACCGTTCTCAAGCCCGCACGCCTCTGCTCACTCAAGCCGGCCTCTGCTCACTCTAGGCCTCCGCTCAATCAAGGCCACGGTGTGTGACGCCGTTTCGTTGTGAAAGCGAAACTACTTTGTTTGGCCTTCCTAAAGAGGACACCGCTAGAAATCAGTGGTTAAGTTGTATTTACAACACTGTTCTGTTCTGACTGTAAGTATATTTTTTATATTTAAAGAATTTGCCACTAACGATTCAAACGTGAGTTTTTTGGGCAGTGTAGAGTAGCACTTGTTGTTTATCATTTCTCTGATCACAAATGCAGACATGGTTTTATGTTTACACGGTGCGATGCAACGCAACGCGTAAAAAGACAGTATAAGTCATTATAATCCGTAATTATGTCCCCACTGGATGCAATAAATGCCTTGTTTATAATGTGTTTTAATGTTTTTGTCTCGTCGCTCCGGCCGGACAGGGCATCACAATATGGTAGGGGCGTAACATTTCCGTCACACGCTTGAGGTATTCGGCCAATCACAACGCACTGGATAGCTGGTCAATCACAGCACACTTCGCTTTTTCAGACCGATGAGCTTTGTAAAAATTGACGCGTTTCAGAAAGGCGGGGCATAGAGGAGAAACAATAATGTACAGTATGTGGAAAATAATGTGTTTTTTAACCTTAAACCGCATAAACACATTTCATTACACTAAATACACAAAATAATGTTCTTTTTAGCAGCATCATATGACCCCTTTAAGATTTTTGTGTAGCTTTATTATTAATGTGTGAGCAATAATATTGCCTCATTCAAAGGGTAACAGTTAAAAAAGAAAAAAAGGAAAAAAAAAGGGGGGGAGGGGGAATTCAAAGCTATATATTGCCCCTGCTTATTGTTGTGGTTGGTGGTTTATGAATTCTTTTTTTTTGGTATTTGTAAACATGTTGCCGTTTTGCTTAAGGAATTGTATATGGGAAATCTGTTGCTATAGTGTAAATTTGAACGTAGTTAACCCAGTGTTAATTAGCCTCAGAGATGATTTAATAATATTCTTATATTTAATTATTCGTATTATGATATGATTAAGAAATTTATGGTGATTTAAAGCTAATCATGTAATATGCACACACTTAATTTTGTTTCTTGGAATGTTCGGGGTTTTCCCATGCAGAAAAAGAGACTGAAAATTTTGAATTATTTAATGAAATTAGGTTCGGCTGTTGTTTGCTGCAAGAAACTCATATCTCCCATTCTGATGAACAGTTGAATAATATACTTACTGATGCAGAAGGTAGATCTATTATAATTCCGTATAAATTAACAATAGTAAACATTTTATTATAAACTGTTTACTATTGTTAATTTATACGGCCCCAATAAAGATGATCCTGAATTTTTTCATCTACTTTTTTTACAGATTTCTACCTTATCAGGTAATTCAATTTTATTGGTTGGTGGTGATTTCAATGTAGTTTTAAATTCAGTTTTAGATTGATCTAATAAGGTGATTAATAGAGAACATTCACAATCGGCTGCTATAATAAAGCAATACATGGAGGATTTGGGCCTTGGAGACTGTTCGAGAATTAAAAACAAGACAGCAAAGTAATATTGTTTTTTCTTTTCTGTTCACAAGTCATTTTCACGAATTGATTTTGTTGTTGTTGAGTAATTCTAGTATTCAGAATATCATTAATGTTCAAATTCATCCTATAATAATTAGTGATCATGCACCTATATCATTACAGTCAAAAGTTGATAGTTTTAACATAAAAAGTCCATCTGTATGGCGTTTTAATATTTCATTATTGGAGGATCCCGATTTTGATACCTTTATAAGGAAAGAATGGGACATTTTTCTTAAAGATAATGATACCCCTTATATTTCATCATCTGTATTATGGGAAACCTGGAAAGCAGTAATTAGGGGGAAAATTCTTTCATATTCATCCCATAAGAAAAAACAAGAAAGTAATTTAGGACATAATTTAGAGGAAAAATATAAAAAATTAATAGACATATATACTAAAATTCCGGATCAAAGCTTATGGGAACAAATGCAAAAAATTAAATTTTTGATTGAGAATATCATGTTAAAGAAAGTCAAATTTATGATGCAACAAATTTATGATTATTACTACTATTAATGATTCTGTGGGTAATTGTAAACAATCGCCAGAAGAAATAAATGAGGTTTTCCAAAAAAATTTCCATGAATTATATTCTTCAATAAATGATCCAAAATCAAAAGATATTGAATTATTTTTAAATAAATAAATTCTTCCAAGTTTAACAAAAAAACAAGCTGATCATTTAGATATGCCTATAACTTTATCAGAGTTGCATAATGCATTGATGATAATAAAGCTCCAGGGCCAGATGGGTTTCCCGCAGAATGTTTAAAACATTTTTGGGACATAAAGGCTCCATTGTTTTGCAGAATGGTTTGAGAAATAAAGATAGCTTTAATAAGATTATTATTGAAACCTGATAAAGATCCAACTTTGCCTTCAAGTTATCGTTCACTATCCTTGATAAATACTGATATTAAGATAATTTCTAAAGCTGTTGCATTTCGCTTGGAATCAACAATTCCTACAATTATACATAAAGATCGAACTGGATTCATTAAAGGTCGCCATTCTTCAAGTAATTTAAGAAGAGTTCTCAATATAATTGATATATCACAGCGTAATCAAAGCCACTGGCAGTTCGCCAAAATGTAAATATTCAAGGCATATCGGCAACATAGAACATAAAATAAATTTGTATGCAGATGATATATTGTTGTATCTTCGAGATTCATCTAATTCCTTATATATCATCATATTCACAGATTTCTGATAATACCAAATTGGACAAAATCTACAATACTTCCAGTTACAGTAAATTCATGGAATCCTTCATCTCAACCCCTACTCTCATTAAATGTTAGAGGTAATATTAAATACTTGGGTGTAATTATTTCTTCAAATCTTTCAGAAATTGTTCATTTAAATTTCTCTCCGATATTAACAAAAATTACTAATGTTTAAAACGCTGGAATACTTTGCCTCTTTCTTTAATAGGGCAAATAGCAACCCTCAAAATGAAAATCCTCCCTCAGATTAATTATTTATTTTCAATGATTCCATTTGAGCCTTCTTCTAAATGGTTCCAATCAATTTGAACCATTTTTGAACTAAATGATTCAAAACTCAATTATATCTGGTTTTTATTGGAAAGATAAGAAAGTTAGAATTAGTCTATCTATTTTGCAAAAAAATTAATTACATTATATAGCAAACCAGTTACAATTTCTTACTAAGTGGATACACATTCATTCAGATAATGATGCTTGGATGGATTTGGAACAATATGATTGTAATGAAATTAAATTAAGTGATATACATTTTATTGGAACATTGATTAAACAACATAATTGTTTTAAAAATAAACTAATTTCTTCTACTTTCAAGTCTTGGTGGAAAATTAAAAATATAACTAAATCTTCAATGGATCCATGTATACATTCTCCAATTTCTATTTTAACAAAAAAACGTATTTCTCCAAATTGAGTCAATGCGGCATAACTCATCTTCATCATTTTCTGATAGTAAGTTTATCTCCTTCAAAAATTTTACATCTAATTATGCTATTCTTTAAGGAGAATGTATTCATTATTTACTAGGGGTGTGACGAGATCTCGTGGCACCTCCTACTGGCATTTGTCAGACCTTTCAGACATATTTGCATTACACTGGCTCATTCACCAGTAGTGGTATGTAAGATATTTTATGTTCACCTGCGAATACAATATGCTTAATGTTACCTGCGGTTAACAGGATGCTCCAGTGTTTAACTAATCACCTATCTACCTATCTGAAAGATCGGGCTAGAGCTGCTTCCTGAAGAAAGTTAATCATTCTCACGTGTTTTAAGCCTTGTCAGTTTAAACATTAAAGTGTTTTAAGCCATTCAAGCTTGAGAAAGCGCGAAAGAGATTTCAGTGCGGTACTCGCGCTGTGATAAACTGTTTCTGTGCGCACCCACGCAAAAAGCCCATATGCGAGAGACACACTGTTAGAAAACACTCTGTCTAGAGAATGTTCCAGATGTCTCAGTCTTCTATATACAACGCATTCTCTCTGAATCCCCCCTTCTGTATCCATCTCTCTCTCTTGATATTATGTTTTAAATATGTCTTACTTATATGCGAGGTATGCATGCTTAAATGTATACATTAGCTTCTCTTGGTTCAAATGTCCCAAATAAGGACATGATAGCTAGGAATGAGGTTCGTGATGAAACTCTGATGACAGTTCAGCATTCTTCGCAAAAGTCTATTCCTAATATGTCCATGTTTTTCTGTACATGTGGCCATTTTATATAAACACATGTTCTTGGCCAAAGATCCTACGTGTATGTTATTCATATCCTCATTGGTTAAGAGGATGAAACTCCCCTCGACATATGCCTATATAATATCTGTATTTCTATGAATAAATTGAAGTATTGAGGATACATTTGACTGTGTTTTCTTACTTCCCGGCCGTCTACACTTTAAGTAACTGAGAATTCTTCAAGGTGGCAAAGAGAATTTACTGAGGGACCAAATTGTTATTCTTTATTAACACACACCATTTTGGTATTTGTGAATCATATGTATATTCATCATCTGCTTTATGTACATGGCACCGGCAGTATTTTCACAAACGTGTGACTTGCATGCTTAGAGCAGAACCATGCATCGTTCATTTATATCTCTACATGGCTTCCTGCAATACAACTGATTCTTCAATCGCGCCATCTAGTGGTCTGTTATTGATACAACCACAACTGCTACAACTGATAACGAAGCGCTCAAGTGGGTACTGCGAGTCATTTTGAGGTAATTAAAATATGTCAAATTAATATATTGCGTTCAAATTAATATTATTGCGTTTACTTATCAGGCAAGTGGCCGCTTGCCAGATAAGTAAACGTTGATGTACCTACCTACTGAAAAATGGGACTCTCAGAGATATCTCATTCCCAGGATTTTAATGTGTGGACACAAATTTGTAAAAACATGTTCTCTTTGATTAATAATTCTAACTTACAACTTATTCAATATAAGATTTTGCACAGACTGAGTACATATTACACAATACAGAAAACATAAAATAGGTTTCATGAATTCACCCGTCTGTGTCCAATGTAATCTCGGTACTGTAGATGCTTACCTCCACTCCTTATGGTATTGTAGTCCTGTGCAGAATTTTTGGTTGGGGGTTATAGAGAAATTACATATTGTACTTGGGATTGAATTACCAATGTCTCCTTCATTTTGTTTGTTAGGATTATTTTCGGAGACTGATGTTGCTCCACATTATGCAAAATTAGTCTACATTGCTCTTACTTTAGCTAAATAAACTATTCTCCAACATTGGAAAACTAAGCAGTCATTAAATATTAACCATAGGTTAAATTTATTATTAGAATCGGTGTTTCCCCTGCCATTATTTTAAGTTAAGTTAATTTTTATAATAACCTTTCTGGATTACAATCCGCCATCAAAATGATACATTTAATTATTCTGGCTGCTGTGAGAAAAGGCTATAAACGATCGGCCACTTGCAGGATCCTCACATGCGATAGCCTACTAGCCGGGACAACTTCTTTATGTTTACAGACGTGACGTAATGACGCAGTGCCATGCTCGAATTTCCCGCGAAAACCTACCCATACCACTCAAATTAGAAAACATTATTATAAACTAACCATTGTGAATCGGGCTAAAGTAAGGCGATAGTTTTGAACACTGGCTGGTTATGTACTTGTTCAAATATTGATTTCGGATCATTTCTAACCAAAAAAAAGTTATGGACTGCAGCTTTAAATCTGTAAAATGTGCATTGTATTGAGTATCTGGCATCATGTTTTTTGTTTTGTTCCCCCCCCCCCCCTCCATGTTGTGTATGTGTATATCACTATATGTTATTTTTTCATACACTGATGTAAAATGTGTTAAATAAAAATAAAATAAAATAAAAATAACAACAATAATAAACAAAGACATGTTGATATTAAACATTTCTTAGGAGTGTGAACAGCCACACCTTATTGTTTACGAAGAAGCAACAGCCTTACCAGATATTTTGACTTCTTTTACACTGCCATGGTCTTCGTTCTCCAGCTCTATCCGGAGGCAAGGCTTAGAGGACCATGTTGTCATTTTACTTTCTAAGGATGTCTGAAATTGATTGTCCTCTTCAGTCCGGGTTAGGGTTTTTATTAGGAAAAAAATTGAGTTTTTAATAAAAGAGACAAATAAATAGTATTAAGAATAAACCATATGGCAATATAAAAATATAATCCTTTAGTAGAGTAGACATTATAATGTACGTCTTATGTACAACAGTCAGTGGTGGACGAAGTACACAAATCAAGTACTTGAGTAAAAGTACAGATACGTATAATAAAATATTACTCCAGTAAAAGTACTCCTTTTTCAATTTTACTCGAGTGAAAGTACTCGATTTTTTTATCTACTTAAGTAAAAAAGTACTGATAGATAGATTTATTTAGCAATTTTATATAGGCTACTTAATTTATTTTTTATAAACCTACTGCTCAAAATACCTGGGATTTTCCCAAAATAACCACTATATGGAGTCAAGATATATTTTTGCTGTTGATATGGACTATGTTGACAAGAGTGCTGTAGTAATGTTCACTATGAAGCTTACACTGCGATGTACCTGAGAGAAAACAGATTTGACCATCTGATTTTCACCAGTAAGAGCAAAGTGTTTAAAAGCTTGTTGTTTTGCAGAACATCCCCGTTATATTTTATTTAATCTGTGTTATTTTAATGTTTTTTGACCTAAAACATAGAGACTCTGATGTTAATGTGTCTGCATTCAAGCATTTCAGTGGGCTTAAACAGATCACCCTTTACAGCAGATTTAGTTCACAAACAACTGACAGTTTTGACCTAAATATGATTTTCAGTTACAATAATTAATCCTAAAATTCGACATTAGTAACTTACTTTTAGCAGGATCAGTCGCACAGGCACGCTCACAAGATCTCCCGGTTCTTAGGCCCTGTCCCAAATGGCACCCTAAACCCTTGCGGTCTTCCTCTAAGTCAGCACTTTCGTGACGTAATGCCGCTTTGACTCTCGGGTAGAAGTCTGCTGCGGAGCTCGCCCCAGTGTGGGCTCTGCAGAAGTACGGATCGAGGGTGCATAATGGCCACAAAGGGGGCGCTCGCGAGCACCCTTCTGAACGCTAAAATGACAAATGGGACACCCTACGGTCTCGTGGACTTAACGGAGTGCACATGAGTGCACATGAATGCCTTGTCCAAATACACACACTTGTGGTCTTTGCACTTGACCACTTGACTACTTATATGACGTATTTCCTGTATTTGGACCAAGTGTTCAAGTGAGCATGAAGACCACAAGTGTGTGTACAACTTTTCATTACCTGATGGGACACACTTATAGTGTTGTAAAAATGTTTTAAATGTCTGTTCAGTAGTCCCTACAGATGACACAATTTAATTAAGTGATAAAAAGCAGTTGCAAATGTTGTACAAAAATAAATATACTAATCTTTGCAGCAATAAAATGTGTAGCACTTTGTTTTACCACCAAATTATATGTAATATCTTATTATTATTCATATTTAACTTACATTGGAAAGGTTTCCGTGACCTCTCGCTCGCTCTTGGCAAAAAGTCTCACGATTTATTTCCAGAACATGATGCATGATGGGATATACTAACCCTAGAATAGCGCTCCGGAGCGGTATTCGAGATAGTGTGGATTTAAGGCTGATTTATACTTCTGCGTCGGACCTACGCCGTAGCCTTTACGCCATAGGCTATGCGTCAGTTTTCATTTATACTTCTGCGTCGTTGTCTGCGTCAACATGCAGTACACATGCAAACCGCTAGTCAGCAGTGTCCACGGGCATGTTGCTGGTGTAACCCACAGTACCACGGCAAAAGCCGAAGAAGAAGCGGCTGTCAATATCAAATCATTAAATCATTATTTAAAACTACAAAAAGGAGACAACAACGGAACAGGAGATGATGGCATTCTTTCAGTCTGCACAAGGACTTGTACCACGGCAGATCAACATTGTTTGTTGCGGACAACTACTGATGTATAATGCTATGTAGTATAATAAATGATAAGACACTTGTTCTTTGCTTGGTTTTATTTTATATAAGAAGGTGTAACATTAAAATATATTAAAGTGCACATAAACACACACAAAACTCAAGTACATATGGAGGGAGGGGTCCTTGCAGACCAATCACAGCGCTTGCGGTCTGCGTAGAATTGACACGCTGTTAGATTTTTGGAGAGGTGCACGTCAGGCTACGGCGTATGGGTGTGTGTCTATGCGTAAGCTACGGTGTAGGTTCAAGGGCACCTTGTCCAAATACCCACACTTGCGGTCTTGGCCACTTCTTGAGAGCGTGTGCGCGCGACAGGAAGTAAGTGCGCAAGACTGTCCCAGGTCTTAAAAACACCAGAGCGCAGTGCCCTTAAAGCACACTAAACCCACACTATCTCGAATACCGCTCCGGAGCACTATTCGAGGCTTAGTGTATCCCATCATGCATCATGTTCTGGAAATAAATCGTGAGACTTTTTTGCCAAGATCTCGTGAGAGGTCACGGAAACCTTTCCAATGCAAGTTAAATATTAATATAATAATTAGATATTACATATAATTTGGTAGAAAAACACTGTTTTTACGTTTTATTGGTGCAAAGATGAGTAGTGGTGATATTTATTTTGTACAACATTTGCAACTGCTTTTTATCACTTAATTAGAAGCACCACAAATTAAAATTGTCATGTTATAGGGACTACTGAACAGACATTTAGAAGTTGATTTTAAAATGCAAAGTATTTAAAATTAAAATTAAAATAAAGCTATGTAAATACTTACATTTTTACAACACTACAAGTGTGTCCCATCAGGTAATGAAAAGTTTGACACACACTTGTGGTCTTCACACCCACTTGAAGACTTCGGCCAAATACAGGAAATACGTCATTTAAGTAATCAAGTGGTCAAAGTGCAAAGACTGCAAGTGTGGGTATTTGGACAAAGCCGGGGTATGTGTTCCATTTGGGACAGGGCCTTACTTGTGAATTCAGTTCACTGGAGACTCGCACTAAACGGTTCATTTGAATCAGTGAGTTGTCGACTCGAGAACAGCTGCAATCGGTTAATTCCAATTCGTGAATGAATCGTTTGGTGCGGTTTGAGAACCGATTTAAAAGGTTCATTGAAAAGAATCAGTTCGTTCTTGAGTCAGACACCGCTTCTGCGTGTCGGAGCACGTGATATATTATGAGTGAATTATGAAATGTAGTGAAGTAAAAAGTACGATCTTATGCTTTGGAATGTAGTGAGGTAAAAGTAAAAGTTACGCAAAATAAAACTACTCCAGTAAAGTACAGATACTTGAAAAATGTACTTAAGTACAGTAACGAAGTAAAACTACTCCGTTACTGTCCACCACTGACAACAGTATTTACCCATAACTCCTCGATTTGTAGATGATGACTGCTTTATCTTCACAGAAGGGATGTCTTTCACACCCATGAGTTTACACAGTTTTGTGAAGTCCTGCTCCAGATGTCCTGAACACTGGTAATCATCTAGTGTGCGCGATACAAAAACACACTGACATTCATTTGACTTTATGTGCGTTAGGGACTATCACACAGCATTTTAACTCCAACAAACAGCCTATCTTTGGACATGGCATATATTTTGGTTATTTAAAGATCACATGAAGCCAGAATCTAGTCTGTCTATCTGTCTTTACAGTCACATACCTGCGGTTTTAGGTGGTTCTTCGTCAGTCACAGAATCCGTCTTGTCCACTTTCTCCTTGGAGGATTTTTCAACTCGTTTTTTCATCTTTTAAGCGGAAAATTACCAACAGTTGGTTAAGCCTAAAACAAAACTAAATAATTAATATAAATGATTAATAATTATAATAAATATATAGTGAAGTAACTTTTTTTCAGCTTGTTGTCAGCGCAGGTTGTTTCGTTGCTATGCCAACAGCTCGCGCTGGCGTCACCTAGCGGATGGCGCCAAACAGAAAAATGACCATCGTGCCTGACACTCCAAAAAGGTCACCAGTACTAGATACAGCAAAAATAATGTCAAATAACTAATACAAAAAATGGACAAACTTACTTGAATTCATACAGTAATAAACTACCGAGACAGCAGGGTGGTTTAAAAAAAGATTTTCAGCTCCATCTGTTGAATCGTTACCTCTGTCACGCAGAAAATAAAATAAAAATATACATTTTGTATATCATACAAATACAGGTGCATTTCAATAAATTAGAATGTCGTGGAAAAGTTCATTTATTTCAGTAATTCAACTCAAATTGTGAAACTGGTGTATTAAATTCAGTGCACACAGACTGAAGTAGTTTAAGTCTTTGGTTCTTTTAATTGGGATGATTTTGGCTCACATTTAACAAAAACCCACCAATTCACTATCTCAACAAATTAGAATACTTCATAAGACCAATAAAAAACATTTTTAGTGAATTGTTGGCCTTCTGGAAAGTATGTTCATTTACTGTACATGTACTCAATACTTGGTTTGGCTCCTTTTGCATGAATTACTGCATCAGTGCGGCGTGGCATGGAGACAATCAGCCTGTGGCACTGCTGAGGTGGTATGGAAGCCCAGGTTGCTTTGATAACGGCCTTCAGGTCATCTGCATTGTTGGGTCTGGTGTCTCTCATCTTCCTCTTGACAATACCCCATAGATTCTCTATGGGGTTCAGGTCAGGCAAATCAGCATCTCCATAAAGCTTGTCAGCAGAAGCAAGCATGAAGTGAAAATTGAACACAATTTGAGTTGAATTACTGAAATAAATGAACTTTTCCACGACATTCTAATTTATTGAGATGCACCTGTATTAACTGCAGGAACTATTTTTCTGGAGGTGTAATTTGATAAGCTGTAAGATGAATTAGAGTAACGATTTAATAAATATTTTCATAAATACCCACACCTGTTTTTTTTTTTTTCTTCAAATTAATATATTTCTTCTGTCAGTACACAGTAATACGTCAAAAGGTTTGATAAAATTAGGAGACATGAAGAGATGATGGCACATACAAATTTTTTGATAATCTTGGATTAATTTCAAAGCAAAAATGTTTTTTTCAAAATAAATGGCAGATAAATGTTTCAAGAATTAGGAACGGAATCAGTCAATATATGTGAAAACATCAGTTATGTGTGGCATTAATTAGAGAGCATTAAACAATGGATTTATTTACTAAGTGTTTTTATTATATGTATTTGTTAGTTCAAATGATGGTACACAATATCAATGTGCTACGCAATAGTTAAAATTCACTTTATTTGAAGATGTAATGACTGTCCATACAGTTAAAATGTGAGTTGTCTGTATACCTGGAGTAATAACGGTTATGACCTAGTAAAGAACTGTTTCACAGACTCTCTGCTAAATGTATGAGCAACAGGCAAGTATATTCACAATAATGTAGTGCTTTTTATTAAAAAACAAACAAACAAACAAAACAAATAGAATATAAAACAAAAAAGTAAAAACCCAACAGCATTTTTCATGACTTTATAATTACAAACTTTGAACCAGAGTGGAAGAAGTTTCGACAAACTGTACACAACATCACAAAATGCCTGCCAGTCTGTCCATATACAATGCTTGCATCTTATTCTGTGATTGTCTAAAAATAACTAAACAAATCACACAAAAACACACAAATACAAGAAATACAAGCATTATATTTATGACTATCACAAAAAAACAGAACAATGTCCAATTCTCATTTGAAGAAAAAAAAAATGAAAAAAGGAGATTAAGAACATGATATTGGGTTGACAGCTTCTTTTTTTCTGCCAAAATATCATTTTACATTTTTATGTTGGCTTGTTTTTTTAGTGTTCAACACTTTGCAGCAAAAAACGAGGAACAATATATCTTTTTCTCCTCAAAATTAATAATAATAATTATAATAATGTTAATATTAATTATTACAGTGACGGGTGCCAGGTGTGGGGTCACTGCGACAAAGTCCATCAGACAATCCTCCCTCTCGCACTGAGCTCAATTCATGTTTCTGAGGAACAAACTTTCAGACGGTTTGTCGCTTGCGCAGGAAATTTGTTGCGATTATTAATCATAATATCTGCCGCTTTCTCGTCCACATCTCGTAATGTTAAATCTGACAGTTCTGTCAATACAAATCGCATAATAATCATAAGAATCGTAATAATAATAATACATATAGGGCTGAATCCTGTACAATACAATACACAAAATCCATTATCAAGATATTGCTTTTGGAGACATTTCTCACATTTTGCCGTCTGTTTATATACATAACTTGGCACTATACAATTTTCCTTTCGTTTGTCAGTTTTCATTGTTTTTTTGTATTTTCTTGTCGGTCCATCCAAGGGGTTTGAAATACTTATCTGTCATAGCTGATGCATTAAGAGCAAAACTCTCATCATGATTTTGTTTATAAACATTCTCCATGGCAAACATTAAAGGCCATTAAAAACAATAAAAGAAAACAACAACACTAAAACCTGGACCCGACCCCATCCCACCTGCCCTACAAGCCACTCACAAAAAATATGACATCACATGATACAATAAGTTCTTGTGAATTTAACTTGTTTATTAACTGCTGTCAAGCCCTTAGTTGTTTCCTCTTTCGTATTTATATTATTAGAATGGGCTCTCACACACACACATACACACACACACACACACACACAAACACCGTAAAGAATCTCACACACTACCATAAACAAAAAAAACGCTCAAGATAACGGCATTCTAAGGCGTTATATAAAGCCAGCGCACCTCCACAGCTAGATTTAGTTTTTTGTTGTTTTTTTGAGCTGGTGAATTAAATACTTTTTAAAAAGGGGTGGGGCTGGCAGCCATTCTAACCAATCACAATGGCCACAATAACAGAAGCGAAACATTCCAGCCCAGTCCCGAAGTCCCGAGCTCACAGATATGGATACCCCCCTCGTGCTCCATTCCTAATGTAATTAGAGTATAACAAAAAACAAACAGAAAAAGAAGGTAACATACTTATGTTTTGCTTTACCATACAGCATTGATCAATACTGCGTGAGTGTTAGTGTGTCTTATCCGTACATCTCCGGGAGCGAATGCTGTCCTTGTTGTTGTTAAAAGTGCAGTTAGCCAACGTTCTTTCTCAGGTCTCTACTTTCTCTCTTTTTCTCAGTCTATGGGCAGTGTGTGCGCTACACTGCACCTCCTATGATGCTTCTAATTCTTTTTTTTTGCCTCATTTTCTTTCTTGGCTGTACTCAAGTCATTCCCATTGTCGACCATAAGGTGGCGCCGGACTCCCATTTTTCCATTTGCACCTGAAACGAAGGCCAAATATAGTACCACTTAGTCATAGGACACATTTGACCAGTGAAGTCATAGTTCATCTGTAATAATTCGGTTATAATTTCAAAGCGTCGCCTTTTTTCTTCAGTTTAAACTTTCCTATGTCTGACACTTGTACTTTTTAAATGCATCAAGGTTGATGACTTGCAGCAAATTGCATGTCCTTAGTGCACGAAGCTCTGGCTGGTCTCTCTTGTAGCTCCTTTAGAAAAAGAAGCTGCAAGATATAAATATGAACGTGTCGTCTTTCACCGCTGCTTTCCCCCTTGTTGCCAGGTGTAGTCCACCTCTGCTCCTCCATTTTCATTATTCTCTTGCTGCTCTGCAGGCGTGCTCGGCAGAGTGTTGTCAGCATTACTTCCTGCAAATAAATTCGCTCAATCCAAGTGTCCGTCTGCGGAGGCGGCGACCAGAGCCTTCCTCCAGAAGATACGTCACATCTATCGCTGTAAGAGAGAGTTAAAGACATTGGTTTTCATCAAACTAGAGGCTACATTAGATTTGTAGTAGTGTGGGGCTACAAGAGCAGATTATGAATACACATGGTGTTTTTTTTTAAATGTATATAAAATAAGTGTTATTTATGAACTTATTGTGTTTTTTTTAATTAATCAAAACAAAACTGGTTAAATATTAAAATATTAAGTAATAATATTATAAATATTCTTAATAATTACATTAAACATTAATAATATTTCCCATCTAAACTGAAAAAACTAAAAATATCTTATATATATATATATATGAAAAACAAATGACTGATCGTGGTAACATTTATGGGTGAATCTAACAAAGACATGTACAGGTCAAATTTCAACCTAAAAAAAAGTAAACGAAAAAAATAAGACAACATCATATTTTGTAGTGTACTATAATGTAGTTATATTAAACTTTAAAACACAAAATAATAATACTGTTAATATTGATAATTAATTTAAAAGTAATATCATAATGAATATTAATGTGATGTAATATCATTAATATGAATAATAAAATTGTAAATTACAAATAAAATAACAAATTACTGACCATATTAACATTTATGGGTAACAGAAAGAAATGTCCAGGTCACATTTTTACCCCTACAAAAATCAGAATGAAAAAAAAAAGTATAAATTCTGTCATATAATTTAATACAGTTTGCATTAAATATTTCAGTGAATTTTCGATGAATGAATTCAATGAATTTCAATATTCCAGTGAATCATTTGAGAAACTTTAAGTTATTCTTTTAAGTCCTTTTCAAAGAAATCTTCCCATTTCAAAAGATCATTCAGTATTTGTGCTTGGAGCAACAAAGAAGAAATATTAGGTTATTGAACGCCCAAAATAAAGGCAACAGTAAAGAGGCTTTTACATTATTTAATTTAAGGAATTTAATTAGGTTGGAAGGAATGTAATATTACTAAAGCCTTTTGGTTAAATATTTTTTTTTCTCTTACCATTCTTGCTGGGCGCCCGGTGCAGCAGGTCGAGCAGAATCTTGTTCAGTCGCTCTCTCTGTGCTTCCCTTCTTCCCAGGATTGATGGATGAAGAGGTAAAGAGGAGAGTGAGGATAAGCATGGGGCGTCCAATACATCCCGCCCTCCTCCTCCCTTCTCTCGGGAGCCCTCATCCGTCTCTCTCCTCTCTACCCTCTCTCCACCCTCCTCTTCTTCGGCCATGTCTTCTTCCTCCCCACCTGTCCTCCTTTCCTGTGATGTGGATAGCTGGGATACAGGGGCGCTGGAGTCCTCCTGCGTGGTCTCCATCTCTCCCTCTGCTCCTCTCCCTCCGTCCTCGTCCCCATCTCTCGAGAAGCCAGCAGTCAGCCGATCACATGATGCGCTGGGGGAGGGCTCTTCATCACACGTTGATGCACCTTTGGGCCGCTCACTCTTCCAGGCAGAGCGGCCGCCATTCCTCTTGTAGTTATCCGGCACATAGTGAGGCTGTAGTCAGAGATAACATTTTTTAAAAGTAAGTGGAAGCAACTAGCATGAGTTAATTAGTTATGCGTCAACAATGAAAAAAGCAGACTTAATTTAATCAGATTTACAGACAGTCGATAACGCCACTTCCCATCCCATCTAAAACTGTCAAAATATGAATACAATAAAAAAAATGATGGGCTATAATTTATGGGTGACTCCCAAAAAGGAATGTCCAATTAAAATGTCAACCTTAAAAAGAAAATGAATAAAAAAATAATTGTACACACTCGCACACACACACATATACATTAATTAGAATAGTAATATTAAAACACAAAGTAACAACTATTAATATCAATAAATTTTAATAAATTATTTCCCATTTAAATCTGTAAAAATATGAATAAAATAAATTATTAGCTGAAACTCACAAAGAAATGTCTAGGTAAAAAAAAAACATCTGTAATGTAATATATCAAACTTTAAAAACAAAGTAACAAAAGAGTTCATATGAATAATAATTATTAATATTAATAGCATAATTTCCCAAGTAATAATGTAAAATATGAATACAAAAAATATATATATATTATTGTCAATAATTTGTTGTGGGTGAATCTCAGAAAAGAAACGGCTAGGTCAAATTTGACCCTCCAAGAAAACATTTTGTGATATAATGTAACACAGTTTATATTAAATATTAAAATGTGCACCATTAAAAGACCAAACATTTATTTTGTGACAATATAGCCATATTAAATAATAAAATATGTAATATTACACAAAACAATATAATTATTTATGTCTAATTAAAATAATAAATAATTAAAATATTTTTTATTATAATAAAAATCTTAATGGTTCTAAAAATCCTTCTTATTTTTGTTCACTTCTCTATCAGTTTTGTGAGATTCACAGCTTATACAATTACTCACTGAGAAATCCCTCTTCGGTGTCAGTCTCTTGGGGAAGTGGTTGAACGCATAGGGCTTGGTGCACACTGGGTACCGGTTGCGGTGGATCTTGTAGAACAGGTGTGCCGATTTATCCAGCCGGTAGTCACATATGTAAACGTCCTGTTCCTTTACCCCTTTTGGACGACCTGAATACATTAGCAAAAGCAGCAGGCATTAGCATGCAAAGTGTATGGGGTTTTCAGCAAGTAACATCTGGTTCAGTACATTTCTTGAATTTCACTGTTGATTTGTTTATGTAAAACTGTTGTATGTGTGAACGTCTCACCCTTGCAGTAAGTATACAGGTCCAATACACAGCACGTTCCCACCACCGCCTCCAGTGGTATGATCTCATAGAGAGGCACTCGGAACAACTCGTTATGATAGAAGCGACGGGAAGGAGAGTGGTGCGTCTCGTGGGGACGGAAGTAGTGATGACCAAAGGCAAACCTCTCACCTCTAAAGAGAGAAAAAGAGTCAAGAACAAATCTAAGGTCCATGCTTCTGTTGATTAACAGAACAAGCATTTACAATGACGATTTAGTCAAGCAAGACATATTCCTTTATAAACAATCCTACATCTACAACCAGAAGCTATTGACAGGAGGATAAGAACTTTGTTCAAGCCTTAGCCTAACCCTAACCTTTACGCTATAATCTGTTTGGATGATAGGAATGTTTTTCCAGGGTCAACAAGGATGTCAATGCTTAATTTTGAATTAAGAGTTTAGATAAAGAATTGAATAAGGAAGCATTTTAAAAATTGGGAGTGTGGTGACCCTCACTTTTCATTTTTCCAGAGTTTCTCGATACGGAAGATGTCCAGTTTGTCTCTGTTGATATGAGACAGGAGGCGGTATGACTGACGCACTGGCTGACCTTCTGTTGTGCGTCTGCTGTCTCTCATGAGGTACACACAGTCACCTGCAACAACCACATGCAAACATAAATAAACTTAAATATGCCGGCCAATCTGGAAACCATTTGAACCAAAATATTACAATATACACTACAGCTGGAGTCTGTAAGTTTTTTTTAAAAATGTCTCATGCTCACCGAGGCTGCATTTATTTGATCAAAAACACAGTAAAAACAGTAATATTATGGAATTTGTGGATTCTTTGAGGAACGGAATGCTCAAAAACAGACATTGTAATATTATAAATGTATTTTTTATCTATTTAATGTGTCCATGCTGAATAAAAGTATTAATTAAAAAAAATAAAATTTGACCCAAAACCTTTGAACAGTAGTGCAGATTTCATTTCACAAACACACACATGCACTTACCCTGATGCAATAGTAAGTCATCACGAAGCAGGCATATATAATAGATGGATCCTGACTGGGCATAGCTGGGTTGGGGCACCATTGGGACCTCCTGTTGAAACATGACAGGAAATGCATAAAAGACAAACACACACACACACACACAAACAGCTTTCAAGAGTTCCAAACTTCCTGAATGACAGAGGAGATCTTAATCCTGGGGTGACCTTTAAAATGTTGTGATAAAAGACCATATGGCCGGGCTAAACACAGTCAGAGAGGAAGAAATAATTGTAAAGTTACACAGACTGAAAGGTCACATACCCTGTCCACTGGACGAGGGTCACACAGCTCACAGAGATAATGCTCCACATCCGCCTCCAAACGCATACAATCACAGTGCTGCCACACCTGACCGACAGAACATTTTGGAGCACTTCATGCTTCCTTCTGCTGACCAGCTTTATGGAGATGCTGATTTCATTTTCCAGCAGGATTTGGCACCTGCCCACACTGCCAAAAGCACCAAAAGCTGGTTCAATGACCATGGTGTTACTGTGCTTGATTGGCCTGCAAACTCGCCTGACCTGAACCCCATAGAGAATCTATGGGGTATTGTCAAGAGGAAGATTAGAGACACCAGACCTAACAATGCAGATGACCTGAAGGCCGTTATCAAAGCAACCTGGGCTTCCATACCACCTCAGCAGTGCCACAGGCTGATTGTCTCCATGCCACGCCGCACTGATGCAGTAATTCATGCAAAAGGAGGCCCAACCAAGTATTGAGTACATGTACAGTAAATGAACATACTTTCCAGAAGGCCAACAATTCACTAAAAATGTTTTTTTTATTGGTCTTATGAAGTATTCTAATTGGTTGAGATAGTGAATTGGTGGGTTTTTGTTAAATGTGAGCCAAAATCATCCCAATTAAAAGAACCAAAGACTTAAACTACTTCAGTCTGTGTGCATAGAATTGATTTAATACACGAGTTTCACAATTTGAGTTGAATTACTGAAATAAATGAACTTTTCCACGACATTCTAATTTATTGAGATGCACCTGTATATACATTTTTTTTTTAATAAACCCATTTAGAAATATTAAAGAAAGCACATAAACTGATGTAAATAAGTTCAGGTTGACGTACTAAAATTACTAAAAAATAATAATAATAAAAAATGTAATAAAGCTATTTAGAAATATTAAAGAAAAAAAATAAATAAAAATGATAAAAGCACATAGCAAACTCACTAAAACGTAAACTAAACTGAAAATATAAAAACAAACGCCAAGTCAAAATATGAATGCATCCTATAATAGTATAGAAATAATAATAAACTAAAATTAATATTAGCATATCTTGCCTAATAGAAAAAATATTGTCTGCCTGTCTTCATAAAATACCTGTAGACTACAGATTAAAAAAGATATGGAGCTTTTCACATTTTCTAAAGAAAATACAAGTGTTGTTGGTCTGTGGAAAATTTGCTGCAGTAAAGCTAGGTTGTTGTAGCTGGTCGCCAGCGTTGCTAAGGTGTTCTGAATGGTATTAAGGGTGTCGTAGGTGGTTGCAATGATGTTGCTAAGGTGTTCTGAGTGTTATTTAGGGTGTTGCTATGCAGTTAGTAGGCTGTTGATGTTTTTGGTTGCCAGGGTGTTGTGAAGGTGTTCTAAATGGTATTTAATGTGTTGCTATGCAGTTTGAGGGTGTTGCTAAGGTGTTCTGAGTGGTATTTAGGGTGTTGCTATGCAGTTAATAGGCTGTTGACGTTTTTGGTTGCCAGGGTGTTGCTAAGGTGTTCTGAGTGGTATTTAGGGTGTTGCTATTAGGGCTGAACGATTAATTGCATTTGCGATATCGCGATATGAAATAACGCGATTTTTCAATCGCAGAGGCTGCGATTACACGGTCACGTGACACGCAAGAGTAAAGAGGGGTGTTCGAATTGAAGATCAGATCGGTGTATGACATCAAAGTACGGCGAGAGAAAGCATAAGGAGACGTCCGCGCTCTCTTATAGCTCTCGCAGTACTTTGATTACACACACCCATCGGTCTAAGCAGCGCTGCTTCAAGTCGAGCGCGGGCCATCAGCAGAAAAAGAAAATAAATAAAACAGTAAAGGACGTAATTAGAATGGGAGATGGATTGGTTTGTGAAAGTGAAGAGAAAAGCCATAGATGAAGTTGCACAGACCCAGGCAGGTGCTGGTCATCCAAAAGCTAAATGCAGAAAATATGACGAGGCATATCTTGCTCTCGGCTTCACTCACTGTGTCTATACGAGACGTTACAGTTGTCGCATCGCGCCGTAACAGCTTTACACTGGACGCAACAAAGCAACCGTTGCAAATCATTTTAACTTTGTGTCAGTA
>NW_015505447.1:762190-773606 GCF_001515645.1 Sinocyclocheilus grahami | reverse complement strand
TGAAATTATTTGGTAGTCTGAGGTGGAATGGGGATTCGGGAAAGGGGGGCAGACCCTTTTTCTTTTATAGGTTTAAAGGGGGGCGCGACCAAAAAAGTTTGAGAACCACTGGTCTAAAGTTAACAGACAGTGTTTAAAAAGTGCACGTGTTTACATATGTTTATTACAAAGTAGTGTGGTAAAGCAACAGATTTGTTTTTATATTTCGGCAATCTACTTTAGTTTGTGTGATTTGTTACTGACTTTCATATTAATGTTTACACCAGGTTCATTTAAACATAATTATTAGGTTGGAAGTTCAACAAATCAGTCAATGAACTATGATTGTAGTTGTTAAATAAAAATGACATTCATATCAATTCATGCATCACCTAATTTCATCGTAACATATAGGCCTGGCCTACAGAAAAGAACATTTATGTTTAATCTATCTAATAGTGTGTTGGTCATACTATACAATGATTTATAGTTTGTCTTTGTTGAATAATACAGAACATAAAGAGCTTTAAAAAAATAATTGCATATTAAATCGCAATCGCAATATTGGTAAAAGAAAATCGCAATTTGATTCTTTTCCAAAATCGTTCAGCCCTAGTTGCTATGTAGGTAAAAAGCTGTTGGTTCTTGCCAGGGTGTTGCTAAGGTGTTCCGAATGGTATGTAGCAGTGGCGTGCGGTGGTGTTTTAAAATGAGGAAGCAGTTATATATACTGTGTATATATACAGTGGTGTGAAAAAGTTTTTGCCCCTTTCCTGTTTTTTTTTAATTGTTTGCATATTTGTCACACTTAAAAGATTCATATCATCAAACACATTTTTATATTACACAAAGATAACCTGAGTAAATACAAACTGCAGTTTTGAAATTATGATTTCATTTATTAAGGGAAAAAAGCTGTCCAAACCTGCCTGGCACTACGTGAAAAAGTAATTGCCCCCTAAATCTAATAACTGGTTGTGCCTCCCTTTGCAGCAACAACTGCAATCAAGCGTTTGCGATAAATGGCAATGAGTCTTTCACAGGAATTTTGGCCCACTCTTCTTTGCAGAATTGTTTTCATTCAGCCACATTGGAGGGTTTTTGAGCATGAATGGACTGTTTAAGGTCAAGCCACAGCATCTCAATCAGATTTAAATCTGGACTTTGACTTGGCCACTCCAAAACCTTAATTTAGTTTTTCTTGAGCCATTCAGAGCTGGACTTGCTGGTGTGTTTGGGATCATTGTCCTGCTACATAACCCAAGTGCGCTTGAGCTTGAGGTCACAAACTGATGGCCGGACATTCTCCTTCAGGATTTTCTGATAGAGAGCAGAATTCATGGTTCCATCAGTTATGGCAAATCACCCAGGTCCTGAAGCTGCAAAGCAGACTCAGACAATCACACTACCACCACCATGTTTGACTCATGGTATGATGTTCTTTTTATGAAATGCTGTGTTGGTTTTACGCCAGATGTAACGGGACACACACCTTCCAAAAAGTTCAACTTTTGTCTCATCAGTCATATGTCACATATACTGTATATTTAGGCTGTACATAAGGATTGCAATATATCTCAAATAGCCTAGCTTCACTGTGAAAATACTGTGAAAAGTACTTTCAGTAATGCAACAATAAATCTTTATAACCATTTAACACCAAATTAAAGGCAATATAACGGATACTGTTATTGAAAACACTTAGAAAACATTTATAATAAATGTGAACTCCAAAATATATCCCCAGTCGATGTGAAATAACATATTTCAAATTCTTAAAATGCATTAAAAAAGAAAAAGACATTTCTGTACAAGAAGCAAATGTTCAGTTATTAAGAGCGCAGATGATGTATTAGACAAGTGAACGATTCATTTGACCTCACACCTGTTAATGACTCCTTTTGAAGAGTTTTTGGTATGCATACCAAAGTTATTATAATAACAGCACAGTTCTTGGAATTGTACTAAATATGTCTGCTTTGTGCATCCCACCTTACTGTGGTTTTGGATTGTTTCCAAAGGGGGCAAAAACCTTTTCACGGCACTGTATATATATATATATATATATATATATATATATATATAATTAATGTCCTTGTTTCACTTAATGTTTACACTAAGTGCAAATAGATATAGATTCTATTTACACCTAGCAGGATTTTCTGCTATTTATACTACATATTGCAGATAGTGGCAATTATCTGCACCTCAGTATTGTAGTACATTATAAAACAATATGCAATAATAACAACAACAACGACGTGATATCTGATTTGAAAAAGTAGAAAAAAAAAAGTTCGGCAAAATGCGATTCGAACCCCGGTCGATCGCGTCAAAAACGACTTCGACACAACTTTACCATCTGCGCCACTGGAGCTGTTATTAGACGATAGTCTTTTGTAATGCTTTGTAATCACACATTGATTAGTGTAAATAGCCTCTGCCAACAAGGCGGGCTATTTGCACTTTTTTATTTGTGAACTGAACACACTGAACTGTGAAGCTGTTCTTTTTAATAGTCAACTTATTTTCGGGTCATCGTCATAAAAGCCCTGTAAACTTTGTCACAGGCACGAAGATACATCTTTCATTTCATCAAGCTGAATGCTCACTAACAACTGGCACAGTCATCACGTTTTCAAGTCATTTCATGTTTCATTTTGATGTGACAAAGCAGTGATATCTAAGCAGGAGAGTTGTTTACTTACTTTATAAATAGTCAATAATGCCATCATTTTCTTCATTTGGCCGAGAGCTCGCACGAAAACAAGAGGCGGGATTTATCACACAAACCAATCACATCCAATCATAACCAATCATATTCAATTATAGCGTGACGGAGGCATTGCCTCCTCTCACATGACTTTCCCCCATTCAACTCAATGAGCCTCCAGAAAAGTCACAGCACGCTTTAGAGTCTCTAGAAAGTCTAATGGACCGAAGGGAGGCAAGCCTCCGCTCTAACTTTACCTGCGGGTGTCGCTGTTGGACAGTGCTACTTTATAAAAACGAGTGACTTTTAGACATTTAATGTCATATGTAGTCATATTTGCATTGTTTTATTTTTGTAATATTGATTATTTTCTCATCCACTTTTGAGAAGAAGAAACACTGCCTCCCTTGCCTCCTCGGAGGAAACGCCCCTGGTATGTAGGATGTGTCAATGCAGTTGGTATGGTGTTCTAGATGGTTGCTTTTTGTAACAAAATACTATTTCCAAGCCTCTTTAATATTCAGGTCTCTAGATATGAAATCTGATCACTTCTTGCCAATTGTACAGTCTACCAGGTGAAAACAGCTCTCCTCAACAGGGAGATTAGGGATTCAAATCCATAATCTTACTCATGAGCACATACCATGCACTTCTCACACTGGATCATGAGCCCCTCATCCTTGTACATGCCACAGATGCAGCGAATCACATCATCGTCTTTGTCATGGCTGCCTCCTCCGTCATGGTGATGGTGGGCGTGGTCTCTCTCCAGCGAATCAGAGCTGTCGGCCTCACTGGCCGTCTCGCCCACAATTTCATCAATCTGGACAGCAGCCTCATGACGCGCACCGTAGTACGCCTTCCTCAGCCGGCACACATCACGACCTACAGCAGACTTACGCCCATAATATTTCTGTTGAGAATAAGGAAATGTACAAGAGAGATTAAGGAAACCAATACAAAATAAGCCAGAGAAGATTCTTTGAAGTGTTTTCTACATGTCTAATTTAGAAAAGTCATTTCGGACTTGTAATTATTGTTTGCAGCATTTGGTAGATGTGGGTTTGCCTATATTATGTTGCAACACATTTATTGTGTTTGTATATTTAGTTTTATATATATTTTCTTTGTTCGAAATAAAATAAAAATTTAATAAAATTAATTAATTGTAGAAAAAAATAAAAAATCTTTGTCTTTATTCTATACTATTTTTTATTTTAAGTTTTGTTAATTTTTATTTTGACACCTTTTCTTTTAATGAGGACAAAATTACAGAGTGCACCATTTTTCCAAATCAATTATTAATTTGTATTTATTACATTAACTACAATTATTTTATTATAATTATTTTCATTATCATTACCTATAATGATATCATAATGATTTACATTATAGCCTGCTATAATCATATTTGTGAGTAATGAGTGTAAGTGACACTAACCTCAGCATTGCGAAACACTTTGAGCATGTCTGCATCAAATGCCTCGACAGTTTTGTAGTGTCCAGTGAGGATCTGCTTCTCTATGGTACTGAGATCTAGCGGATCGGTGACCTTCTCATAGTACTGTACATTCCTGTGGACACATATGGACATAGCACAAAAAAGCAAGTATTGCTGTAAAAGATGAAGACACCACAGTGACCATAAAACACAACTTAGACTGTTCTCACTGCAGTTATTAATACGTCAGAATGTTATAACAGCCATATTTGCAGGTCTCTAACAACAAAGCCTCTGTAGACCCTTTAACTGCACCAAATACTCAAAAAGCACATATTTATATAGGAAATAATCTGTACTAAGAACATAATATTGTTCTCACCTCTTCCTCGAAGGCAAGTTAAGCAGAGGAGCAGCGAGAGTCTGACCAGATGAATCTTCAAAGAACAAGAAAGCAACTGATTATGTGAGAATGCAGGTCATAAGCAATGTGTTTATGTGAAAGTAAGTCTCATGACACTGAGGCAATAAAACTAAATTTCATTAAGATTAAATTGAAAGTAGAATCAACGTTCAAGATTAAATCAAAATCAAAGCCTTTTGCAGAATCGCATACCTCACTAATTGAATTTTGCATAACTAAATCATTTAAAATGAGATTTCCATCAGAACAAATAACTAATGAGTGTCAACACTTGATAAGTTCACAAACTACAAATGCATGTCAAACTCAATGTCTACACCATGATTATGACCTTTGCTTCTTGCTGAGCAATCATAATGAAAATGATTATGCAGCCCTTAAAGAGACTGCCAACAATACAATCAATAGCAAAAACTGCAGGTTTTTATGGGTGTGAGTATGATGGTGTTTGTGTGAACAAATTAGCATCTGTTTACCCTTGTAGCTTGTGATCATGTCACAAATCTCCTTGAAGATGTGTGCCAGGCGTGCAGTGCGTGTAACTTCCATGTTCTCCTCAGCTGCCGCAAGTCTGCGTGTGCGCACAGAGCGTGACGTCTGCAGCGCTGAGAACTGAGTCAGAAATACATCTGGGGAAAAAAGCAGCACAATGCTAATCATGCAACATTGACCTGAAGACTCTAAGCAGAAGACTCTATAACTTGAGATCAAGTTGATAACTTTTGTGCACGTCCACACACACCTGACTTGATGTTGCCGTCATCACGGATGACTCCTCCCCAGCGGGTGTAAGGAGAAAGACCACTGTTGTCCCTCTCTCGTTCTCCCTCTCGCTTCAGAAGTTCCTGTTTCTCCCGCATCTTCTCCCAATTCCGCAGCAGGAACACTTGATGTTTCAGCACAAAGTTTCTAAATTAAACAAGAAATCAGTGGAGGATGTCTGAGTATGAGAGATTAGTCTATTATATTAGAGGTCATTTTCATTTAAAGTCACACCGTTTAATTAAATGTGCCAAATGTAAACTGAAATTATGACTGTTTTTGGTACAAAAACATCCTTGACTTTTAATTGGACTTGCAAAGCATGTAAAATATGACCCTTTAAATCCAGCGCCCAGAAAATAAAAAGTGTGTGATGGCATCCTACCTCTCTCTGTTTGACATAGGCTTCATTAAAAGGTGCTGGTAAAACTTGCTGCTGTCACTGGATTCTTCCTCCTTAAAGGTCAAATAGAAACAAAAATGGTTTTGCATTAGGAAAATGTTGTACTAGTAGCTACTGAAGCCAATAGTAGTGTATCATTATTGAATGAACTGTCATACCCGTTTCTTCAGTGAGTGTTTGGACTTGCGTTTCTCTTTCAGTCTCCCCAGCCTCCGGGCTCCGCCCCCCTTTCCAGGCAGCCCATTGATTCGCTGGCTCTTGCCGCCAATGATGCCACGGCAACCCTCTGAGCCACACTTGCAGGCTTGCTGCATAGCAACAAGAGCAGAGAAGTAGCCAATAGTAGTGCATCATTATTGAATGTACTGTGTCATACCCGTTTCTTCAGTGAGTGTTTGGACTTGCGTTTCTCTTTCAGTCTCCCCAGCCTCCGGGCTCCGCCCCCTGATCCACCCCCTTTCCCAGGCAGCCCATTGATTCGCTGGCTCTTGCCGCCAATGATGCCACGGCAACCCTCTGAGCCACACTTGCAGGCTTGCTGCATAGCAACAAGAGCAGAGAAACATCATTTGGCAAGAGAAAAATGTTAAACATCTACTAGAGGTTCAAATCTATCAACAAACACAAATGAAAAATCTGATGCTTAAATGTAAAAAAAAAAAAAAAAAGTAAATAGAAATGTAATAATATTTAATATAACATAATAAATAAATAAAAATAAACGCTCACAAAAATAAAATTTTCTGAGTCCCATCCCTTTTAGATTCTGTGGCTGAAATTATTAAGTGGCTATGAGTGATTGAATCAACACCACCGATCCGGATGAATGAAGTACAAGCATCCGCTACAAAACACATCTGCATATATACACACTGTGCATGTGTATGTACATGCTTCAGACAGGCACGTTCCAGACATGCAGGATACGGGTGACCACAACTCTTCCATACCTGTTCTTCTGTGTTGAAGGAGTGGAAGTTGTAGTCATATGTCAGTTCTGTTCCGCTGTTGATGTCTTTCAAAGCAAACAGACCAATACGGTACACTCCATTCACCGACCTGAGAGAAAGACAGACTCAAGCTCAAGCTTAGTTTCAAAAGCAATAATACAGATTGTCGCGGCTCTTATAATCTGATTGTACAAGCCATGTTCAAATCACCGTGCAGTCACGTGCACAGAAATTAAAAAGCTTTTATTTTATTATTTACAATAATAATATACTTACAATATTAATATTTTTATTTATACTTTACAATTCAAAAGAAACGGTCATTAAGTTTTTTTAAACCAGTAATGCTGTGAAATATTATTCAAATTTAAAATAACTGTTTTCTATGTAAGCAATAAGGTACGAGGCTGTGCTGTATCATGAATAAATCAACCCCCTTCAGCCGTGATTTATTCACGATACAGCACGGCCTCGAGTACCTTATTGCTTATATAAAAAAGGTTACCACACAATAAAAAAAAATATTAAAACCAAAAATGTATGTATTGAAATGTTACTTTTTTTTTTAAAGCAAGTTCGTTAAATGCTGTCCTTCCGCTAAAAAATTGTTCCTGACAGCAACAGTAAACGGCAAGAGAATGTTCCGAACATGCCTCATCTAACGGAGCTTAAATAAAAACAGAGAATAGGAGCTCTTATCCGCAGTGTCTTTTTTTTTAACACCATATGATATTTTCTCACACACATACATCTGCTTATCTCTCAGCATGAGGAAATGTCTGTTTTCAGTCTTTTAGTTTTAAAACAGACCGATTTGCGGCACAGCGCGAGTTTGCAAGCGTCATTACAGTGTAAACTGATGGACATACAGAATCATACCTGAAACAGAAAACGAATAAATTCAGTAATATTCCTTCTTCACTTCGGAAACTGTAGGGCTTCCACACAGACGTGTACACACATCAACATTAGGGATGGGGAGTCGACTCCAAAAGAGTCGATTCCTCAATTCTGAATAGCCCTAGAGTCGGAGTTGACTCCAGCACTGGAATCGACTCTCGGTGTCGACTCTGAAATCGCTGATGTCTTCACTGATTCTCAAATCCCTATATAGTGCATGGCAGTTGAGTGCTGTATATCAGCAAAGAGTGAACGAAATTAAGCGAGCATCTGTTTGCAGTGCAGTCCGTGTGCAGTTCGTATATGCGGTGCAGAGGCAGCACGGGCTCAGTGTGCTTTATTTAGTGTGCTCAGTGCGCTATGATCCGCGGCTGTTTACCACCGTTATTTTTATTTCAAATTCGAATGTTGTTACTATTTTTTTTCTCTCTCAGCATAGTGATTATCTTTTCACACGGTATCTTTCATAGACATTCATGTTTAAGCGCAATATTATTAAATGCATTTTACTTCTGTACTGATTTATATATTAAGTTTATATATTAAGATGCTCAAGCAAGTGGCAAACAGGTAGTAGGCATCACAATTTTAAATTAAAACTTACCATTGACAGAAACAGCCGTCTCGTGCCTTTTCTTTTGCATTTAAAAGTAACCCTGTTGGTCATAAAAAGAACTTTGGTTTTCTAACCCCACGAGTGCCATCGGTTACCATGTTTATCTAAAAGTTAAGGTACTTTTCCTTGCTTTACCCCTATAGCTAAAACTACTTCAATTAGCCTATATGCATTTATGTATCAATGTACAGTTTTAATGTGAGCAACGCCCTGTCACTTTAATTCAGTGTGTGCAGCACAGCAAAAATTGACTCGGTGCGGAAACGATCGCTGCAATGCTGCATACGCACCGCTCGGAACGCATCGAGTGAATTGTTCAACATGGGAACGTAAAAAATACACACTGCAAACGGAGTATGTGTGAAACGGGTGTGGAATAGTACATTTAGTTTGTAATTATACATGCTTCTGTGACAGCTTTGTATAATTGAAGTTTTGTTATGCAATGTTAGCCTATGTTTAATGCAGTCAATAGCCTATAGGCTACATTTGGTTTTCCATATAGGCTATTCAATCATTAAACTAAGCTTAAATGATTAAAAATTGACACACAATAAACAAATCAGTACGTGTAGGCCTACATTCTAATGTATTTTTGTATTTAGGCCTATTGTATTTATTTTTTAATATCAATGCTGTTTAAGACAATATGCGTTTAGCGCCATCCCCTGACCATTATAATGTGAAGAATTCATTAAAGAATATATTATTTTTTATTTAATTCTGAGAGAATATTCCACCACGGTTGTTTTTTGTGACTTTACCCTCAGTGAAATTAAGTGTCGGCAACAGCAAACAACGGTGATTTAAAGGTAATGTCACCGCTAAATTGGACTAATTTGGACAGTCACGCTAAATGGAGTCGATTCCATCGACTCTTATGGTAGGAGTCGAGAGTCGGAGTCGACTCCGGAAAAACCTGGAACCGAACACCCCTAATCAACATATCTCCGTGTGAGAAGCCTTTATTAGATGGGGGAAGGGCGGGGTCTCAAAGTTAAAGATGAAAGATGCAACATAACGCCAAGCAGGGGTCATTCATACTTCATTAAATAAATAAAGTTAATTCTGCCGAAATACATAATACACGAAACAATTTTAATGCTAGATTATTGATTATGTTACTAAGGTTGGTTGCTAAGGGTGTTGCTCAGTGATACACAGAACGTTGGGTGAAGCGGTCATAGCTGTGCTGTATCGTGACTAAAACACAGCTGCTGACCAATCAGAATCGAGGAATAGAACTAACCGTTTTATAATTGAATATATTTTATTATACAATTTACACCTATGGTGAAAAAGCTGAATTTTCAGCAGCCATTACTTCAGTGTGACATGATACTACAGAAATCATTCTAATATGCTGATTTACTGCTCAAGAAACATTTCTTATTGTTATTAATGTTGAAAACAGTTGTGCTGCTTACTATTTCTGTGGAACAGTGATCAATTTTTTTTCAGGACTCTTTAATAACAGCATTTATTTGAAATATAATTTTTGCATCAATGTAAACATTTTACTGTCACTTTTGATCAATTTACTGAATAAAACAATTTTTCCAAACCAAAAAAATCTTACTGACCCCAAACTGTTGAACAGTAGTGTAACTACGGTAGAAGTCTTGTCTGTCTTACTGCTTTAATATATTGTAGCTGCATTGCGTATGAATGTTGAACCTTGAAAGCAAATTAACTCAAGAAACATCAAACATTCTGGGCTTGATACTGAACAACTAGGCTGAGTTGTACATTATGCAATAAGGTAGAATGAGGCCATTTTGGCACAGATGTGGGTGTGTGTGCGCTCTAACAACTAACCACTGGGCAGCACAGCTGTGTCCCCCACCCTAAAACACAAGCTACAGATAATCGCTCTTCTGTGACTAGATGGATGATCTGCCACCGTCCAGCCTACAAGCACTGTTTTTAGTGTGTGCATGAAAGAGAAAAACGTAGACAGAGCAAGAGATGGGAGGAGATTACATTTTTCTGTGGACTGTGTGTGAACACCAACACTCAACGTGTGTAATTCTGTCACGGTACCAAGCAGATGTTGGTCACTGACCTGGATCTTGAGTTCACATTGCTAATATATAATCTTTTAGATTCTGACTAATTAAACTAATTTATGAAACAAGTTTCAACAGCAGTGACCTCTTCCTCTTTAATTTGGTCAACATGCCCAAGGCTTGCTCATAATTCAGCAATTTCTAAAGGATAAAGTCATTGCTCTCTCACTACTTGTGGTTGTCCACGTCCCCAATGACTCATCTTTAAAAATGACCTTTCTGTTTCAGATAATCAGAAGCTGATGGAATTTTTTTTACCGTACTTCTTCAGTGACTCATCACTCACCATTTCTGCATTTCACAGTTGGGCTCGCAGCTGTGGTTGATAAAGCGAGCCTCGTTGCCCATGTGGTAGCTGTCGATGAACATGCCGCTGTCCAGATTCAGACAGTAGTGGCCACTGTTGGAGAAGTACTGCTCCATCATGCGACTCCTAAATACAAAACAGACTTGCTGAAAGTATAATATTCTTAAAAAAAATATATTTTTTTTAAACATCCATGTTCACATCATTATTTGGTGCCTTAATATTATTGCGTATACAGGGATCAACGCTAAGGATTTTTTCTACTGGGCCGGTCGGGCCAGTGGTTCAAATTTTTACTTGCCCTGCCAACATTTTCACTGGCTCTGCCACAAAAAATAAAATAGTTGCTGTCATCATTGTTTTTGAGCTGTTATCTTGTATTCTAATAAATAAGGTTATATGACACCAATATTTTAGTTACCAATTAAATTTTACAATTCTCTATTTCAATTTCGATACCACAGCAAAAATCACTAGCCAAAAATAAACATAAATATAAAGTTTAAACATTATTAAAGACAAGTGACAGCCAGTAAATAAGAACAAATGAACAAATTACAAGTAATAGCACAATTAAATATAGGCAATTATCAATTATTATAGCACAAAAATAGAAATTAAATGCTTTAGGTTTTTATGTTTGTAGATGTTCAGGTACAGAAATTGAAAAAAAAACACATATAAAATACCATTTGCATATTCTTCATTCTGTGTTGCACTTTGATTTTTCATAGCTATTTGAAATGAGAGCCAACCACTGCATTTTAATCATGAATTGAAAAAAAAGTGCAATGTTTGATTTATATTAGACTGTATAATTTCAAAATCTGAAGCAAAAACAGAATAACCTGA
>NW_015505447.1:750701-761807 GCF_001515645.1 Sinocyclocheilus grahami | reverse complement strand
CAGCAAAAATCACTAGCCAAAAATAAACATAAATATAAAGTTTAAACATTATTAAAGACAAGTGACAGCCAGTAAATAAGAACAAATGAACAAATTACAAGTAATAGCACAATTAAATATAGGCAATTATCAATTATTATAGCACAAAAATAGAAATTAAATGCTTTAGGTTTTTATGTTTGTAGATGTTCAGGTACAGAAATTGAAAAAAAATCACATATAAACAGCAGGTGGGCTGAATGAGACGCAGATTCACTCTCTGAAAGCAGGTGGCGCTTATGGTACGGTACAGTGATACAGCGTTTCCTTGGTTACCACTGTAAAGTTTAAACATTATTAAAGACAAGTGACAGCCAGTAAATAAGAACAAATGAACAAATTACAAGTAATAGCACAATTAAATATAGGCAATTATCAATTATTATAGCACAAAAATAGAAATTAAATGCTTTAGGTTTTTATGTTTGTAGATGTTCAGGTACAGAAATTGAAAAAAAAACACATATAAAATACCATTTGCATATTCTTCATTCTGTGTTGCACTTTGATTTTTCATAGCTATTTGAAATGAGAGCCAACCACTGCATTTTAATCATGAATTGAAAAAAAAGTGCAATGTTTGATTTATATTAGACTGTATAATTTCAAAATCTGAAGCAAAAACAGAATAACCTGACTTTAGCTATGTGAAATAATGCTACAGAAAACATCGGTATGAAACAGAAACAGCAGGTGGGCTGAATGAGACGCAGATTCACTCTCTGAAAGCAGGCGGCGCTTATGGTACGGTACAGTGATACAGCGTTTCCTTGGTTACCACTGTAAACATAGCAGCACTGCGTATTAACACTAATTTAAATGCATTATACGGAGACAAAATGAAAAGAAAATGCCATTTCTGAAAACAGTCAGTTCCGTTCCCCTCAGAAACACATTCATAAAATACAATATTTGGATTTTCGTCCTATATTTCTCGCATCGTGAACAGTGATCTTGTTCTGCCTGCTACAGTATTTTCTCCTCTTTGTGTCCGTTCATTGTTAAAGCTACAAAGTTACTTGCCAGGACGGGTATTTTGACATACTTTTGTATGTATTTGCCCGTTCAGGCGGCTCGCGCGTGTCAGAGACGCAGCTGTCTGTGCAAGTACTGAAAGGAGTTGTCTATCGAACCCAAATGCTTTTTAAATCGCTTGAATTTTTAAATTAACAAGCCTTAAAAACACATGCAAATGATAAAATGTCGTGCCGACGCTGCAGTAGCCTGATCGGGCAAGTGACAAATCCGTCTACTGTCCCGAACGTCTTTCATGCTGGCCCCGGGCCATCGGGCAGTCCTTATTGTTGAGCCTTGGTATACGTTACATCATTGCGTGATTATATAAACAAATTAGTGAATTGAACCAGTTCATTAAAACAAACTGTCCGAAAGAACCAGTTCACAAAAAAGAATGTGATTTCCCATTGTCTGAGGCTATGGATTGCAGGTAATAATGCTGTAAATAATTATCATTTTCTTGCACAGACCAATTGTTTTGCTTCATAACACCTCAATATATCGCAGGGCTTAAAGTTTTCCGGCACCATGCCGGATCTCCGGTGTGTGGCTGCGGGAAAAAAAAGATAGTTGTCCTACATTTAAAAACACTTGTTGATATCACGTTCGAGTTCATGAGTTCGCCTACCAATGTATGAGAGGAACACAGCTTTCACTCTCAACCAAACTAACATTACTAGCCAATCAGAAGTTTTTGCTCTTATAAACACGAGACGCGCATAATAGTATCCAATTGCAGAGTCACAGCTGATGAATAGAAAAGAAGTCTGGGTCTCGAGCGTGACACATTGAAAAAGCTGCGAGGCGCAATGGTCAAAGATTTCCATCTAGCGACATATTTACATAGAAAAGCTATTAAAAAAGCAGCGGAGCTTTGTAAACAGCTCAGAGTAATCATGTCATCTCCATAAGAACGATATGATTGCCAGAATGCATTTACCTGTATTTTTGAAAAGGTCCTGTTCACACATGATCTCTTAACGATAATTTACTCTATGTGTAAAAGGGGCTGAACTCCTCCTCTGCATATGCGGTGAGTTTGGGTTGCTTAGAAAAAGCAGCGGAGCTTTGTAAACAGCTCAGAGTAATCATGTCATCTCCATAAGAACGATATGATTGCCAGAATGCATTTACCTGTATTTTTGAAAAGGTCCTGTTCACACATGATCTCTTAACGATAATTTACTCTACGTGTAAAAGGGGCTGAACTCCTCCTCTGCATATGCGGTGAGTTTGGGTTGCTTAATGTTCATCTGGGAAAACTCACTTGATTTGTAACGTAAATCATTTAAACCTATGCCAACACAGGAGAATACAACAACATATTTCTAAATAGCAAAATGGAAGGATATAGAATTGTCTTTGATGGACACTCCTATACAATCGGTTCTAGGATGCATAGAGCAAGTAAATGATATACATCTAATACAGAATCAATGTGTGGGCCACTCTGTCAAGCTGTGGACGGAGGTGGTTAAACGTTTTAAGCTTCAAAGGGAGGTAAAAGTATTGAACTAGCCGGCCTATGATCCACACTTTACTCCAGCTTTGCATGACCACAGATATAAGACTTAGGCATCTCATTGTATTACTGTCCTCTGTAAAATTATATCAAACGGGGATTTGGATAACTTAAAAATATCAAAGGGGTCATAGGCAAACTGTATAGTGTTATCTCTTCAATGAATAAAAATTATACGGAATATATCAGACAGCGATGGGAGAAAGACACGAGGGAGGAAATATCAGAAGACGTATGGCTTCTTGCATGGAAAACTCATATTCATTAATCTGGAGAGATTTTGGGTGGAAATGTTTGATCAGATTTTTTATAACCCCTATGCAAAAATTTAAGTTCTCTGGGAAACAGCACCCTTGCTGGAGGGAGTGTGGTTCTGTACAAGCAGACTCTGCCCACATTTTTTGGTTATGTCCACATATTCAGTATTTTTGGGAAAGGGCAGGGCAATTAATATCAAGGGTAATAGGCTTTAACATAGATGTGTAATTTCCGACTATGTTTCTAGGGATCTCTTAAAGATTTTTTTAGTTGTATGCAAGAAAGCAGTTACTAAATGTTGGCTTAAGAGAAGCCCACCCGATATGGATCTTCTCCTAAATATTGTCAGTCAAATATGTTCTATGGAAAAAATGACCTTCTCCCTATGGTTACAGAAAAAAAAGGGGAAAATTATTGGAGGAAATGGGATTGTTATATACTGCGAACAAGCAATAGCTAGACTTCCAAAGTGCACCTCAACTTCTATCTGTACTATGCGGTTCTTGATTTCTTGTAAGACCTCATGTAACTGTTGTCGTTAATTGTTAAATTTTCTTTCTGCTTTTTTCTCTGTGAACCCGAGTGTCTTGTGGTAGATATTTTGGTTTACGTTTTCGGTTTGTGTGTTCTAAAGCAAAATCTGTCAAAAAATAAAGTATATAAAAAAAAATACAACTGCATGGTTTTACTTTTTGTGATTAAAAGACAAATATTTTGTCTTTAATTTCTTAAAGTATTAAAACATTGTCTCGTTCTAGTGAATCAAGTATCTGCATTTTGTCTCACCTTGTGAGCTAAGTGTATTGTCACACCCCTAGTGTCTATGAGCATGATAAAGCTCATAATTTTCCAAGTGTATGATATAGCTTTCATTCTTCAGGTCAATCATATATTCATGAAAAAAATCATTTTGAATAAGGAAAGCGATAACTTTGCCATAGTATCCTTTCAAATGTTAAAGTTGCCACAGTCATTGCATTCTTTGCATGTGCCACACTTTATTTGTACTATTTAGTTTTATTTTATTTATTTATTTATTAGAATTTGAAAGATAATAACAATAATGATTGATAAGTGAGATCTGATTTTAGTCCTTGAAAACCAAAAAAGTAGTGCAAGTCCTTGAAAGTCCTGGAATTTTATTTTGCAGTATCTGTACGAACCCTGTTTAAGTTACCAGTTCTTGGACCATTTTAATGTTTTTGTTGTTGTGAATTGAACTGAACTGTAGTTTTCTGTAGTAAACTGTCTTTGTATATATCCTATTTTATATTAATTTCTTAGTATTTAATTTACCATTATTTCTTTTGAACAAAATCTCAGAAATGTAATGTCATTTTGTACCCTGTCAAGGACAACGTTAACCAGCAAAACTTGATATCAAGAGCATCCTAAATGTTACATGTGTTTGCACCATATTGTAATGAGTAAACTTTCTTGGTATTGCCGTTTCAAATATCCCACCATAATCTGTAGTCTGAGCCTGTCAAGGCAGATAATGGCATTGGCAGATACGTTACTAGATAGTTTCAAGGAAAATCATTTTCAAATAATGTTCTTTTTTTTGTTGTTTGCCAAAAAACCCTGGGTATGTGTCCGCCCCCGCAACCCCCGGGAAAAAGTTCAGGCTCAGGATTTTTTTTTTGCTTTAACCCCTGATATCGTCAAGAGCCACAGCTATTAATTTTGTGTCCCATGATATGCTTTTTTTCAATTCTCAAAGACGGGCAGCTGCTGACTTGCATTTTATGAATCACCAAGGGCCACAGTTTCAGCTAAAAATCTTCTTTACTGTTCTACTCCAGAAAAAAAGTCAGCTACATCTGGGATGGCCTGAGGGCGAGTAAATTAACAGCAAACTTTCATTTTTGAGTGAACTATACCTTTAATAATGCACTGTGGTCGCTACCCTCACATTCTTAGTTAGAATGAATATATATATATATATATATATATATATATACACACACACATACATACACACACACGCAGGTGCATCTCAATAAATTTGAATGTCGTGGAAAAGTTCATTTATTTCAGTAATTCAACTCAAATTGTGAAACTCGTGTATTAAATAAATTCAATGCACACAGGCTGAAGTAGTTTAAGTCTTTGGTTCTTTTAATTGTGATGATTTTGGCTCACATTTAACAAAAACCCACCCCATTCATCTCAACAAATTAGTATATGGTGACATGCCAATCAGCTAATCAACACAAAACACCTGCAAAGGTTTCCTGAGCCCTCAAAATGGTCTCTCAGTTTGGTTCACTAGGCTACACAATCATGGGGAAGACTGCTGATCTGACAGTTGTCCAGAAGACAATCATTGACACCCTTCACAAGGAGGGTAAGCCACAAACATTCATTGCCAAAGAAGCTGGCTGTTTTTTATTGGTCTTATGAAGTATTCTAATTTGTTGAGATAGTGAATTGGTGGGTTTTTGTTAAATGTGAGCCAAAATCATCACAATTAAAAGAACCAAAGACTTAAACTACTTCAGTCTGTGTGCATTGAATTGATTTAATACACAAGTTTCACAATTTGAGTTGAATTACTGAAATAAATGAACTTTTCCACAACATTTTAATTTGAGATGCACCTGTATATATATATATATATATATATATATAAAATAACCAACATAACATAAAAACTGAAGAAACAAAAATTACATTCCCAAAAAGGTTTATACATAGCATTTGAGCTTCACATAATGGAATTAACCAAACTGTTGTGCGTTTTAACTAAATGAAGTCTGTGTCTCCTCTTGTTTAAAGCCAAAATGTGGCTAACCTGAACCCCTGTTCGCTGACCACTTCTCCCAAATACTCGATGATGAATTGGCTGGCACGTAGGGACTGCTTGGTGCGGATCCCCCAGCCCTTCCCTTCAGCCCGGAAGCGTTCGAGGGACTGCACCCACTCATGCCTCTGGATACGCTGGTTATCACACTGATCGCCACACGGACATGTACTTGGAGAACACTCAGCGAAGATCATCCTGAGACAGACAGAGAAGAGAAACCAATGGGATCCACTTTTTGAACTACAACTGCATTAATAAGCAAGCAGAAGAGAAGGTGTAAGCCTCTTACCTGTTTAGACAGTCATCCTGACAGCCGTTCTCGCAGTGTTCTTCAGGTGGCCTGCAGTTACAGGTAGTGGCTTCATAGCCAGAAAGAGGCTTCACATCCACATAGACATCTAAGAAGGAAAATATTAATGCATTAGTCTTAAACATCTGCAAACATATGCACGCAAAACACAAAGTGTGCAAAAACGAGAGCAGGATAGTAATGAAGGAATCAACAACTCTCAGTCCTGTCAAATCAGTGTATTTATGGAAACACAAGTATGTTCTGCTCTACAGAGCTGTTGAGAGCTTATGGGTAGTGATAAAAACTAATGAAAATCTCCTTACTGGATCTGATCTTCTTGTAGAGAGGCACATCAGGTCTCTTGTAGAGCTACAAAGAACAAAGATTAATCATTTAGTAGAACGATCTTTGCTGAGAATCAGGCATTAAACTGCAAAAAATCGTTTTAGAAATTAAAACTTGTTTTCAGAAAATACATCCTGAACTACGTTGATTTAAGTTATCGCTTTGGCAAATTATTTTTTTCATAAAGAAGCATAAACCTTACTATATTTTTTTAGATTTATGCTTACAGCAAGGGAAAAAACATTTGCCAATGAGCAAAGAAACATGAACTTAATGAAAAATACATTCGCTGAAAACTTAATAATAAAGAATAATAAAATAATAAAGATTATAAACTACATATCCTACAAGTAGATAGGTATCTTGTTTTAAGGATGTTTATTGGAAACCAAGACCACATTACTGATTAATAAAATGATTTTGTAGCAAAAAATATAAATGACAAAAGCAGCTGTCAGCTTTGAGAAATATTTGGTTTTAAGGAGCTACCTGATCATGTTTCCAAAGCCACAGGATGTCATAAGGCAGCTGGAAATCAATGCGTTTCTGTCTCAAGTATTTCCCTGGACAAACACAGAAGACAAATTGCAGTTATTAATTCAATCTCTTTGTCCTTTCACTTGAGGCTGCACCATTCCAATATTGAATCAACTAATCACCTCATAACTCAAAAACCATAACTAATCAGCCTGATTGCCCATGGGGCCATACATAATAAACTAGCTAGGAATGACAATGAAAGCTGTATACTGGCAAGTCCACGAGCTTACTTGTTGAACTAATAGCTCTTTAAAACTGTTATGTCGAAAAATGATTCCTAAATCAAACTGTCAACCAAACTGCAATTAGAAATGGTGCTAAATTAACTGATGCTTGTCAAAATCTGCAGACTATTAGGTCACAACGGCAAGCTGAGTTTAAATGAAAAACTCACCAACATTAATGGGGGCAGGAAAAAGGCCATACTCAAGTTCACCTGGAGTGTATTCTAACTTCTCCTTCTTCAGCTGTAGCAGCTGACTGCGAGGACTGATGAGGAAATGGAGAGAAGTTAAGTTTATTTTCCTGGTATATGAAAGTTAGATGATAAGACGGGCTTGATGAGTGTGTTCATCCTTACTCGTCAGTCTTGTACACATCAGAGTAAAGCCCCGCCTTTTGAAACTTCTTTTTGGGTGGTCTAGCAACTCTCTTCTCCCGTTGACTGGTCACAGATGGGTTTGGGGCTTGTTCCAGGGAAGTAGGGCCTGTGCGCTCAGGGGAGGACTGGCCATCATGTTTTCCCTCCAGTGCACTGCAAAGAAAAGCATTAATTTATTACGAGATTAAGAGTTTTGTGTCGTTTAAGTCAACATTAAATTGGGGTTGGTAAGATCACTTTTAAAAATGTTTTTGAAAGAAGTCACTTATTTACAAAGCTGGTAAAATAGCTTATTTGATCAAAAATACCTTAAAAACACTAATACTGGCAAATATTATTACAATTTAAAATAACTTTTCTATTTTAATATATTTCAAATGTACTTTACTCCTGTTCATTTTTAAAAGGGCTGAATTTTCAGCAGCCATCACTCCAGCCTTCAGTGTCACATGATCCTTCAGAAATTATTCTAATATGTTGATTTGGTGCTCAAGTAACTTATCAATACTGAAAACAGTTAACTCTTTCTCGCCAGCGTTTTTTTTTTTTAAGTTGCCAGCCACCGGCAGAATATTTTTCTTCTATGAATATATGAGCATACTATATATCAAAATAAAGATCCAAGCCTCTGGTTTTAAACAAAAGAAAACATTTTATTTTACCTTCATTTGCTTTTTTTTTTTTTTAAATCACCACTTGAACATAGGTTGGTTTTGTCAAACAACATTCTAAACAAAAAGCTGAGGGGAAAAAAGCATGTTTATCAAAGGAGTGCATTTTCAAGCAGAATACATTCAGATGTCATTTCCTTCAAAAAGAAAAAAAATTGAAATAAATGTAAAATAAATATAACTTTAGGCACTGTAAGTTGCTTTTGAGTGGTACACAGAGTAACATTTTCCAGGATACAAGGTGACGGCACAACTTTTGCAGCAGAACGTGGTCTCCTCAAGTACACAAACTCTGCATCCTCTGGTTGGGTGTTGCTTTTTGGGAGTGGGCAGGATTGGAACAAGTTAATGAACAGCAAAACTGTCATTCAGCACGTTTCTTGGGTCAGTGTTGTGTGGTGCTCTTGGAGTGTTTTCAGTTGGATGGTCATCATTTTATTCCCCACCACCAGCATAGTCTTGGCTGGTCCATGATTTTATAACACTCTGGATGAATGAGGAGAGTGTTACACTTACCCTGTGGATTTTTCACTTTGTAAATGACAAAAGCGTTGAACAAACTGATCTGAAACAGATACGTGACAAATTTCTTTGCACACTTGTGTGAATTCCTGACAAAAGGGTAGTACACAATGTTTTGGTCTAGTTTGTCAATGCCATTCATTGCATTATTGTATTCCACAATGCATGCTGGTTTTTGCTTTGCAACTTTTTCTTGGTGGCCTCTCTTCCATACCTCAACACGTTTCATGTTGTTCTGATGGAATTTTGTAACCATTTTCACTGGTTGCTTGTCTCGCCACACCAAGACCATCAGATTTTCGTTGTGACGCATGATTTTTTTTTTTTTTAAATCACCACTTGAACATAGGTTGGTTTTGTCAAACAACATTCTAAACAAAAAGCTGAGGGGAAAAAAGCATGTTTATCAAAGGAGTGCATTTTCAAGCAGAATACATTCAGATGTCATTTCCTTCAAAAAGAAAAAAAATTGAAATAAATGTAAAATAAATATAACTTTAGGCACTGTAAGTTGCTTTTGAGTGGTACACAGAGTAACATTTTCCAGGATACAAGGTGACGGCACAACTTTTGCAGCAGAACGTGGTCTCCTCAAGTACACAAACTCTGCATCCTCTGGTTGGGTGTTGCTTTTTGGGAGTGGGCAGGATTGGAACAAGTTAATGAACAGCAAAACTGTCATTCAGCACGTTTCTTGGGTCAGTGATGTGTGGTGCTCTTGGAGTGTTTTCAGTTGGATGGTCATCATTTTATTCCCCACCACCAGCATAGTCTTGGCTGGTCCATGATTTTATAACACTCTGGATGAATGAGGAGAGTGTTACACTTACCCTGTGGGTTTTTCACTTTGTAAATGACAAAAGCGTTGAACAAACTGATCTGAAACAGATACGTGACAAATTTCTTCGCCCACTTGTGTGAATTCCTGACAAAAGGGTAGTACACAATGTTTTGGTCTAGTTTGTCAATGCCATTCATTGCATTATTGTATTCCACAATGCATGCTGGTTTTTGCTTTGCAACTTTTTCTTGGTGGCCTCTCTTCCATACCTCAACACGTTTCATGTTGTTCTGATGGAATTTTGTAACCATTTTCACTGGTTGCTTGTCTCGCCACACCAAGACCATCAGATTTTCGTTGTGACGCATGATTGTTTCCCCAATCTGAAGGTCAGCATTTCTGACATCTCGATTGACCGGTGGTTCACCGGTTTTTCCTAATTGTACCACAGACATCGGTTTTCATATCAAGTAGGCGCTCACACAGTGGTACAGATCCATAAACAATCTGTAGCCATGACCTACTTGGCGATCAAGAAAAGAGACAACTGTGTCTTCCAGTGCAGCGCTTTCTCCACAATAGGGCTTCATGTAAAAACAGTATCCTGTCTCGGAATCGCACAAGATGTAGGATTTTATTCCATATTTGAAAGGTTTCTGGGGATTGTACACCCTGAAAGCTAGGCGCCCATGCCACAGAAGCATCCCCTCATCTATGCAAATGTTTAAGTTGGGCTGATACATTTCGCAGAATTTGGACATGGTGATACAAGACTGGGCCTTACTGTATTTCACTGAAGTGAAGAAATCTCCATATGATTTCAAACCTGTTGCGAGGCATGACCTTGTTGAAGTAGGGGGTAGCTAACATGTCATCTGCAGACCAGTACATATCAAGTTCAGGCTTATGAATGATACCAGTGAGAAAAAAAGTGCCCCAGGAAGGTTTTCATTTATGAAACTTTAACAGGCTTCAATGCATGACTTCTAGCATGCTGTGAAGTATCATCCATAGCTTGAATACACTGATCTGCATACAGGTAGGTCTGATCAACAATGTTCTGAATCAGTACATCAGAAATTAACAACTCAAAGTCTACAGGCTATTCTGACTCAAGAGCAGCAGCATCGCCGACAGGCCCAGGATTCTCAGTGAAGGGAAGGTTTTTTGGCTGCCAGTTCATTTCATGCCACTCAGGATCGCCAGGTTCAGCATCTTCAGCTGGATGGTTCACAGTGACCCTTGTTTGGTCACCAGCAGCACCATGTTGATGTACTTGCCGCATCCGACCTCTGCCTCACTGTGTTCTATCTGTAAATAATTATAGGAATAAATGGAATTATTTTCTATTATTAATTATTTGGCCATTACACGCTCATGTGTGTATTTATGCACACAGCCACACACATAAATGTATGCACACTCATACACAAATATTATAGTATATATATATATATATATATATATATATATTTTTTTTTATTTTTATTTTATTATTATTATTATCCAACATTATACGCTCACGTATGCACACACATAAATGCATGCACACTAGGGCTGTGCAATTTGGGGGAAAATGTCAAATTGCTATTTTTTTTTTTACAGATATTGCGATTTGATTTGCGATTTTAAATTTGCAAAGTCAAGCTTCAGCTCAATATTGCCAATAATGTGCAGCACAGTATGGGTATCATTACCCTGCTGAAAAA
>NW_015505447.1:717725-744838 GCF_001515645.1 Sinocyclocheilus grahami | reverse complement strand
TGCTGCAGCTCAGTTTCAGGGTCTTGGCAATCTTCTTATAGCCTACGCCATCTTTATGTAGAGCAACAATTTTTTTTCAGATCCTCAGAGAGTTCTTTGCCATGAGGTGCCATGTGGAACTTCCAGTGAACATTATGAGAGAGTGAGAGCGATAACACCAAATTTAACCTGCTCCCTATTCACACCTGAGACAAGTGTAACACTAATGAGTCACATGACACCGGGGAGAGAAAATGGCTAATTGGGCCCAATTTGGACATTTTCACTTAGGGGTGTACTCACTTTTGTGGCCAGCGGTTTAGACATTAATGGCTGTGTGTTGAGTTATTTTGAGGGGACAGCAAATTTACACTGTTATACAAGCTGTACACTCACTACTTTACATTGTAGCAAAGTGTCATTTCTTCAGTGTTGTCACATGAAAATATATAATAAAATATTTACAAAAATGTGAGGGGTGTACTCACTTCTGTGAGATACTGTATATATATATATATATATATATATATATATATATATATATATACACAGTATATGTTTTAGTATTATCCAACAGTGTGGTAAATGTGCACAAAGATAGAACGGATTCTCAGCCATTTTCTTATATTGTCTTACCTCTATCTGCTCTGGCACCTGGGAATGAGACCTTGGGCTTGAACGCATCCACTCACTGTCCGAAGTGTCACAGTCTGAATTGTCACGGTCCACTCTTAGACACACAGGTGAACATTGTCTTTGTCCAGAATGACGGGTTAGAGATCTATCTGCAGCACGTCTGTGACTAGAACTTTCTGTGACAGCATGTGCATCTCCCTCATTGACTACTTCGTCCCGATCAGATTCAGAATGATCAAATAATGAGTGATCGGACTCAGAGTCCATTAACACATAAGCGGTATACCTCTGTGTTTTTCTATCTGATATTTTGACCTACATTCTTGCTACTCCTTCCAGTTTGTGCAGATCGCTGTCTACGCTTGTTTCTGTGATCCAAAAGTCCCGCACTCTTTCAGAACATGCGCAAGGGCCTTCCTTACCGTATACCACCTAAAGCACGGATACCCGGAAAATTCTGTTTGGCGGGGAAAGAGTTAATATTTTTTGTTTAAACCATGATACTTTTTTTAATATTCTTTGATGAATAGAAAATTATTCTAGAACTATTAAAGAAAATTATTTATTTGAAATTTTTTTGTAACATAAATGTCTTTCACTTTTGATCAATTTAATGCATACTTGATGAATAAAAGTATTAATTTCTTCCAAAAAATGTAAAATCTTACTGAAAATTTTGAACAGTTGCGTATTTTGTAGCGCATACCTGCGAAAACATTGCATGTCCTCCTGCGTCAACCATCCCCTCCCTCCTTCTATTCTTGCTCTCGCCATCACATCCTCCTCTCTAGCAGCTGGTCGTTCTTCTTCTTCCTCCACCTCTCTTTCCTCCTCTGGTTCCTCGTCTTCCTCATCACCTCCTTCTGTCTCCCTTTCCCAGCGTTTTCTCTTGCGTCCCTTTCTGTGCTGACTCTGTATTACAGACTCAATGACGTCAACCACGGTGTCTTCCTCCCACAGAACACTTCCTCTGTGCCTTTCAGGTAAAGGAAGGTTCTCCTGTTCAGATGTCTGTGGTGGGGGCGATGGGGGAGGCGAGGGCAGCGGGTGCTTGCGGGGACGGCCTGGACCTCGTTTTTTCACCATGTTGTTTCCTGTGCGTGCTTGCCTCTGGAGCTTCTTTGCACGGAGGATCTTGTTGACATGGTGCAGGTTATTTTTGGGAGGGGGCCGATGGGAGTGATGTGAAGGGGGGGAGTCACGGCAGCATGCAGGCTGGGAGGAGTATGTGGAGGGACTAGCCTGGCGGCTGGAGGGCCGGAGAGCTGCGGTGCTTCCAGGCTGGTCAAGAGTGCAGTGAGAAAGGCAAGAGGCAGAGTGTGAGAGGGACAGAGGAGGGTGGTGGTGATGGTGGTGCCGATGATGGGGACCCTCAGAAACCTCAGGAACAATGGATTGGCCAACTCGGTTCTGCGTGCCGGACACATTTCCTGTGATATTAAAACAAAAGGTAGGTTGAGTGGCTGAAAATGTATTCACAAAAATTAAACAAATTAAAGGGTTAGTTCACCCAAAAATGAAAATTAGGCAATAAATTAATCACCCTCAAGGCATCCTAGGTGTATATGACTTTCTTCTTTCTGACGAATCCAGTCAGAGTTATATTAAAAATTGTCTTTGATCTTTCAAGCTGTTTAATGGCACTCAGTGGATGTTGCAGTGCTTCAGTCCAAAAGAAGTTAAACAAAAAGTGCCCCTCCATTAAAAAAAAAAGTGTCTCACATGGCTCCGGGGGGTGAACAAAGGCCTCCTGGAGCGAATCGATGCGTTTTTGTAAGAAAAATAACCATATTTAAAACATAATAATCCATTTAATCTAACTTGCGCCAACAGTTGTTCACAGAAGCAGCTCCGGGAGGATGACGTATGAGGTCGGCGTTGCACATGCGCCGGTGAGTCTCGTGAAAACCAACGTTTGTTAACAGGAGCAAAGGAAGCAAAGTTTCTTTACTTTAGCAAAGGAAAACCAGTCTCCTCTTGGCTTATATCGAAATCCTCTGACATTCATCTTTACGAATCCTCATTTTGTACTTCTAATTAGTGACCATTGTTTTGTTTTGACGAAGCTGCGCTTCCGTGTATGTCACTTCTGAGCGGCGCATGTGCAACGCCGAACCTATACGTCATCCGCCCGGAACTGCTTTTGTTTACAACAGTGAGCACAAGCTAGATTAAATTGATTATTACGTTTTAAATATGGTTATTTTTCTTACAAAAACGCATCGATTCGCTACAGGAGGCCTTTGTTCACCCCCCAGAGCCGTGTGAGACACTTTTTTTTTTAATGGAGGCGCTTTTTATTTCACTTCTTTTGGACTGAAGTAGGGCTGTCACGATTATGAAATTTGGCTGACAATTAATTGTCTAAAAATAGTCACGGTTATTGCGATTTAATTGTCTGTTTTAGGGCTTTGGCGATTATGACGATTATGCTGATTATCACAATTAATTGTCTGTTTTTATGGCTTTCATTATATAATTGTGATTAATTTAAGGGATCAGTAAATAATTGTTATCATTTAATCTTTTTGAGTTATTATTTTGCAGTGTAAGATTACATAGAGTATTCCAAATTCTAAGAATCGCCCAATACTGATCCAACACCAGTGCTATTTTTTTTCGAACACCACTACAGAATATCAATACTGTGTTTGTGGAAATAATGGTCACTCTTTTAAACCATTTGTTAAACGCAATTCACTAAATACTCACTTCCTCATTACAGAGAAAAACTACATTTGAATAAAAATATATAAGCTATGAAATTAAACTAGCTGACTGTATAATTTAGCAGCAAAAACAATATCTTGAAAAAAAATCTTTGGTGCACATTATACAATTTAATCATATTTAGTGTTAACTTTGTATTCTTACAAAATACATTCATGAATATAAGATAGAAATCATGAGAAAAAAAGGCTTCTAATAATCTTTCTGTTTGTGATAATTCATTCCTTCCTTAAACTTAAAGTATTATAATGGGAATTTATCATCTTGGATGGCTTTTTACCATGCTGACTGTCATAACTGAACGTGACGTGTTGTTTGAATGCTGAGCGGAGAATGACTGACAGCTGCAGCAGAAGGAAGATGAGTTTATAAATTCTGTCTTTCACATTTATGGAATGGCTTCAGATGATATAGCAGGGCTCCAGACTGCCACCATTTTTTCTGTCTGTGCGACTAAATTTTGTGTGCAGTCGCACTGGAGCGACCACCGCGTTGGTCAACTCATAAGCGCTGCAATTTCTGTTGCATATGAGAAACATCAAATGGCAAACAAAACTGAAAGCATAATGAAACAGCGCTTAGAGAGTATACTCGCCGCATCAGCATGAGCGCGAAGGTTTTAAAAATTAAAGGTGTGTAGATGTAAGCAAAACAGTGACAACAAGATCGCGAATTTGAAAGTGAAAGCATCCAAAGCCCGCGGCTTAACACAGCAAAAGAGAAACTCCCATTCACAAAATTCAAATACTACTGATGATAAAGAACGGGTTGAATGTTAACCACTTTCATTTCCATCTAACTATAAACTATGATAAAAGTTCATCAGCATGCATTGAATAATCCCATGTTGTAGCACAAAAAATAAAAAAAATTTTTTGATTAAAAATAAATTTTTGGTTTATGATTCCACCTTGTCTCGTATAAAAAGCACAAGAATCAATTAGATCAAATAATCGCGATTAGACAGTTATTTAATTATCGCGACAGGCCTAGACTGAAGCACTGCAACACCCGCTGAGTGCCATTAAAAAGCTTGAAGATCAAAGACAATTTTTAATATAACTCCGACTGGATTCGTCTGAAAGAAGAAAGTCATATACACCTAGGATGCCTTGAGGGTGAGTAATTTATGGGTTAATTTTCATTTTTGGGTGAACTAAGCCTTTAAAATAACAATTAACAGAATTCGCGCCATCACCCAATGTCCCCCATGTGTCAAGAAATCAAGCAGTCAAAATTACCAAAATGCAAAAACTTAGTCAACAGAGACAATTATTCTAAAAACAATTGCTAAAATAAAATAAAAACCAGTGTATACCAAAGGACTGTTTGCAGCAAGTATTAGAGAGTGGCCTTTTTGGGCACTGAGCAGCATTCAATGCAAATAACAGCAGCCTGCCACTGACTAAGCTAAATTCTGAAATTCATGGTTAGATCATCTTTCTATAAAGCACATTTATTAGCAGGTAAATAACAATGAGGAGTTGAGGAGATACATTGGATTATAGATGGTGTAGAAAAAGTACTCATCTCCTAAAAGCCAAATTCTGATGCAGCTGAAAATAACTGTCTCACAGATTCAACAATAAAGCAGCTACATGTATTCATGTGTGCAAGGCCTCATTAACTATGTTCCCTCTATCCTCCATTATTCCTTTAACTTACTCTCAGTCTAATTCACTTTTCAATACAGTCTAGTCTATTATGTTCTATTCATCTTATCTTTCCATCAGTCAAACCCATCCTTCCACATCTTTCTCTTTCATTGTTTTTCCCCGCACTATTCCGTCTTCCATAAATCCATGATGATATTAATGTTTTAAATATAAAATTTTGAATATAGAAATATTAAATGATTTAAATAACTGAAAAGATACTTTAAAAATGAAACTAAAACTGCCAGCAGGTGGCGGCAAGTCACTGATTTTTATCACTGAATCATTCATTCAATTGATTCATTCGAACGGCTTATTCATTCAAGAGTGACTGTCTTTATGAATGGGTAATCATGAATCACTTACTCACTAGATTCGTTTAAAAAAACTGTTCGTTCATAAACGAAACACCGCTGTGTTTGAATGGAGATGCGCAGCGGCTGAGCTGTGACTTTGTTTTTAAACTATTTTCGAAATATTTCGAAATACAACGAAATAGAGCAAAATCAGACAATAGTGTTATAGTCAGACAATGTAAGTAACTTAAAATTAACTTCTTGTTTATTGAATTGTATTGTATTAAATCAGTTATCACATTTACAAACTCCCTTAAAAATCATTCAAAGCTGTCACTCATCATCTTAGTTCATCGCGAGCTCACATTTATAATCAACGAAGCTCTCTACACTGTGTGATGAATCTCTTATTTACACCCTGTCTACACTTTGCTTATGAAGGATTGGTGAGATATGTCTGATACATTACTCGACGCTGCAAAAACACGTAGAAAGCTTTGAAGCTTCCCTGAGCGCAATCACAAGTATGATGATGATCGGGTCAGTCGCACTGGTGCTCCTAAAATAAATTTCATAGTCGCACGCAGTAGTTTTCAGTCGTAAATGCGACTGAAATGGTCGCACTGTCGAGCCCTGCAAGGACCTTCCTGAACTGAGCATGGTTGTAATGTAAACCATAATCATAGCACAAAAGTATTGAAAGTCCAATAGGCGTTACAATATCAGCATTTGTTTGTAAGATTTCTCACTTACCCATATCTCTTCTCTCTGCAGATTTGGAACGATCTCTTCTCACTGTCTGATCCAACCGTGACAGACTGGTGCTCTCTGATGTTCTACCTTTTTTGCTACGACTCCCTTTGAGGGAGGTTCGAGATAGTGCAGATGTGAACAAGTTAGTGTGGTGGCTGGTCTCTGCCTCCTCAATGGGGGAAGCAGGATCTTCTTCATCACTCTCCGAGCACTCCACTGTATTTTGCACATGTCCTTCAGAGAATGCACCAGACCCAGAAAGGGACTGGTTTTTAGAGAGTTTGGAGTAATCAGTATCAGAACTTCCCATCCTGAACCAGGAGTCAACTGGATGATGTCCCCGGCTCACGCTGCCCAAAGACAGTCGCGAAGGTCCAAGACAAGACATAGAAGCTTCTTTTCGCTTGTACCGTTCTGCAGAAGATGAGGAGGAAGAGGAAGGTGAGTTGGCAGAAGCTGCCTGTTTGTTAGCACTGGAGTCACCAGAACCATCTCGCCCGAACCGGCAACGCTGCAGGGACTCTACACTCCCTCGCTCCCCTCTTCCTACCCCCAACCCCTCACCTCCTCCACTTCTGCCTCCAATGTTACCTACAACTTCACCAACATCATCACCCTCCTCTTCTCCACCGCGATCACGGTGCTTGTGCCTATGCTTGTGTTTGTGGTGCCAGCCAAATGACAGCTCGGACGACATTGCAGGATAGAGTACTGATGAACGACCACCACCTAGATACTCCTGCCTAAGCAGCTTATGTTTCTTCTTGTGAAATTTGGAAGAGTTAAGAAGCAAGTGGGAGGGGTGATGGTGATGGACATAAGAAGGGGGCGGAGGTGGAGGAAAAGAAGGAGAATGAACATGGTGGGATGGGCCAGAGTGAGGAGCCTGGTGATGGGGGTGGGGGTACAGGGCACTTGCTGGAGTATAACCACGATAGTAGCCAAGTCCCAGTGGGGTAGAAGAATATGGAACACCATAAGAGGGGTGATAGAAACCTCCACTGGAGAGGGGAAAGCCTAACCCAGGTACAAAAGGTACTTCTGATATAGATTCTCTGAGCTTAGGTGGTCGCCCTCTTTTCTTTTTAAGATCTGGCTTACGGACATAATGAAGTGAATCACATGGGTAGGCTGGGTGGGGTGAATAATATCCACTAAAATTGATCCTGAAGATGGTGGGCAAGAGATCTCGGTGTATATAGTGATGGGGTGGTGGATTGGTTCCACCTCCAAGGCTGCTGCTGGCTCTGGCACTTCCCAAGGCAGACCCACGGCCCGGGCCTGCTGCCCCAGCACCCAGACCCAAACTGCTACCCAAACGAAGTGTTGGTGTGCGATGACCAATTCGTATATCGCTGAGCTGCACACAGATCTCATCCAAATCAGCCAAGAAGTCTGGGTCTTGTCGACGTGACCGCAGCTGCAGGTACTTCTTCTTGCGTTTTCGCTTTTGCCTTTTTAGTTTGTCATAGCTAGGACAGCCATGTCCACGGCGTTTGCACTTATGCTTGTGCTTCTCTTTATGTCCAACCAAAGCAGGAGATGGGACAGCTGGGTGTGGTCTTCTTGTATCAGGTGATGCCCTCGCTCCAAGTGGGGAGGGTGTAGGTGAGGGACGTTCCAAGAGAACTGAAGATGAAAGCCCTGATGGCATTGGTTTCTGATGGTTAGAAGCAGCCTCATGTGAAGTCTTGTGGGTGCGACTCACTGCCTTCGTCCAGCGAGGCCGTCGTCCTCGCCGCTTCTTAAGAGGCTTTGAATCCTGCTCAGCTGGTGATGCAGGAGATAGAGCCCCAGTGTCATCACATAGTTGTGGTGGGCTCCTGCTGGCACCAGAAGGGTATGAAGGTGAAATAGTGCATTTGGTGGACTCAGCAGGACTTGGTACCCCACTACCACGACTTTCCTGATTGGGACTAGAGCTCTTACCCCTCTCACTTCGAGGAGCTGACAAAGAACACCTTTCTTTAGTATCTTGCTTCTCTGGCATAGCTGAAGTAGAGCATTTACTTAAATCTCTGGGTCTATCTGTGCCACGCTCTTTGTCTTTCTCAGTAAACTCCTCTATTTGGGAGGGGCTTGCTCTAGGCCGTGAGGCTAGTGAGCCTGGCAAACACATGTGACAGCCTGTACTTCCTATTCTTTCTAAGGAGGAGGATGAAGAAGAGGAAGATGGTGGTGGTGATAAAAGAGAAGCCGTGAAGGAAGAATGAGATGGGCAATGCCCAAGATGAGATTGAGATTCCATTCCATTGGTGGTACTGTTGTCAGTGCTATCATTTGTGGATGTCGTCAAGTGACTACTGTTTTGAGACAGTGCAGAACTAGTGGTGGTGGTGGTTGTGCTGCTGTTGCTACTGGTGATCCCTTTTGAAAGTCCATCTGATTCCTCTTTTCTAGAGGTGCCAGAAAATTTCTCCAGAATACTGTCTTTATTTTTGGACCCATATGGGCGACCTGGGGGCCGTGAAACCGGTGGTGGGGCAAGGTGCACCGCCCTGGAATAGGTGTTCCTATTGGCCATAGCCCGTTCAGGGCGCTGCAGATTAGAAATTAAGGGAGGCGAGCTACTGTGTGCTGGAGCTGGTGACACCTTTCGGGCTTTTGGCTTAGGGCACTTTGACGGCGGACATGTAGCTATGAGCTGAGCAAGCTTCTCAGTTACTGTAGGAGTACCCCAGGCAGAAATTCCCCGGTCTTGTTCCTTCTGCCCCTCAGTAAAATTGTATTGAGTTTTTACGATCCCATCTGTTTTGGGGTCCTGTTGCAATGTGGTAGCTGGGGGCATTGTCGGTGGCGATAGGGTAGAAGCAGAGTTGGTTTGTGGAAGCTGGTTTTTCTTTCCAGAGGAGGGTGATTTGCTTTCCGTCATGGGGCGATGAAGATTAAGGGGTCTCTCTGAAGAAGCAACGGATTTTACATCAGCCTTTCCCTCTGACTTACAGGCAAGTTTTTGAGGAGCCTATACGCATATAAAGAAGAAAACAATTAAAATTATTTTACATATATTTAATTCAGTGTAATATAAAAAATCATGGAACACAAAGAAATAATGCATTATTAACTGTGCTGGTTTTTTCCTAGTTATTACCAAAATAATCTAATTTTATGTTTGACAATATGTGTATGCCACTACAATTCCTCTTTATTGATTGAATTTTGGACCATTATTTGTTTTTATTCCCTTCAAATTAGGCGAGCTACTGTGTGCTGGAGCTGGTGACACCTTTCGGGCTTTTGGCTTAGGGCACTTTGACGGCGGACATGTAGCTATGAGCTGAGCAAGCTTCTCAGTTACTGTAGGAGTACCCCAGGCAGAAATTCCCCGGTCTTGTTCCTTCTGCCCCTCAGTAAAATTGTATTGAGTTTTTACGATCCCATCTGTTTTGGGGTCCTGTTGCAATGTGGTAGCTGGGGGCATTGTCGGTGGCGATAGGGTAGAAGCAGAGTTGGTTTGTGGAAGCTGGTTTTTCTTTCCAGAGGAGGGTGATTTGCTTTCCGTCATGGGGCGATGAAGATTAAGGGGTCTCTCTGAAGAAGCAACGGATTTTACATCAGCCTTTCCCTCTGACTTACAGGCAAGTTTTTGAGGAGCCTATACGCATATAAAGAAGAAAACAATTAAAATTATTTTACATATATTTAATTCAGTGTAATATAAAAAATCATGGAACACAAAGAAATAATGATGCATTATTAACTGTGCTGGTTTTTTCCTAGTTATTACCAAAATAATCTAATTTTATGTTTGACAATATGTGTATGCCACTACAATTCCTCTTTATTGATTGAATTTTGGACCATTATTTGTTTTTATTCCCTTCAAATCAATAAAACAGCAGAAGGATTTTAGAGAGAGATGTAAGGAGAAAGGGAAGATGTGTGTGAAATAGAGGAGGGGAGAGTAATGAGAAACAGGGTTACAAGACATTATGACACAGAATTAAGGCAAAGAACAATGGAGAAACAAAAAAAAAAACTGAACAACAGAGTACTCTGTATCAGAAAAGAAAAGCATATTTACAACAGAGAAATGTGGAAAAGAAAACAAATTCAAGAAAAAGAGTGTTTAAGTGTTTACGTTATCAAGAGAGAGGAGAGTGAGAAAGAAAACGTGGCAAGATTTGCAAATCTTGTTTATCTGATGTAACCACATTAGCTTAGTGAAAGGAAAGTGGAGTGGGAAGGATATTTGAGTTTGTCCTGCCCTTTCAATCATGTCACTGTTGGTTTCCTTGTTATGTCATTATACTTTATGTATAATGTCTAATTTAAGAAATGCTGCGTGAGAAGTTAAACCGTACCTTTTTTGCTGGAGCACTTCCATTCACAGGAGTTACTGGGCTGGTGGAAACGGGAGGAGGGAGAGAAGGTGAGGGAGATGCAGCAGCAGGAGCACTAGATGATAGAGATGCTCCTCGGCTGACAGAGGGGCTTTTCTCTCCTTTTCCACGACTTGGGCTAGAAGTGTGGTTGCTCCCATCACTGGCTCCGGCCCCACGATTAACACGTCCTCCGCCTCGTCCTCCACTATGCCTTACAGTGGCTCGGAAGGCTGGACGACAGACATAGTTCTCCAGTATCTTAGGAGGCTTCTTCATGCGCTTGGCCTGTAGGCCTATCTTGAGTTTGACATTTCCCTCAGAGTAACTGGTTTCTTTGACCGAGAACTGTGCAGATTGCTGCTGTTGCTGGTCACTCGTCCCACTTTCAGCAGCACAAGTTTCACTTTGTACCCCATCTCTTGGTTTCTCTTGTTTTTTCTTTTCCTCTTCATCGTCCTTCTTTCCTCCTACTCCCTCGTTTTCGCGTTCTGCTGGAGGGACATTGACAGGGAGCGGGGGCGGTGTAGAGGGCCCCCCCTGTGTCCTCTGATCCATTGGTGATTTGGGGAACAAGGGGGGCTTGAGTGGGACAGGATGTTCTCACTCGCAGGTATAGGTAGGTACTGGAGAACTGTGCAGATGTCAGGTAGGAAGAAAGAAGTGGAATGGAGGGGAAGGGGGGGAAAGCAGAGGTTGTAAAAATATCCTTGTTGGGTTGAAGCAATGTCGTCCCTTCCCAAATGCCCAGCCCTCTCACCTTCAAACTGAGGAGATAAAAACAAGAGAGGGGGTGTTACGACCAAAAGACAAATTATCCACACTTCTGAGACAGTCTTAACTTTTAATTTAATTATTAACACAGAACGACTTTGCAATCATGGATCACTACCACCACAAAAACGACTTTGAATGATCCAACTAAGGACATAGAAAGGCTAGTCACTAAAATCCAAACTCTACATAGTCTTTTGATAGTTTGGAATGATACCCTATGTGGCCAGACAGAAAGCTGAACTAAAATACAATTTTATAAACACAATTCAGTAATATTTGTATTTTAATTAAGAGGCTTTTGCAGATTTTATTTTACAACTGCACTGCTTCATATTGATAAACGAATATGATCACATTCACAATTTTAAATGGATAATGCTTAATAAACCAACAACATGTAAGATCCTGCAAATACACTCACTCTCATCTCTCCGACGACCCCTTCTCTCTCACACACGTCTCATTCGCTCTGGTTAAATAGTGCTTGTATTGCGCATTATAGTTATTCCCGCAGGTAGACCATTTTCCACTTTTTTTAGACATTTTTGTCAATACTTTTAACCAACTGATCTCAAAGTGATTTTTTTTATGTAGTTCATCACATCAACCACAAACATATTTCACTAACATAGGGCTGGACAATATGGCCAAAATTTATATCACGATATATTACTTAATTTCATCCGGTACGATATAATTCCGATATCGATATGAACACTATTTAAAAGGGTCATATGATGCTTTTTTAAAGATCATTATTTGGTGTATTTGGTGTAACAGAATATGTTGACATGCTTTAATGTTCAAAAAACATTATTTTTCAAATACTGTACATTATTGTAGGTTCTCTATGCCCCGCCTCTCTCAAACGCTTCATTTTCTACAAAGTCCCTCCTTCCGACAAGCGCAGTCTGCATTGATTGGCCAGCTGACCCAGTGCATTGTGATTGGCCGAACACCGCAAGCACTTTTCGGAAATGTAACGCCCCTTACCATATTCGCGAGCTTCATCTTTCAAAATAAATGTAAAGACAGAGCCCGAAAGGTGAACAGAGTTGCGTGACAGACACAGTGATGAAACTGGTATGTGTTTGCAGTACACAAGTCACGGTTATTACAGCTGACTCCACTTTGATGTGACGCGCGCGCACTCTCTCGCTCTCTTGCTCTCTCACACACACACACACACACACACACACACACGAGGCGCAAAACTTCGCATTTGAACAGTCAATAGCAAATACTTAAACTAATAACAAAACATTAGCTGATTCAGAAGCGCCAGATTGTCATAGCAAAGTCAGAATTACCTCTTCTCCGAGGTTCACGAAACGGTCGTCCATAAAATGCATTGCTGTTCTGTTGTAAGTAATCTTAAAGATTCCTAAATGCATCTACTTTCGGAAGGCCAAATAAAGTCCAAATAAACACACAGCGTCTCCCTGACATGGCTGCTTCAACACTAACTGCGGTTACTGAAACCACGCCTTCTTTCTTTGCGTTAACATGTGGGCGGCATTATGCAAATATTTCCACATAGTGAGGTAGATATGTGGGGGCGTGTTGGAACGAGCCGTTTTAGGGGGGCGTGGCAGAGTCTTAACTTTGATAAAGAATATCTCTTTGGTTTTGAGACTTTAGTCTTTCCAACTTCAGGGATCTTATCTATGCACAATCAGCTTGTAACACTCCAAAGAGAAAGGAAAACTTGAAATCGCATCATATGACCCCTTTAAAAAAAAAAAAAAAAGCCTCATAAAAACTGCCAAGAACACCCACTACAGATGTCTGTACCAACAAACTTCTGAAAAATGAATTTTCCAAGTCTATGAAAACTCCTATAAAACTATATAATATTTAAGAGAAAAAAAAAACAGCACAAATAAATGAATGTTTACCTAATATCAAATTATAGGCAAAAGTTTTTGAACAGTAAGATTTTTAAAGTTTTTTAAAGAAGTCTCTTCTGCTCACCAAGCCTGCATTTTTTTGATCCAAAATACAGCAAAAACAGTAACATTTTGAAATATTTTTACTATTTAAAATAACTGTTTTCTATTTGAAAATATTTTAAAATGTGATTTATTCCTGTGATTTCAAAGCTGAATTTTTAGCATCATTGCCCCAGTCACATGATCCTTCAGACAGTGTTAATTTTGACAGCAAATTTTGATTTAGTTTTAGTCATAGTCTTTTGACTAAAATGCCATTTAGTTTTAGTCATATTTTAGTCATCTGAATTGTTTTTAGTTTTAGTCGACTAAATCTACAGTAAATTTAGTCAGCTAAAATCTAATGGGTTTAGTTACAGTGCATTTATTAAGCATTTCTCTAAAATTTTCAAACTCATTATATAGGTTTGATATTAAGGTTTTATCATGATAGACACCGATTTAACTGCGGTGACACACAAAATGCCTTTATGTTCAAATTAAATAAAACCACTTCTCACAAAGAACAAGAACACGGTATTCTTTTTAATGAAATATCAATGATTATATAGGCTAATTATGCATTCTTTATAGCAACTTGTTTAACATTCTTCATTCTTTCAAGCAGACATATTTCTATAAATAAATTTAGATTAATATTTAGGGCTACTAAAGTTTTTCAGTCAAGAGCAGGGTGTGAGATGCGCTTTCCGTGTGTATGCTTCAGTGTCTGCGCTCAGAAAACCAGACCGAACTGAGTTCTCTCTTGCGTCGCATTTTTTAACGTTTTATGTGACGTGCAGCAAGTGTATGTTAGCTTATGTCCCGCCGGTTCATATGTACGCATCTAACCTCCGAACCACGCAGCAGTTTCGTTCTGAATGAATCTCTTCCCAAATCGTCCCTCCCTAACATTTTCGTCTCGTTTTTATTCGTTGACGAAAATGTCAACAGGTTTACGTCATAGTTTTTGTCATTCAAAAAGAGTTTAGAGTTCGTTATCGTCGGCGAAAAAAAATGGCGTTGACGAAAATTATGACGAAAATTATTCGTCAACGAAATTAACACTGCTTCAGAAATCATTCTAATATGCTGAGTTGCTGCTCAAAAACATGTATTATGTTGAAAACAAAGGAGTAGAATTTTTCAGGTTTCTTTGATGAATAGAAAGTTCAGAAGAACAGCATTTATCTGAAATAGAAATCTTTTGTAACATTATAATATTTTTGATCAATTTAAATCATCATTGCTAAATAAAAGTATTATAAACAATAAAACTGCAGTGCTAAATAAAATTTCTATAATTTCGAATAGAAAGCAGTTATTTTAAATAGTAAAAAAAATACAAAATGTTACTGTTTTTGCTGTACTTTGGATCAAATAAATGCAGGATTGGTGAGCAGAAGAGAAAAAAACTCACATTGCGATATTTTATTTTTCTGCGATATACAGTATCTCACAGAAGTGAGTACACCCCTCACATTTTTGTAATTTTTTTATTATATATTTTCATGTGACAACACTGAAGAAATGACACTTTGCTACAATGTAAAGTAGTGAGTGTACAGCTTGTATAACAGTGTAAATTTGCTGTCCCCTCAAAATAACTCAACACACAGCCATTAATGTCTAAACCGCTGGCCACAAAAGTGAGTACACCCCTAAGTGAAAATGTCCAAATTGGGCATAATTAGCAATTTTCTCTCCCTGGTGTCATGTGACTCATTAGTGTTACAAGGTCTCCCATGTGAATGGGGAGCAGGTGTGTTGAGTTATTTTGAGGGGACAGCAAATTTACACTGTTATACAAGCTGTACACTCACTACTTTAACTTTGGGTATCTCTGTTCAGCTGTCGCGTCCGGTGTAGACACCGTGTCTGTGTGTGAGCAAAGAAAACAATCAGTATAAATATAACGATGTTTAGCCTATACTAAACATCGCACATCCTGCGATGTGACTAATGCTGATGCGCACATCGCGATATCGATATATCGTGCAGCCCTAATCTAAACTTTTCTGAAGACAGTCGGTTCCCTTCAGAGATTCATTCATATAAAACACCTGTGCTGCTTTTTGATTTTGAAACCTGAATTGCTCGTGTTTATTCAACGAAATCAAACGCCACAAATAAATCAATGTATGGGAAACACTGGTAATGTATATCGAAATATCGGAAATGTGTTTAAAAATCATATCACCGTTATTGAAAAAAATTATATTGCGATACATATTGATATTGAATTATTGTCCAGCCCTACACTAACGTTTGACAACCAGAAAGTGTCTACATAATTTTTGTCTTTATTTTGAACAATACATTTAAATATTAAGCTTACTCTCAGTCACAAAAAATAAATGCAACTTAGTTTACTTTCTCATCTTAAAAATGCCTTTCATATATTAGCCTAAGTGCCCAAATATTTTGGTGCCACTGTAAGCCACCCAACGATTCATTTATCTACTGTAACATACAGCTCGCAACTTCGCATCAGATGCCATCAGAAAGAATCACAAAACGAAACTAAACCGTCAAACACAGGCTAAAAGCATTGAGATCTGCTATTAATCTGCACTCATATTCCAAACACAATGCGTCTTGTCTAAATCTTTTCCGACCACTAACTAAATGCCTGAAATCACGCCTATCCACTCAAACAGCACTCAGCCAGCGGGGAGCTTAGTTCTGGTTTCCTTGACAGCGGTGTCAGAGGTCAAAGGTGGCTCAAAGGCTCCAGACACCACTTTCTACACTACTCAAGAAATCTGCTCCAATGGGACGAAATATAACCAAGCAAAGGCGCGCGCAATTTGCACGTGCAACGAACCCTATTGTGAGCGAGGTTAACTGAGGATGATCAACTCGCAGGTACTACTGAAGGTTATTTTCTATGAAACGAACACCTACAATTCAGTGGCCAAAACGGCTTGTGAATGAATACCTCAACATTTCCTAAATAGCATTACGTACTAGCGACAACAAACAAAGCTTTTGCGCTTCGCGAACATTTCGAGCATCAAAACACTGCATTTTCTGTTGTTTTGACAGATGTCCTAGTAAACCAACCAGCTCGTTTAAAGCACTAAAGCACATTTTCAGTCTAAATGCAGAATTAACTAACAAGTTGCTCACCTTAATAGCGGTCCAGAACGGCGTTCACATAACTTGCGATCAAAATCCTCCCTTCCTACGCAACAGCATGGTCGCCCGGATATTTATCTTGAAATCGCTGATGTGCCCAAAAAAGCAAAAGGGGGGGAAACGGTCAGATTTCAAGGAAGAACATTCCAACCAATACATGGCATAACAAAATATTCGTCTAGTGTGTATATCCAGTCATTTCGCAAAAAATGAGGTGTAACGATATTTATGTACGTGAGGCGCACTAGTCACGGTTTATGATCCTAATATAGCTAGCATAGCTCGTTAGCAAAGAGCATATCTTGAGCTTAATCTTAAATTAGAACAGTGTGCCAAAAACTACACTATATGAAACAATAATAGCAAGTTATTGGACTGAGACTGTTGCTACAACTGGATGTCAAAATACCTTGCTGAAATTTTGAAAGATGTCTGTGAGCAAGGTAACGTTAAGTTGGCTTTGCCCAACATCGCGGCTATAACCCCGCGTATAAATTACAATGTCAACGGTCATTCAATTCACGTCTCTGTGTTGTTTACTACCCCCCCAAATGAGTGAATTCACGGCAGGTAGATCGCACCACTAAACCCGCACTCTAATGATCTGTCCTGTCAGGCACATTTGCTGGAATGGCTAACGTTAGCTAACCCCGCGATGCGTTCACACGACTAACGTTAGTAACGTTAATGTAACGAAGCAGCCGCTGTTGGTGGGGACGCACATTATTTAAGTGTTCCCTTCTCGCCCGGGCAATAAAAATCCAACAATAGCGTAAAAACATCCTCGAAAGGACCAAAAGAAGCGGAATACAAAAATCTATCGCTCTTCGGGATGAGCCCTGCACGGGTTATTAAAAACACTGACAACAAAATGGCGGCTGCTGCGTTGAATCAACAGAGGACCCGAAATGGATCTCTCCCTCAAATTCTTCGCCCTCTCCCTCGTCTTCTGTGCTGTGCTCGTTACCCGTGATAATCCGATGTGTCGCCCGAATCCCTCTCCGGGTCCGCGTTAGTCGAGCTCAGACGCGTCGGAATGGGCCTCTCTAGTTAATCGGGCCTCCATGTCTGCTAAGCCCGTATCGTTTCTGTCAGTACAGCACGGGCATTCTCACAGTCAGAGCGGGAGGGAGGAGAGTAGAGGAAAGGAGGGGGGACGGGTAGAAGGGAGGGTGTGAAGTGTGGATAGTATGAAGTGTGGAAAGTGCCACGGATAACATACCGAAGGAGACATTCGTGTTCTTTTACGTGAGAGGAGGGTACATCTCGTGACACTCACGTTGTTGAGTATAGTGCTGGCTCTGTGTGAGGTGTGATTTGTAGAGATGTAACGATTAACCGAGAGCTGGTGTTCTGACGATTTGGGCAAGCTAATCAGCGTCTTCAAGATCATTAGAAAATCACAGGTAGCTGAGTTTGATCAGGGTTGGAGCTAAACTCTGCAGCGCATTGGACCTCCAGGGCAAGATTTGAGGAACCCTGCCCTAGATTGTGCTACCTCCCATTAAAATGATAGGAAGCACAAATCGATAGCAAAAAATGCTACCTATCAGATTATGCTACCAGCATCTTATTCACGTGGTTTGAGACTTTTTTTAATGTCCATACCTACCCTTACCCTAAACGTACCCTTAAAACAATGCAAATATATTTTTGGTAGCACAATCTGATAGGTAGCATGTTTCGTTGGTACACCGGTCGAAAATCGAAATATGTAACGATTCAAATCGTTCGAGATGCCAAACAAATCGCGATACAATTAGATTAGGAGTTTATATGAATGTATCGCTGAGGGGAACTGACTATCTTTAGAAATGTTTATGTGGTATTTTCTTTTAATCTTGCCTCTGAACAATGCATATTAAAGTAGTGTTCATAAGCGCAGCTCTGCTTTGTTTACAGTGGTAACCTAGGAAACACTGTATCATTGCTGTTCATAAGCGCCATCTGCTGTCAAGAGAGTGAATCTGCGTCTCATTCAGCTCATCTGCTGTTTCATTCAGATATGTTTTATGTAGTATAGTTTCACAAAACTGAAGTTAGAACATTCTGTTTTTGCTTCAAATTTCAAAATTATACAGTCTAAGTTAGATTAAAAACTACTAATGCTGCATGTATGCTGCATCTTTGTTTGGATCATGATTAAAATCCAGTGGTTGCCTCTAATTTAAATGGAAAGAGCACAGACAAAGCCTTAGTTTGTTCATATTAAGAGAATGTATTTTATTTGTGTAACTTGTTTGATTTGGGGTTTGTTTTAAAATTTTAATTTAGTTTTGTTATATTTCAATTTTACAAAGAAACGACACCTTCTCATTTACTGTATAATGTCTTAAATCTAATTTTGTTAAAAAAAATCATGAAAAAATCAAATCGTGAAATCAAAATTGAATCGAATCGTGAGTTGAGTGAATCGTTACATGCCTAGTGATTTGTGCATGAAATTCATTTTAAAATCATCATTACATTAGGTATCTGAGTCAATTTAACCATAATATTTCTCCACTCTGCTCTTTTTGCCAAGAGGAAGAATAATCTATTTCACATTTATTCTATTTCTTTATTAGAATATTATTATTCTAAACAATTCTGGCTTCGAATATCAGCTTCCCTATTTCTTGTGTTTCACCAGCTCTGTAGTATTTCCATTAGTAAGGTTGTTTTCCATTCTGATATTTCTGACAATAAGGAGTTAGATGATGTCTTAAACTTTATTTGTATGATGGGTAGATACCACATCCACAAAACCAGATACCTTAAATTTAAAACCAGCTGCAAAATATTTGCTTCTGATCTACATTTATTATTGTCATCACTTCAAAAAGTCTCCTCTAATAAAAAAGCTCTGAAGGCATCTCGTATTATGGAACGGTTTTTAAGTAAATTGTTTTTTTTCTGTATTATTTGTTTCTTTTGTATTGAATTATATTTCTGAAAAAAAAGAATCTACTTTGCTAACGAAGCAGCCAATTGTGTCGATCGTCCTTACCTTGCCGTGAACAGAAGCTGTGACCGATGATGTGAGATAAGAAGTGCGACACTTTCGTCGCGATACGTGACCCCTGCGCCGTGTCGTCTGCAGTAACTTTTGCCAGATCTATGTGTGATTTTGTGAAATGTATTAAGTGCTATAAATTACTGTATTTTTGTTTTGTTTTGAGTAAAAAAAGAAAGAAAAAAACAGTATGTTGTAACATTTAGCATCATATATTTCCTAATCCATAAAATGCGCTGCACACATCTGAATATTTGGGTTGAAGTGTTCTGGAACAGTGTTGTAAATACAACTTAACCACTGATTTCTAGTCGTGTTCATTTTTGGTAGGCCAAACAAAGTAGTTTCGCTTTCACAACGAAACACAGCGTCACACATGACGGACTAGAGTGAGTGGAGGCGGCCTAGAGTGAGCGGCGGCCGGAGGGCTAGAGTGAGCAGAGGCGGCGGGCTAGAGTGAGCAGAAGCGGCGGGCTAGGAGCGTCCGGAGGGCTTGCGGCAACCACATGTGACGACCCCGTGCTGGACTCCGCTTCGTCCACGGTGAAAGCCGATCCGGTGATCCACGGCGCAAAGTTGTTGTATTTCCTCAGCAACCAGCATGGATCAGCTCTAGGGCAGGCATGACGAAGCAGATATTGTCCTCTTTTAGAAGGCCAAACAAAGTAGTTTCGCTTTCACAACGAAACACTATTCAGTTATTACGTTATTCAGACGCATGTTATCCAGACACTTATCCACGCGCTTATCCACGTTATGTGATGGGTTATCAAGGCTCACGGGATCCAAGTTGACCATAACGCTTTCTTCAATGGTAAATATTAATAAGACCATCTCTGCTATGAGATTTTGGCCAGACTTTTTTTTTTTAATTAGTAATATGCATTGCTAAGAGCTTCATTTGGACAATTTTAAAGGCGATTTCCTCAGTATTTAGATTTTTTTGCTCCCTCAGATTCTAGATTTTCAAATAGTTGTATCTCGGCCAAATATTGTCCTATCCTAACAAACCAATGTAAAGCTTATTTATTCAGCTTTCAGATGATGTATAAAGCTCAATTTAAAAAAATTGACCCTTATGACTGGTTTTGTGGTCCAGGATCACATACTGTATAGGAAAATTATTATTTTCAGAGGCTTATCCTACTTTTCTTGGTGATATTTAGTGCCAGTTTATCAGGAAGAGACTTTGATTTTGAGTGAAGAGTGATTCTCTTTGACTTGTTTGGATGGAAACGGTGCTTAACATGCAAATGTTATGCAATATTCCAATTTTGCGCATAAGTAAAATTCGCAACTTTGGATGGAAACAGCTAATCCCATTCAGAAATCTACACGGACTGACGGTGACTGAAGGGTAGACTGCTCTTTCTCCTCCTCCTTGTAAACCTAGAGTTGGCACATTTTACACGTCATAGGTTCGATACTTTCTCCCTGCTCAAAGGTGGGGGCATACAAATTCAGCTAAACAACTCTGGGAAAAAATGCGGGATATATTTGTTTTTCTCAGATGAAAATGTAGCCCTCCTGTAAAGGGGGGTCGTGCTGTCGTACGCTCGGCAGTGTTTACCCACAGTGAAATATCGAGACTCCAAGTGGGAATCGTAGCCGTGAGGCGGGTTGTGAAACTTTATGAGTGAGCACTGAGCAAAATCTAATAATAGGAGAGTAGCAACCAATCTTTCAAGTGAACGAACCGTTCTCGTTCACTTTAAGGCCGTTCACATCAACGACGATAACTACAAATTTTTAATATCATTCTATAAGAATAGGGAAGTTCACACACCACGAGTATAAAGGACCGTTCACACTTAGAACGTTAACTAAGTAGCGTACGCACTAACAAACGTTCTGTTTATTATTATAAGCGCGAGTTGCAGTTAGCCTATGTCAGGGGTGCCCAAACTCGGTCCTGGAGGGCCGGTGTCCTGCAGAGTTTAGCTCCAACCCTAATCAAACACACCTGAAGCGGCTAATCAAGGTCTTACTAAGCATACTAGAAACTTCCAGGCAGGTGTGTTGAGGCAAGCTGGAGCTAAACTCTGCAGGACACCGGCCCTCCAGGACCGAGTTTGGGCACCCCTGGCCTATGTCATCTGCTGCTATAAATACTCTTTAAAGTTGGATGTAGCTATTCTGATTGTCTTTAGCTTGGAAAAATAAATCGTTCTGGAAGGGATTCCAACGTTTGGTGTGGACATCTCTATTCTCATAGAATTAGAGACTATTATTAAAACTACATAATTATAGTTAGTTGTCGTCCTTGGTGAGAACGGGCATTAATATAACAAGGTATTATCATTGTGGGGGTATTGCTTCATAAAAAAATATTAATAGTCACGTGACTCATTTACTTAAAGTAATGCAGAAACTACCTGGGTGAAACAGATGGAAATCAAACTTCATGGTTTACATAGTGAAGCTGTTTCATAACTAATTTTTTGGGTTTTTACGATGCAAATGAGATGATAAATAATCTTACTAACCCATGGGATGGTGAAGTGTCACACATTAATGACAGAAATTAATTAGGAAACTGGGCATTAATCAGCTTCCTTATCATACAAAATAGCCTAATATAATGACAGATGTCATTGGAAACAATATGTGACTTGTTATCAGTTTGTAATGCAAATCTGCCTCTCACAATATGCAAACTTTACATTATAACTTGTACAATGTATGCTGAAAAATACAGAATTTTTTTGTAATTTATTCGTGTGATGGCAAAGCTGAATTTTCAGCATAATTACTCTTCGGTGTCACATGATCCTTAGGAAATCATTCTAATATTCTGATTTTGTGCTCAAGAAACATTTCTTATGGATAGAAATTTAAAAAAAAAATTGTTAATGAATAGACATAAGTTAAAAAGAACAGCATTTATTTGTAATAGAAATCTTTTGTAATATTACAAATTTCTTTACTGTCACTTTTGATCTATTTAATGCATCCTTGCTGAATAAAAGTATTAATTTCTTTCAAAAAAAAAAAAGAAATTAATTATTGGTTAATTAATGCATTTTCTTCAAGCCCACATGAAGCTTAAATAAAATATTTGGCAATTTTGAGATTATTAAATTTTATGTAAATTAAATGTTTATCTAGATCACACAGTTTTGTCTCATTTTCATCATTAGGTTGAATTAGTTATATCAGCTTTATATTGCCATCAACCACCCTGCATTCTAGATATCAGCATCAAAAGTTGAAAAACCCCATATAGTTCATACACTGATGCCAAAAAACAAAAATAGTCTTTTATTTATTTGAGAGTGCAATATGTAGCAGGTTGGCTGATATGTAAAGTTAAGTTTTTCTAGTTACTTATTGTAACATAGTTTTTTTTTCTCTCTCTCTCTTGTAAACATTTTACCTGTGTGATAGTATGGTATAAAATTCCAAATGACACTCAAAATGTTCCATATTGTGAAGTGAACTCTTATAAGTGGGACTGTGTCTCAATATCACAATATGGAGCAATCGAGGAACCCTGAGAATTAAGACAAGAGCACCAAGAGGATCATCAAGGATAGTTCTAAAACATCTTCAAAACTTGTGAATACAATAAATACGTTTCTTTTTCTAGCCATCCACAAAAACCCACAAATCTTCAAAATAGCAACACATAGCAATGTCAAACTATCAACCCAAAACATGTAAAGAACAACTGATGAAAAGTTTTACAGTGCAAAACTTGAGCAGATATCTAAATCTTTGCCTTTCTATGATGCCTTCAAAAGAGTGAATGCATGTGCAGAGCAGATGTCACCTGTTGACAGGTAAGGGAAAGTGAACTGTGCGCTCACTTCATTGTGAGGTATTAAAAAGAGGCTAAAGAGTCTCAGAGGTGCTACGTTCCTCTACATTCATTGGTGATGGAATTGCCCCTGGAGGTCCGGTCTGTGGCTGGAAACCCCGGTCTTCACCATCCAGACTTTTCCGGCAGACAGGGCAGGTGTCGTGCTATTAACAAAAAACAGCACAAAATGAGGACAGAACAGTAATTGTCAAGAATTGTAATTGTAAAAAATTCACACTTATTTAGCAAGGACACGTTAAATTGATCAGAAATGGTGGTAAAATCATTTATAATGTTACCAAAAAAAAATGACATTTTAAATAAAAGCTGTTCTTTTGAACTTTCTATTCAACACAGAATCTAAAAAACGAAAATATTAAGCAGCACAACTGTTTTCAACATTAATATTCATAAGAAATGTTTCTTGAGCACCAAATCAGTATATTAGAATGACTTCCGAAGGATCATGTGACTCTGAAGACTGGAGTAATGATGCTGAAAATTCAGCTTTGCTATCACAGGAATGAATTACATTTGAAAACATTTAAACAGAAAACAGTTCTTTTAAATTGTAATATTTCACAGTAGTCCCGTTTTTACTGTATTTTTGATCAAATAAATGCAGCCTTGGTGAAAATAAGAGACTTCTTTCAAAACCATAAAAAAATCTTACCAACCCCATACTTCTGAATGCTAGTGTAGGTTATTTTAGCACATAATTTAGTTGTACATGACATATCATTTTCAAATATCATGTCATCTGAGCGCATTTCAAACCTGCCACCTCAAAATTTCATGTTTGTGGTATGACTGTGTGTAATGTTGTAGAGAGAAGTCTGTTTAAGTAATGTTAACCACAAAGTTTAGTGTGCTCATAAATCGAAAACTGACATTTTAAAAACCCATTGGAAATTCCTGAGGGTTTTATTTTTGTTAATAAACATGGGTCTGATGATAAATGATCCAGCACTAAGGCCATTTTATGAGACTCATACCAGTTGTAGCCAGGGCACGATACAGTTGCTGTGAAAGTAGTGCAGACAGGGCAGCTGTCGGACAGATTCCCCTTCAGAGTACTCCTCTCTACACACAGGGCATTCCAGCCGGCATGCTGTTAGAGAGACGTAGCAAAATATATGCACAAGAAACATGGAGAGAGAGAGAGAGAGACTGTCAAGTGCAATCTACTGTGAAATGGAAAGTTGAAAATCAAAGGGATAGCTCATCCAAAAATGAAAATTCTGTCATAATTTACTCAATCTCATGTCGTTGCAAACTCAAAAGACTTTCTTTCTTCTGCTGAACACAAAAGAAGATATTTTGGCTCCCATTGACTTCTATTGTATTTTCGTATAATGGAAGTCATTGGAAACTGAAACTGTTTGGTTACCAACATTCTTTCATTCTTCATTTATGTTCCACAAAACAATAGAAAGCCATACAGGTTTGGAACAATATTAGATGAGTAAATATATTTTGTTTTTGGGTGACTATTGCTTTAAAAAACTTGCAACTGATTGAACAAACAGATTTGCAGCTCAGCAATAAATAACATGAGGGGAAGAATGTGAGTCTCTTGAAATATTTGATATAAATATGGCTTATATACACAATGCACTGCTGTCAGAATCATACATATTCATCATGTTTTAACACTTTCCAGTTCACCCTCTTTAATTGATCATACTCAATACAATAGTTTGTCAGGAAAAGCAAAAAAAAACAAATGCTTTCTGGAGGTGACCAGATATATGTGAACAGCCCTGTTTTGCTTAATAGCACTTAAAATAAAGTGTACATGGTGACTCAGAGGATTATGGGAATTTACCAGCCTGTTCTGAGGAGATGCTAACGATGGGGAGAGATGAGATCATCTCCTTCCCGGCAGGAGGGGGGCCGGTATTTTCAGACTGACCAAGCAACTGGAAAAACAAAACAAAATCTGCAACAGCTGATGAGCAGGATATTTCTAATGCTTTAATTTTCACAAGAAAAATTTATAATGTGCTTGACTCCAGCCCGGGGACAAATATAAGTGCCAAGAGGCAAACTGGAAAAAGGCTGAGGACATGAGTTATATCATCAGATGACAGTGTGACTCACCTGTGTGATGACCACATCTAAACCTCCTTGTCCCCAAGCATAATCTCCAGGGTTAGAGTGCAGCATGCTAGACCTGAGGAATAGGTTATTGATAAATCATTGGATGGCTCTGTAGATAATGTCTCGACATATAAAAATAAGTGAATTTGTAGGACAAAAGGGCGCACTGAATATCTTTTGTTTTGTTGGTCCAGGAACAACATTCCTGTCAAACAGCAGAGGTTATGGGTTGATACAAATATTGTTTAAGCCCAGCCAAACTTAAAATCTGTTTGACTGATTGAATGTTATCTCAGAAACATATTATACTTCACAGAATCATGGTAAACCACAAAACTTACCATGAGGAGGTTTGGGAACCTGCATTGTCAGAATTGGAAAACAGACCAGACAGGAACTGCTGGACAATCCTTAATTAAAGAAACAAAAACAGAGTTGTTGCATTTAAAGGCCAATTCACACCACACAGACAGATGCAGACCAATGGCAACAGCCGACTGAGTATTTCTCATACGTTCTAACCCCTTAATGGGTTAGCTCCTGCGTACCTAACTAGTCTTCTACCACGCTACAATCCATCACGCTCCCTAAGGTCGCAAAATTCTGGACTTTTGGTAGTACCTAGGATATCAAAGTCCACTAAAGGAGGTAGAGCTTTTTCGCATTTGGCTCCCAAACTCTGGAATAGCCTTCCTGATACCGTTCGGGGTTCAGACACTCTCTCTCTGTTTAAATCTAGATTAAAGACACATCTCTTTGGCCAAGCATTCAAATAATGCATCTCATAATCTTTTACTGCAGTCATAATCTTTTACTGCAGTTATATCTAATCAAATGCACATTATTATTCGTTAGTTTGGGTTAAACAAATCATTTTTGCTTGGTTGGAACAGCAGCTACGCTAATTATGTTTGTATTTGTTTCTCTGTCTTTTGCCACGGGATGAACATCCCGTGGTAACTAGGATTTACACAAGCTTCAGTCTGGATCCAGAACACCTGAGAAGAGATGATGCAACCCCTCAGAGGACCTCAGATGATGCCAACCCTGAAACAACATACAGAACTACCACATTTTGCTATAAGTTTGATTGCATCATATAATAATTGCTGTTAATATTATTCATCGTCTGTTTTATTACGTCTTATATTGATTTTTCCGTACTGCTGGTTCGTCTGGTCAGAGGAGAACTGGCCCCCCGACTGAGCCTGGTTTCTCCCAAGGTTTTTTCTCCATTCGGTCACCGATGGAGTTTTGGTTCCTTGCCGCTGTCACCTCTGGCTTGCTTAGTTGGGGACACTTCATTTCCAGCGATATCGTTGACATGATTGCAAAGATATTATTTAAACTGAACTGAGCTGGATGTTGACATCACTGAATTCAATGATGAACTGTCTTTAACTGAAAAATGAGTGTTTACTATTGTCATTTTGCATTATTGACACTATTTTCCTAATTAATACTGTTCAGTTGCTTTGTCACAATCTGTATTGTTAAAAGCGCTATATAAATAAAGGTGACTTGACTATAGTTCCATTGCAGTGTTTCCCGGGACCTGTATGTCTGTCCCTTGCTAGACACCCTCGGTGAGGTGCCGTTGCTGGGCTCAGAAGCCAGGTGCTCTACTTGCAGTAAAAAAAAAGGCGCTCACTCGTCGACATATGTCCAGGCGGGGGGATAAAAGCCGGGCTCCGGCTTCATACCTCCTGGAGCATGCGGCCAAACACGGGTTTTTGCGGGAGCCTTCGTGAACATCAGGCCCCCGGGGCCACGCTGCGATGCACCCGGATTGGGCTACAGTGCCTGGTCGCCCCGAGGGGCTTCCTGGCCACCGGCGTATTCCGTCTTGCTGAGGCAACGTACGGGAGGTACAGGGGGCATCACCAGGATCCTCCTGTGTAAGGCTGTTTTAGGCAGAGCTCCCATCACCACTGAGATGTGTGAGCCAGCCGCTTCCAGCTGGCCGATATGGTCGGGTTTCCATGAACTTAAA
>NW_015505447.1:715748-716709 GCF_001515645.1 Sinocyclocheilus grahami | reverse complement strand
AATGATTTTAGCAAATGGCTGCAATATCACAAAGAGTGAAAAATTTAAGGGGGTCTGAATTCTTTCCGTACCCGCTGTATATATATATATATATATATATATATATATATATATATATATATATATATATATATATATATATATATATATATATATATATATATATATATATATATATATATATATATATAGGTCTGTAAGATTTTTGATTTTTGATGTTTTTGAAAACGTTTTGGAAATATTTTTGAGGCTTTGTTTATTTAATCCAGTAATATTGTGAAATATCATTACATTTAAAATAACTGTTTTCTATTTTCATGCATTTTAAAATTTAATTTATTCCTGTGATGGTAAAGCTGAATATTCAGCAGCATTACTCCAGTCTTCAGTCACATGATCCTTCAGTGTCACATGATCTATTTCTTCTTATTATCAATGTCAAAAACAGTTTTCCTGCCTAATATGCTTAATTTTGTGGAAACTATGATCAATCTTTTGGACCAGATAAATGACTAGGTAAATGTTACTAACTAATAGCTGTTGCTTAAGAGAAAAGAGGTGGTCTTCCACAAGGGGGCTCATTCAAATCCCAAAACGTTTAGTTATATTAGAAGCATTTGCATGTGTGAGAGTATTTTTAAAAACAATTCCTGGAATTAGTATGTGACCAATGGAAATAGTCTATAAAATGTTAAAATACTTAATCAGTAATGAAGAATTATTTTTAAAATGTCGGACAATTCATTGGTCAAAATGTGTGGATGCCCTGACTGAGACATTTAAAACATTTTGTGCTTAAAATAGCCAAGACTGATTAAATTTTTTTTTGTAGGCGCGGGATACTGTCTTGAATTTGATTATTAAAAATAATTTAAATTAGTCAAGTCAAATCCCAGTGCAAAGTGAAAGAAACATTCACTCTTAAAAATAAAGGTGCTTCACAATGCCATAGAATAACCTT
>NW_015505447.1:704734-705226 GCF_001515645.1 Sinocyclocheilus grahami | reverse complement strand
TTTAACATGTTAACTTTTTGTGACAACACTCTATATGAGGCAAACTGTCACAATGTAACCTGCCATTAAATGGCCTATTAAAGGCTTTCAACTAAATTTAAACAAAAAAAATCACATAATACCGTATTGTTTTAAAACACGTGACGACTTGCACTGACCTGACATTTATCTAAAAATCTCGACCAGGGTTGCAGACGCTCGAGGCTGTGCTAAATTTGGCATCAGTGTAACTCCCAAACTTGGTTACTGAATTCCTCGCAACCATGACATTCATCACACACTCCTTATAACGTTTAGTTTCGTGAAGCACATTCCCATAGTTCTATACCAATGCGCGTCAACTCATACAAACGCTACATGTATAAGAAATATAAGCAGTACTGTAAGTTAGTACTTCTACTGTAAGTTATAACTGTAAGAAGGAAAACTTCAGTTGCGTTGAGGCGTATCGCAGGGTAAGCACACAAAACGCACGCACGCTTGTTAATGAAG
>NW_015505447.1:703170-703775 GCF_001515645.1 Sinocyclocheilus grahami | reverse complement strand
ATTGCTACGAACAAATCAAAATGAACATATATGAAATATATATATGTTTTTGCTGAGATTTGACAATTTTGCAGCGTGATTACGTAATGTCGTCTCAACGTAATTTAGCCACTTTTAGCAACGAATCAACCTTGAACCTTCCTTTAGCAACTTCCCCTGAAAATGAGTTGGCAACACTGTCCAGTATTGAAGCCCATTCATTTCAGTGCTTCTCAAGCACACTCGCCAGAACGTTGAGGAAATTACAGCAGTTTTTGGCATTTTAACAAATTGGTTTACCCCTCGGAAATCTGGCCGGTAGTTTGTATTTGATGAAACGCGTTATAGTTCATGTTTAGTTTTAGATTATAGGCAGTTATGCTATATTTGCAGTTAGATAACGTGAGAAACACCTTAGTAGCGATCCTAACCAGATGCTGGTTGTCATATATTTACGTTTTTTTTCTTTCTGCAGTCTTTCTCTCCCTGTAGATAGCTGAATGAGTTTCAGTGAAGACTGCCCATTAAAGGAATACAAGAGTTTCCCTGAATGCAGTTGGTTGTCTTGTTTTTTTTATTTTTTTTTTACGTTATTTACATTTCTTATTGGGTTCAATTCCGTATTT
>NW_015505447.1:698235-702657 GCF_001515645.1 Sinocyclocheilus grahami | reverse complement strand
GCGTGTCGAAACCACTGTCATTATAACCAGTCCTTATATACAGATCAGTGGTCGCAACTGTTTCTCAACGGCTCTGTGCGAAAGGAGCGTCGGTTGTCAAGGAGACGCGTAATTTCGAACATTCAAAACATTGTACTATTTATAATTTTTTGCGATAAAGTAAAACGGAAAAAAATATGGACGTATTTTCATACATGTCGGGATGAAATACCAAGTAAAATGTCCTCTACTGTTTCATATCGAAGCCTTACTATTCATTAAGATTTTAAAACAAACATATAATGACTTTTAAGATACTTGTATAACAACAACAAAAGAAAAATATATATAGAAAAATAAATAAAATATTAAACATATATTATAGGCTATACTAAACATTTATTAGTTTAATATATAGTAAGTGCAAAGGCAAATTATAATATGCATATTCATGAACTTTACTAAAACAAATAACACAGTTACAAGAACATACAACAGCAATACTGTAACGGTAAAACAACCAAGTAATACTTTCATGTAGGTATATACTATAGCAGCGGTGGCGAACGACGGTCCTGCAGAGTTTTGCTTCAACCCTAATCAAACACACCTGAACAAGCTGATCAAGGTCTGAAGGGTTACTAGGAAGCTACAGGCAGGTGAGTTTTTCTTAGGGTTGGAGCTGAGCTCTGTGGCTCTCCAGGACCGGAGTTCACCACCCTAGTGTTAGACAAAACGTTAGATTGAAATTACCAACAACAAAATAAAAGTTACAAATTACAAAAGCAACACAAATATGTTGGCCACTGATAACCGCACCTATCTTGTTCTTTTCATTTGGATAAGAAATGTTGAGTTTTATATTAAGGTATGATTATGTATTCCAAAGCACAAATTACCTGCCTCAAGTCATGAAAAAAAAACATTAGTCGTGTATAACTGCAAAGAGGTACATACAGTAGTTTAAGCTGCATCAAAACATGCTTTTCATAAATAAAGGTCGAAGGAAGAAATCCATCCAACAACAGACTAATAACCTGAATGATGAATCTCTAAAATATGATTTGGGATTTCTCTCTTTCGCTTAAGAAAAACTTTTGGCAAGTTAAACTTCACAGGTTCTAAGTGGTAACCTCCATTCTAGAGCAATGAAATGATCCCTCTCCTTGCCATGTACAGCTATTTACACACAAAGAAGGAAGTCAAGGGAAAAGCAAAGGCAGAATGTGGCACGTCTTTGTTGAATCTGCAAGGCTGCTGTATCTTAGACTTACAAGCTTTAGAAATGTAAGAGAGACAAGAATTGTAAGCCAACTCCTGGGGTATTAGGTATTTTTACGGTCTTAACAAATTAGTGACTTTTTCTAGCATGATAAACAGAAAGACTATTGTATTAGTTGATAATAGATCCTCATAGACAGCATATATAACCCATAACTTGCAATCAACCAACACCTAGATCCTTTTTGCATGTCCGAACTAATGGCCTAATGCTCAGCAAGACCAACAAATACAAATGAAAATCCAATGGTGTTTTACTATCATTATGAGTCATGCATACAAGATGGGTCTAGGGTAAGTGCGTTGGTTTTTCGAGACAACTTGGCCATGTCTAGGAGTGCTAGAAGAAGTCACTTTGTCTTTAGGCTGTGTAAGCAAACAGGTTCTTCAACCTCATTTCTTTTCTTTCATTCATGTCTCTCTACCGGGGTGCAGTGAAGGCACCCTGTGCAGCAGAAACGGTGGCATCGGTGGCTGCCTGGCGCACTGCCTGATTGGAAAGCACACCGGTAGCAAACTCAGCCTGGGCCTTCTCAAAGCTCGCTTCAGTCTGCCTGTACATAGAATGAACCTGATGGGAGAAGATGCAAAAACGTTAAAAAAATACGTCATTGTTCAAAAGTTTGGGGATGGATTTTTAAAGTCTCTTATTCTCTCCAAGGCTGCATTTATTTCATTAAAAAAAGACTCTGAAAAGAGTCTGCATTTAAAATATAATTGCATTGTTTCAAAAGAAAAAGTCAGTCAAACCCTATTTAAGTTGAAAATCCACAGATGATGACAACATATTTTCAAAATTGGATGAAGATAAACATTTTGTATGGTTTTCAACTTATACTTGAGGTTATATCCCTAATTTGACTGCCAATGGATGCTGTTATTGGTGATGTGATTTACCCTCTTGAGCAACACCACTCCCAAGGCCGCCTGAGCGGTGAAGAGCGCAGCATTTATCATCATGACCACACCCACTACCTTGCTTATGCCAAGAGCGGCTAAACTCACGATCCACCCACTGTGACACAAATGGGAGAGAAAGAGAAAAATTTAAAGAGTAACAAGCCAGTGGCCAAATTAGTAAGAATGGAATGACACTAAATGACAATCGACAGGTTGATAACCAAATTTGTTAAAATGTTTTGTCACGCTCACCTGAAGCCCCAGCCAGGGATACCAATAGTCATGATAACATAAAGCACCAGTTGGGCGAAGAAGACAAAGAAAAATGCAAAGAAGTTGAAGGAACTGTCACTCCTGTTAAGAAACGGAAGCGCACAATGACCAGTTAATTATGTTTGGAAACATTTGGCTGACAAATGAATTCTAAAAATTTTAACATAATGGTATAACAAACTATTATACATTTTCATGTTTATTTCCCACTCGTTTTGTCGTCGAGGAGGCAAAAAGTGTCAGAAATCGGCATAATTTCAAGAATTACTCATATCTGCAGAACAAGACTTATGCCGAAGTTCACACAAACATTTTATTTTTTTTTAAATGTGCTCACCCTCAGGCCATTCAAGATGCAGTTGAGATTGTTTCTCCAACAAATTTGGAGAAATTTAGCATCACTGGATCACCAATGGATCTTCTGGTATTAATTGATGGACTGGAGTTGTGTAGATTATTGTGATGTTTTTATCAGCTGTTTGGACTCTCATTCTGACGGCACCCATTCACTGCAGAGGATCCATTGGTGAGCGAGTGATGCAATGCTAAATTTCTCCAAATCTGTTCTGATGAAAAAACAAACTAATCTACATATTGAATGGTCTGAGGGTGAGTAAATTTTCATAATTTTCATGTTTGGGTGATTATTCCCTTAAATGCACTTAATACCGGAGTATTGCTAAAAATGTGTTTGCTACATCTAAAAAAATATATAAGAAATTGACAAGTTAGGTGTCCCACCCTCAGTGAGAGACCACAGTGGTACGTACCTGAAGGCTTTGTACACAGGCCTGTACCAACAAACAAAGGAGCAGGGGGTGAAGAGGGTAAACCAGAGTATGGCAAGACCAAAACCAACTCCATTGATGGGGTCCGCACAGAACATAGCCAAACAGGAGATGAGATTAAAGAGCAAAGTGCATGCTGTGACTACAAGGAAAAAAAAGATGAGAGAAGTGGGTAAAGAGAGAGAGAGAAAGATAAGTATAAAGGAAAACTGCAGCATAACAAGCCAAATGACATACTGAAGTAGTGGTTGACCAATAGGGCTATACTAGGGAGCAACTGCTGATATGTGATACATAACACAATTTGGTGATACACAAAACTGCTAAAACTAAAGCAAAAGTTCAACCAAAAAAGAAAATTCTGTGATAGAAATAATGGTGAATACATTTTCTAAACCCATTTGACTTATTTCATTAACATAAAATCGTCATTTGGAACTATATTTTGTATAGCACCTTTAAAAGTAGATTCTCAACATAATATATAAACTACATATTACATATAAAAAAAATACAACCTACATTTTAAAATCAAGTAATATCACTAAAACAACCAAATTTATTTTTTATTTTTTTTGTTTTTTAAATATAGCATTAAAGGCTATACTTATATAAAAACAATTATATAAAAACTTTGAGTGTAATATTTCAAGTTCTAGTCAAAGGTATCTTACAAAATCACATGAGGGTGAGTTAATGAATAAGTTATGAGTGAGTAAATGAGTTAATATAACAACTTTTGGGTGAACTACCACTTTTTATTTTACCCAGTATTTACTAAAAATAAAAATTGAAACTTGTCCATTGACAAGGCTTTTGAGATTCACTGCTCAAAATGGCCAAATAATGGTCGATTAATCAGTCTGGGCAATATATTGGTCAATCACTACAGAGGAGGCTAACAATTTCAGTTTAACAGATGAAAGCATGCATGATAAATTCATAATTAAAGTATTTACTAAAAATGATGGAGGACAGATACAAACCAGAACCATCCACACACTGCAAAAGACGTACAGTACTAAACCGAGCCAACTTACACATCCAGTAGTAGTACATGGTGGTGACAGTGCGCTGGAAGCTTTGGCTAATCTCCACATTAATGTCCTGATAGAAACACGGTCCCATTGGGCAGAAGGAGGGCAATGGGGGCCAATTATTCTGACGAGCTGAGGGAGAAGGACAGAGAGAGATTCATATC
>NW_015505447.1:697334-698043 GCF_001515645.1 Sinocyclocheilus grahami | reverse complement strand
TAAATTATTATTATTTAAATGTGTTATGCTTTGTATGTTCTGCTAATCTTGACTGAATTGAAGCCTTTCATTCTTAAAAAACACACTGATTGCTTGTCCCATTTTCTGTGTTGAAAATCTGCAGAATTGTGTGAAATTGTTTATCCAAAAGTGGATTTGTATAGGGTAAATGTGCAAATGGAGCTGGGAGTACTTCACTCTTTTTGATAGCTGAAATATATTTAATCAAAACTCTTCCAATAATGCATCAAGATAAGTACATTTTCTGAAAATGTGAGTAGTGGCTGCACATGAAACACCCGCCAAGACAATGTTAGGATGTTGTGGATGGTTGTCAGGTCAAAACTGAAGACTAGACTATCAACTATCACTGTACAAGATGTTTAGTTTACATTGAATTCCCCTGGCTAAAACACAAATCAAGATATTTTTTCTCAAGCCTTCACTCACTGGCTCCAGACCCAAGCGCATGTGCATTCAGCTCTCTCTCTCTTCTCTCCAGCTCTTTTGCTTTTCGTTCTAGTTCCTCCTGCTTCCTCAACAGATCTGCTGTGGTGGCATTTACTGCAGACTGCAACAGAGAGAGAGAGCGAGAGGCAGTTAAAAATGATGAAATGCATAACTGTTTTCTGTCACTACCACATTAAGAAACATGTTTGCACAGTATTAAAGGGGTCATATGAAGCGATTTAAATTTTTCCTTTCTCTT
>NW_015505447.1:694684-695641 GCF_001515645.1 Sinocyclocheilus grahami | reverse complement strand
AAAATTCTAAATCTGTCCAAATATAGAATGAAATAATTAATAATAAGATCAAATTAAATAACATCATGCAATTTTTGATGGTAAAAACAGCTTTACTGCTCAATATCCACTAGAATTACATCATGGGTGACAGATCTAGATCTAACAGGATGGTATTAAAATATTGCTTTATAACTGGAATAAGTAGCATACACTGGCTTGAAGAGGGGGCAACTGTGCGCTTTTGCCATTCCAGTAAAAATCTTAACAATAAACTACCAGAAGCAACAGTTATAGTAAATCCAGTGTTATGGCCCTGTGTGAACAAATACGGCTCAATTAGTTACTGTAAACAGCACCTGTGTTCCAGAGGATCCATAATTCCTGGGCTCAGTTGGTGTGGTGCTACTGGGAGGCGTTTGGGCAGGAGGTGTGGCTTCATAGGGAGGTGGAGGCTTCATTACCCAAAACAACAAGCAAACCAATTAATATCAGCTTAATAAAAATCGAATTAAGCCTTTAAAAGAAGTCTTTAAAAACATAATATTACAAAAACAATGACAAAAGGATCTGGTAAGAATTTTCTCTTGCAGAGCAGAGGTAACTGAAGTTGACATGAAACTGTTTTTAATCCATTGTACTCCCATTATGTGATGTATTAATAATTAAAGGCTATGTAAACACAGTCTGACCAACACTGACAATGGTCAGGCCGGACATATTTACCGCTGTTGTGTTGTTGTCGAATGGGTTGTAGAGGTCCAGCGTGGCATAGCCAGAGTTGCTACTGTGCTGAGTCACTGATGGATCCTGCAAACACAAGAAAAACAAACCTTTCAGTTCATTTATAGCAGGTGGTAGATAATAATGAAATATCTGGGCTGATTCCACAAAAATGTAACATTTTAAACAAAGCTCAAGGTCGCCTAAGAACTGGTACTTTAAAGGCACAATATGTCATTTTCGCCGCTAGAGGGC
>NW_015505447.1:682752-693755 GCF_001515645.1 Sinocyclocheilus grahami | reverse complement strand
AACTAAAACTAAAAATGTAATAAAATAATATTTTTAGCCTAATTTAGACACTATAGTTTCACATTGTTGATGACTTATCTAACATTTTAAAATGTGGAAAATAGTAACAATAAACAATAACAAGGTGTGTCCAAACTTTTGACTGATAGTCTATTTACACATGCGGTTTCATTATAATACTTTTCCTTGAAATATTTAATTTCATTAGTTGGTTCAAATTCAGACCAGAATTGTCAAGGACACAGACTGGAAGGATCATTCATACAAGAATACAGTCATTTATCCTAATATGATTGGTCTGACCTTTGATGACTGTCAAGTCTTATGCCAGCATCACCAGAGATACAAATTAGGCCACAAATGACAACAACACAAGCAGTTTACAAAATTAGAAAAACTGTAACAGCATATTACCTGAAATGGATTGTGATCATCAGCTGCATCAGCAAAAGTGGTGTATTTTGACATTTTGGAACTGGTTTGGCAGATTTAATCTTGCCAAGATGTATAAAGAGGTTCAACTCAACCGCGATGACCAGGTAAACACCAGAACAGTGTTGTGTAGCGGACAGTTGCAGGCACAAGTCAATCCAGTTTAGTAAATACCAGATTATAATAAGTCAGTTTAAAACAAACAAATCACACCGCGAGCGGTTAACATGAACTAACTAGCTAACCAGCCAACATTACAACGAGACGTCAGGTGTCCGTAGCAAAACCTGTCCTTATTCTACACTGGTTTATGGTCTTCCTCATTGGTATTGTTAAATTATTTGTTTATTTATTTATTTATTTTCCTTTGTTAGATCCGACGAGCGATACGATTTCGTTTCGATGCAAGTCTGACGGCGTTGTTGTGTAGCGCTAGAGGCGAGCACAGGAAATGCGTTCATATCACAGGACAGGGGAGTTGCCAGGTTTCCCACGCGGCACAAGTAACTTAAAAAACCCCCATTAAAACAAGCGCTCCTTTTTCCGTTTTAGATGAGTAAACTGCAAAATTATGTATTTTTGAAAATCATTCGCATTTACATGAATATAAATGAAATAGTTAACATTACAACTAGAAATAAACTAGTCTTTAAATTACAAGCGGAAAAAAAGAGAACCAAAATGGGTTATTAGTTAGAGGACATGGCAACACAGCAGAGCTGACGCGTTCAGGAAATAGTTGCGTCACGTGACGAGGAAGAGCCCGTGAGAAAGCGCTATTATATCACATGATGAAGGAGAATTATTGCGAGAAAGCGCATGTCTGAGGGGTGAAGCAAGGGGGTATGTTTCGCCTAACAAACAAAAATCGTTGTATTTCAGTGTATTATATTATTTAACAGCATGGCCTATCATTTCTAAAATATCTGTCTGTCCGTCCGTCTCGGTTAATCGGTACAATGTAAAATTCATAATCTCATGCTGTTCCTGTTCCCCTTTCAACCACTGGGCGTCACTGTTGCCTCGAAAAGCGAGGCAGCACCGTAACTCCTCTCTCTCTCTCTCTCTCTCTCTCTCTCTCTCTCTCTCTATTTCAATTTCAATTCAATTTAAGAGTGCTTTATTTGGCATGACAAAAATTATACATTTGTATTGCCAAAGCAATTGCAGCTGGACTGCTCACAAATAGTACACATGTATTAACAGAAAGAAAAATAATAATATATAAAAAGTATTAAACATGTAGTGTAAAATTAATTACTAATGTATAAGTATATGAACTAGAAATAAAATTAAAATAAGGGATTAGATATATTTACAGAAGCAGAATATACATCTTAGTAATATAATAGAGTAATCTGGCCTAATATAATGTAGCTGTGCTGTCCTTCGGCTTTAGCACTTCCCTCTGTAAAATATAGATGGGGCACCGGGGCAAGTTGTCACACGGGGAAGATTGCTGAAGGCTTGCAATTCTTAAGTCATGTTGAGTTCACATGGGTGACAGGAGGGCAGAACTCTTCCTTCGGCTTTAGCACTTCCCTCTGTAAAATATAGATGGCACCGGGGCAATTCTTAAGTCATGTTGAGTTCACATGGGTGACAGGAGGGCAGAAAGTAAGTCATATGATACCTCAAAACACAAAATATACCTCTACTCCCCCGGTCCACGCACACACACAATCACCCTTCTTCATGCTCTCTCTCATTTTGCTGTAAGTCCAATTTCAGTTTCTTAGATATTCACTTTATGTTATTGAATGTTTGACCTCTGACTGCAGACAGTCAGGTTGCTTTCTTTGATAATAAAGTTTCTGCTGCTGCAACAAAACAATCAATGCAGCACTTTGACTTCAGTCTTGACCAGATGTGGATAAAATGCACACATACTGAATGGAAACCATGAAACTGAACACTCCACAAATTGATCTTGAAACAGCATGGTTCCTGGATTGCATTATTTTACGCTCTGATCTTGGTGTGCAAGCTTCCAGTGAAGTTCAAATGCAATACATTAATCAGTGAGCATGACAGTGCGATGGCAAACAGGAATGGGACCTTTAATGAACCATTCATAGAGAAACAATATGTTCTTTATCTGTGAGTTCAGAATAAGGTTATGCTAAAGTGACAAAGATTTGTCACTATTAATTCCCTAAACCATCTTTCCTTTAAAACCTCTTTTTCTCTTCTCTTAAGTGGGTGTGTCTGTGCTTCCCTTTGCGTCCCTTTGAAACCACAACATTCCTCAGCCAATCAAGCATGGCCCCATGACATCACCGCCTGTGGAATGAGCTGACATGAAGCCTACACTGGTGAATTGCCAAGGCAACCAGCAGGGATGGAGGGAGCTTCAGTGGACCTTGTGGGCTTGTGGGTTTTGCCGCTGTTTCTCAGCGGTATGGTTTAAACTAAAGAAGAGGAGAAATCAGGGTCTGGGCCTCATTTAGTGCATACCACCACAATGGGCTTAAACCACACAAGGCCAGAGTTAAATACATGGTGAAGAGTTGATGACCTTGTTCTAGAGTGCTTATAATATTAATCTTGTTAACGAGGTGCGCAGTGAACATGCCAGGCATTGCAGTGGATGTGAATCCATGTCTCAAAGCATTTTGGTGTTCACTTGGAATTGTAAAGTCAGTCAAGAAGCCTAGACAGACAGATGGAACAAATAGAAGTTAATGCAGTGCAAATGTGCAATTTCTGAAGAAAATGTTATGCCTATGCAAAACTTTCCGCCACAGTGCTAGGGTGTTGCGAGGTGGTTGTGACTTGTGAGGGTGTTCTGGGTGGTTGCTAGGGCATTGCTAGGTGGTTACTAGGAAGTTCTGCATGGATGTAAGTGAATTGACTCTTTGCTGGGAGTTTAACTGACAGGTGATCTGACCAATCATTACAGCGAATCTGCCATTTTGTCCGACAAACAAACCAGACAAGAGAGTAGATTAAAGTCGGTGGACTTGTACTTGAAAAATGGTGTGTATTGATGTCTTTCCACGGTTGAAACGAGATACCTTTTGATGTTCATTCCTGTTTATTTCATGCTATAACTAGTAAAGAGTAAGAGACGATCGGTTCACGTACCTCTTTAACTGAGGTGCTACAGCGATCTGTCACGACATTAAAGAGCCATAAATGCTTTTTGGGTGGTTGTTAGATGGTTGCCAGGGCATTGCTAGGTGTTTGCTTGGGGATTCATTATGGAGTTTCGGAAGGGTTGCTAGGTGGTTGTTAGGAGGTTATGGATAGGACATTGCAAGGTGCTTTCTAGGCATTGCTAGAAATATGTGACCCCTGTTTAGACTGTACACCATTCCAGTGCAGATTGGACACGGTTGGACAAGAAAGGACATGAAATTTACCATAGGAAAAATATTTTATTTCTGATTTCTGATTTCTGACCACTTATGTGTCCTTCACGGTGGGCGAGTCCTTCAACGAGACTGCAGTGGATGGACGCCCATGCACAGTAATGCTAGATTGCTAGATAGTTGTTACAGAGTTCTGGGTGGTTGCTAGGACATAGGTAGGTGGTTTCTGGTTTCTATGACATAGCTAAGTGGTTGTTAGTGTGTTCTTGGTAGTTGCTATGGCATTGCCAGGTGGTTTCTAGGGTGCTTTGGGTGGTTGCAATGATTCTTGCAGTGATTCTTGCTTTAGCAAAACCACAAAAATACAGTCAATGCCTCTGATGTTAAGCAGGGTTTATGGATTTTTTCAACCTCTTCCAGAATTTAACGGCAACCTCAGTACACTGCGGCACATATACACTTTTAAGACATCATGGGTTATATGAGCTTAAAACTTTTAACAGGACCATTGAGAATTGTAGAAAACACATACGCAACACAGCATGCAGACTGAAATTATGTGCAATCTTGAATAAGTCCACTGTGAGCTCTGCTGTCTGGAACCTGGAAAATTCATCATCGGCACCAAACTGAAAAAAAAAGTAGTCTCTGAATGCTGTTAAATAAATGTGTGTCTGTAGAAAAAGGAAAGATACGAAGAGTGGAAGAAAGAGTTTTAATTTAATTTAGCTTTTCATCAGCAGCTTTTTGCATCATTTACTGTGCCCTAGATTTAGAATAAAGCAACAGTTTGGATCATGACTCTGGCTGCAGAAAGACAAAAAGAAAGAGAAATGACAGACATTCTCTCTGACCTCATGCAGTAACTAGCTACAGATGGGAGAGAGAGCAGAGGGAATATAACCTTAAAAACATGAAATTATTTTTCTTTTCTAACGTTTGCTCACTCTTTCCATACCCCTCCCTCATTCCCTCATATTACTCTTTGGCAGGAAATAATTCAACAACTGATGTACACTCATAACATACAAATTTATAGTGTTGTTCAAAACACTGTAAGTGGTTGGATCAGGAGACAGAAAGCAAGAACAGATCAAAAGAGCACTTTGAAGAAAAGTAATGAGGCAGAAAATAAGTGTAAAAGTGCAACCAAGGACATTTCTAAATCCAGGCAAGAAGAAAACAGTGAATTAGTCATGAGATTTTTTGGGGGTTTTATGTATAAAGGTTTATTGCCAAAAACATTTTTGATTGATAAGACACATTGTGGCATGTACATGAAACTGCAACATAAAATGCACAAACACCAATAATAAATACACTTCTCAGCTAATGCACCAAAAAGAACAATGCAAACTCGCTACCATCTTTATACAAGTACCACCTCTGACCCTTCAAACATCTCTCCTTCTCTGGCACACAAACTTAGCACATGTCAAACATAAAAAACGTGGAAGGAACAGGCTTGCACAATGATAAACTAGCATTTTAGCATATTGCGGACATGGTTGAGATGGAATGGAATAAATGAACTGAAATCTAAGGATCCTTCAGTCTCGTTCATACACACGGGTGCAGACGACATCTCCGGCTCTCATGTTCTGGAAGATAAACACCAGAGATGTTAAGAAACCACCATCCAACTGCTTGAACAATTTAAGATCCTTACCCGACGGGCTTGTTCTCTGAATTCAAAGAATGCTCTTTTTAATTTCCAACCATGCAACACTGATTTAACTAACTGAAAGTTTCAAAATATCAAGAACAAAAAAACAGACATTGAGGAGCCTGTTTACTGTAAGTGGCTTAAATGGGAAGAGTGTAACTTCTATAATAATGTGAACTATAATGGTGAGGAGTGAACAACAATCTATTATTGTAAGGTGTTGAGCTTTTAAGATGCTCAGAGTAGGCTGGTAGTAATCTATATTATATGCTAGTGGCATAATTCAGCTGAAAATATTAACGTTATTTTTCAAATAAGTGGTGCACTTACGAGAATCATCTGGCCATCATTGGTCAGTTCACGTGTCCATGATGTCTCAGGCCCCTCCCCCTTCTGCAGCGTCTGCTCACAAGTGATTTTACGGTCTGTCTCCCATTTTGGAAAACTCTGACGAGAAATTGTTAGAAAAGGGCAAAAAGCAGAGATATTAATTTAAAACATCTTTAAAGGGTCTCAAAGTTTGTTGAAAACATACATCGTGTTTGTGCGTATAGATAAAAGTGAACTTCCCCATTAAATAAAGTTCGATATTAACATATAATATTTAGTATTAGAAAATATAAACAATAATAGATTGAATACATTGATATTTTCTAATAGTAAATCTTATGAAATATGATTTTGTGTAGCAGTTAACAGAGAGAAAAATATAATGTGCTGAGATGTGTGGTATTACTGTGCATGGGCGTCCATCCACTGTAGTCTCGTTGAAGGACTCGTCCACCGTGAAGGACACATAAGTGGTCCGCACACTAGTGGAGGTCTGAATGGAGAGACTTTCCCCCTGCTGTGTAATCTCAACAGCTGGTTTGGAAGCTGCTGCAACTGCAATCTTCCGCAAAAAGACATTTACGCCTGTAGAACAAACAAACACACACACACAAATGTGCTAAGAAATTAAAAGGCCATTTATCATAATCAGAAATAAAAGATTTTTTCTCTGGCCAATTTCCTGTCCAACCGTGTCCAATCTGCACTGGAATGTTGTACAGTCTAAACAGGGGTCAAAACAATTAAAATCAGGTACCCCGTTTTTAGTTAACACCAAGGAAATCTATATCTTTAAATACTGAGTCAAGACAGCGGATTCATTCTTGCTTTTATTTCATTTAGGGGTAACCGTGTACTTGGTGAACTCCCCTTTGAATGAATAATTGGGGTCGAGGGACGGTGTGTCTACAGAGCCAAAGGGCTGGCTGAGGGGCCCCATATAAGGGTTTGTGAGCCTAATCACAATCCCATGAGGAAGTGAAGCAGAACATTTTTCAGCTTTCCATTCATTGTGCTCATGGTCAAATGAGTCTCAATTTGACCTGAACAAAATATAATTTAAAAAAAAAATGAATGTCTGACATGCAGTCATGCACGGGTTTCTTTTGGTTTATAGTTCTCTTGTCAGATGATAACAAAATTGCTCATTTTATATTGTAAAACAAAATAGCATTATTGCTTATTTTATTTATTTTTTTAAAGAGGTAATAATAGAAAATATGTATACTAAATTACTTAGGCCTTTAATTTGATTTTTTTTTCCCCTTCTTTTTTACAATTTAAAGGAAGTTACACTAGTAGGCTACATTTTTAAGCATCACAAAATATCAAAATAACTTGTAATTAATTTTAATTAAAAAAACATAAACCAATACGAATACAAAGGTCACATTTTAAAAAAAAGTTTTAATTATCTTAGATAAAACGTTTCTAATAATGACGAATCTTGAAAACTCACCGAGAGCTTTTAAAAGTTCCTCGAAATTTTCAGAACTTTTCATTTTCCAGGATCCAGAAAAGTCAGCAAACGTTCGCTCCGTGTTTGACTCCATGTTTCTTCGTATCTTTCCTTTCAGACAGTTGTTTTGGACCGTTCTTCTCTTCTCATCCGCCGGTGTTCAGCAGTCTTTCTTTCTCTCAGATCAGCCTGTGAATGTGCGCTGAGTTCTCGGCCAATCCGGAGCGTTTGCGCCTGTGCCGCGTTTCATTGGGCGGCCGCTGCTCGCGCGCCATGTGCTTCCAGTAAAGGTTCAACAAGACCCTTATTTGCCCCACCATTTGGCTTCAGCCATCGGGTCATGCACGGCTGATTCCTTCAGCTGCATCTTAATACTTGGTATTTGTCATTTAACAGACACTTATCCAAAGGAACTTGCAGCATGATTCCTACAAGTCCAGATTCCTTGTTCATGGATCATGCATCACACCTCCAAGGATTCTCACTTTTTTAAACTTTTAGTTACATTTAGTTGTCAGTCATACTAAATTCGAAAGCATTCCATTATATTTTTGGAGATTTTGTCAAACAAGGAGCTTTTGCTTAAAAATTGAATTGGTGTAAAATACATGGAAACCCCCATATTACTCCCTTTCTCTCATTCAAACACGCCAACAAAAACATCTCATGCTGAGCTTTGTTAGTATTCAGACCACAACAGTCAGCCATTGTCAGTCAATCATATCACAGCTTCAAATCTCGGCTCTCTTCTGTCTCTTGCTGAGAGCTGCTGTAGGCCTGTCTGTCATAACAAGACTCCGGCTTTGAATTTGCATTTAGACCTCCTCTAAAGTTTTGAGGGACTTTATGTTTCAAAACCAATTTAAATCACTTTTTGTTCAGACCATATTTAAAATTTAAAAAAAAAACTATATTTATAATAGTAAAATATAGTAATATATATATATATATAGAAAGTAAATTAAATAAATAAAATGTGTAATGATTTTTAGAATGTAAAATAAAAATCTTAAAATAATAATTATTATCTCTAAAATAATATTTCTGTTTGATTATATTAAATTTGCCCTTTTCTACAAAAGTTATGCAGAGGCACATTTGTGCAGATGAAAAAGCATCCGATTCTATGTTGGGTGTGCTGTAAAATTAATGTTATAAAGTTCTTATGTTCACTATCTGTTCATCTGGAACTAAAGAGCTTCATCTTAAAATGCTTTATGTTAACAGAAGGCAACACTGGTTTTCATCCATTTTACACAGATATACCACAAGAAAACATCAGACCCTAGAATCTTTTTTTATTTTTTTTTATTCACATGAATTTTGCCACTGGCTCAGACCTTAATAAACGATGACGCATTTAAATTAATTTTCTTTAATCAGTTCCATTCATTCTCTCCAAACCCACTCACTCACACTCTCTTTCTCTCACTTTGCTCTATCTGCTTCACTTCATTTCGTTTTTGTTCCTTTCGTACACGTCTCCACATTCCTCATACAAATGGCGTGAAAGAAGCAGCGAGGAGACGAGAAGCAAATGGAGTGTTTGAGTGGCCAAAAGGGAGCCAGGGAGGAGAGAAAGAATGAGACCGTGTAAACTGAAACCACATCCTCTTCTCCAAATGCTCAGAGGTAATTACCAGCCGATTCCTGAGTTGCTCCCCACCCGTCCCTTTTTTCTCCCTTTACCCCCGATCCCACCCCTTCTACCAAAAACATTTCAACAAGTCTGGATAAGAAATGATATCCCTGGAAATGGAACAGAGGAAAAGTGCAAAGGGAAGACGAGTGAGAGAGAAAGAACAAAACTGTATATTTTCAGCCAGAATGGAGACAGTGGCAAAAGTTCAAGCTGTTTTCTTGCCCTCACTTTGAATGCTTCTCCTGTGAAAAGCACATCAGCAAGTTTTTCTTTGAAGTGATCGAATCAATAAAGCTACTTGAATTTGAATGAGAAAACAATCCTGATCCCACACTCACCTACGACTGACCCCATTGTCCCGGAGACGATGAGGAATTCATGTATGAGAAAGACAGTGAAAGGAGGGGGAATATGTCTACATAAAAAGGCAATTATTTGGAGACTAAGTCTGCTCATCTGTGATAACAACCACTGATGACCTAAATGCATAGCCTATGCCGTAACAAACTGAAGAACCTTTTATTTCACAAAACATAACAGAAGTTCAATGGGCCTAATGGGCTTAGTTAAAATTCTGCACGTGTTGTCTTAAGTACGTCTAACTTCTAAAATGGAAAACAGCATTTTATTAAGAAACACTCTATTACTAAATTTTTTCTCTAATCAACAAATTCCCTGAGAATATTGCAGGTAATCATTTCATAGGTTTTTGCTATGTGTCTGAACTTTTCATCCTGCTAGTCATCCTCCAGGTAAGAATTTACAGAAAATGTGATGATAAAATTCGAAAGATGTTAAAAAATATCATAATTAATATCAAGGTGGCCCCTCAGCCTAATCTCTCACTGAGCGATAGAGCTAATTTTAGCTCTTTATTATCATTCTGTTAGGTTCCACCATGTCTTGTCGTTGTATATGAATGAAGCTATGATCAATAAAGGTATAAACGTATATTAATCTAATTTACCTGAATTAATTCCTGTCAGGTGAGACTGAGAGCCGCTAAAACACAGAGTCGGCATCGTCGTCCAAGAAGTGCAACCGTTAATTTTTTAAAGGGGTTATATGATGCGATTTCAATTGTTCCTTTCTCTTTGGAGTGTTACAAGCTCTTGGTGCATAAAGAAGATCTGTAAAGTTGCAAAGACTAAAGTCTCAAATCCAAAGAGATATTCTTTATAAAAGTTAAGAGTCAGCCACGCCTACCTAAAACGGCTCGTTCTAACACGCCCCCACATATCTACGTCACGATGTGGGAAGATTTGCATAACGCCGCCCAAATGTTCACGCAAAGGAAGAAGGCGTAACTTTTATTCTCGCTGTAGTATTTTATGGAGGACGTTTCCTGATCCTGGTAGAGACTACAATGCGGGCTGTTCTGACTCGCAGACTGTAAGTACATTTTTTATATTTAAAGAATTTGCCACTGACGATTCAAACGCAAGTTTTTTGGGCAGTGTAGAGTAGCGCTTGTTGTTTGTCATTTCTCTGATCACAAATGCAGACATGGTTTTATGTTTACGCGGCGCGATGCAACGCAACACGTAAAAAGACAGTATAAGTCATTATAATCCGTAATTATGTCCCCACTGGATGCAACAAATGCCTCGTTTATAGGGATGGGCGTATCAAACCAAAGTATTGATATATCGATACTGACGCGAGTATTGAAAGTATCGATACTCAAACAAAAAATATCGACACTAAGGTGTGTTTTATTTAGCAGTGATTTTGTTAATTCAACAAAAAAAATAAAATAATAATGCGTACAATATGCATTGAATTGGACGAATAACCTTTATTAGCGAGTAATTGTGTAGGATAGAACTATTTTCCTGCTCATCTGAACACACGCAAATGTTGCAAGACAGAACCAATCAATCACAGAGAGTGTTCATTAGGAATGGGCGATACCACTTATTTTGTTTTCGATACGATACCGATATTTTTCAAGGCAGTATCGTCGATGTCGATATCGATACCGATACGATACTTCTGAACTAAAATTTTAAGTGATGACATTTATTAAATTATTAAATTACTAAGAGTAAAGTGGGTAATGATAACCACTTAACTTTGTTTAAAACACATTTTAACATTCAATACGCCTTAATTGTAATTTATTAGGTTATATTTTTGTTTACACATGATTCAAATCTA
>NW_015505447.1:667590-681903 GCF_001515645.1 Sinocyclocheilus grahami | reverse complement strand
CATGTGTAAACAAAAAACATATTTGAACCATGTGTAAACAAAAATATAACCTAATAAGTTACAATTAAGGCGTATTGAATGTTAAAATGCGTTTTAAGCATAAAGTTAAGTGCTTATCATTACCCATTTTACTCTTAGTAATTTAATAATTTCATAAATTTCATAATTTAAAAGTTTAGTTCAGAAGTATCTAATCGGTATCGATATCGACGATACTGCCTTGAAAAATATCGGTATCGTATCGAAAACAAAATAAGTGGTATCGCCCATCCCTACTGGTTTATAATGGGTTTTAATGTTTTTGTCTCGTCGCTCCGGCCGGACACCGCATCACGGTATGGTGAGGGGCGTAACATTTCCGTCACACGTTTGAGGAATTCGGCCAATCACAATGTACTGGATAGCTGGCCAATCAGAACACACCTCGCTTTTCAGACCGATGAGCTTTGTACAAATCGACGCGTTTCAGAAAGGTGGGGCATAGAGGAGAAACAATAATGTACAGTATGTGGAAAATAATGTGTTTTTTTAAACTTAAACCGCATAAACACATTTCATTACACCATATACACAAAATAATGTTCTTTTTAGCAACATCATGTGACCGCTTTAAATCTTTTTGGCGCCACCTAGAGTTCGAACGCTCACTTCCAGGAACTGGCTGCGCAACGGATCGCATTTCCACCCGTGGACCTTCCGGGAAAGGGTTTGAGTGATAGATGTTTAAGGTGGTTTTAACATTTTCAGAGCTTACAGGACTAGACCACAGGATTTAGTGTTTGAGCATGAGGATCATGATGCTTCTGCCCATCTCGGAGGTTGAGGAGCACAGTGTGGAAGCTGGAGGAGCTGAAGCTTGGGCTCTGATCTTCTGGGGTGGGTGGGGCATTATACAATTTAAAAAATATATATATTTTCCCTTCAGTACAGATTCATCACCCATGTGCGCAACATATACAGTAGGTGGCGGTAATACTCCTAAGGAGTGAATGGCCATTGAACAAAAAGAAGAAGAAGAAGATTGACGGATGAAACATGGCGAGCCACCTTCGCTTCGTCGCTCGGACCGTCATGGTCCAGAACGGTAATGTCGATGCGGCATGTGGCGCGCTGAGCAGGTACTTATGAGCTGTCTGGTGACTTTGATATCTGTGCAGAAATGTCGTTATAAATCCTTTGCTGTGACATTTAGACATTTAGCAGACGCTTTTACCCAAAGCGACTTACAATTGGGGGATACATAAAGCGATTCTTCTTAAAGAGGCAAACAGACACAGGAAGTGCTTGTAATGCCAAGTTCTTAGACATTGTTCAGATAAGTACACGCTAGAAAGAGAAGGAATAGATAAAGAGAGAGATTTTTTTTTTTTGCTAACACATAATGACTTTAATAAAGAACATTAGTATATTATATAATGCTTAACAGACAAGTCATTAGTTAGAAGGTTAATCGTAAGTAAATAAAAATGTGTATGCACTGTAAAGTATAAGTATTTGTTGACCAGTGTTGCCTGTAGTGTTGTTTTAGTGTCCTTTATATACGTTTACAGTTTTTATTAATATTTTGAATAAATCTTTTCATATTTTCAGTTATAATTTTTACATTTAATTTTTAGTTTCATTTAATTTGCTTTGTTATATATATATATATATATATATATATATATATATATATATATATATATACACACACACACAGTGCCAACCACATATTTTACTCATAAGAATTTCTAGGGGTGCCAGTAATTGTTGCCAACCAGGGCTGTACGTTAACTTTTTTTTCACATAGCAGTGGTGAAAGTTGTGTAGCACAGGCCAAAAAGTTGTAGCAAGAGTATAAAACGTCTGTTATCATGTCTGAAAACAAACACAAGTAATGGAGTTCATGACTTAAACAGGCACTGATGTTCCATACAGAGCACAAAAAATACAAACCATCACAAAAATGGTTTTAGACAAACTTTTCTTAATTTGCTAAAAATGGAAGAGTGCAGAAACATAACACCTCTTACACCTTAACAAAATATAAAATAAAAAAAGAATGGCAGACATTTAGGCCAAAGTGAGCAAAGATAAAAAATCTTTGTCATTATTTTATCTTTGCTATTAGAAAATAAGAACAAAGATATACATTAAAAATACACATACTATAGAAATAAAACAAACGGTGCTTTATTTTTCAGGTACAGTATTTAGCAGTAACGTTCAAGAAATTGAATGAACACATATTAAAATAAAACACTGTATACACTAGCCTATATATCATCAATTATACTGACCGATGAGAAGTTCATTAGTCAAGAGCAGTTATTTTTTTTCTGTGTTTTGTTAACATTAAAAGAATAGTTCACCAAAACTGAAAATTCTGTCATCTGTCTTTCAATTCTGTCATAGTGTTTCATTTTTATACCATCATTTACTCAAGTTGTTTTAAACCTGAATTCGTTTATTTCGTCTGTTGAACATAAAAGTTATTTTTGAAGAATGTGGGTACACTTCACGCTATTAAGCGGCTGTGTTATGAACATGCAAAACTGTATCGCACGCTACAGTGGTAAATGTATTCATCGCACAGACCAGTTTTTTCGTAGCATGTGCGACATATATGCCAACATGCATTGGAGAAAAACATTTATTTCATAATAAGATTTTCCCCCCAATTTCAATTTTTTTTACTTCAATGATAGGTTCGAATTTTATGAATTTTTTGAATGAAAGATCAAAAGGATAAAAGATGCAGATTTATTTTCACTGCCACTTTTGCTCATATTTACCAAGTGTGCCAATATTAGTGGTTGGCACTGTGTATATACAGTGGGTACGGAAAGTATTCAGACCCCCTTAAATTTTTCACTCTTTGTTATATTGCAGCCATTTGCTAAAATCATTTAAGTTAATTTTTTTCCTCATTAATGTACACACAGCACCCCATATTGACAGAAAAACACAATGTTTAAAAAAAATGGATAATGAATTGGATGTAATGTAATTTTCTGGCAGGACAATATCCATTAATTTTACGGATTAATAAATTTTCCGTTAACTCTAAAACACAACCCAATGCAGTACAAAATTCAAAATACAGGTAAAACACATGTAAATAAATAAATAAATATGGAAACTTCCTTCAAATTAATGTATACAAGGCAACATTTTTGTGTGCCTTTTTAGCATGATTGTATTGCCAAAATGTTTGCAGCATAACATGAGATCCTATGATAACCAATGTTAAATAATAGTGCAATTAAACAAGTAATATTAACATATTAAATGAAATATCAATAATGCCCAAATAAAGCATGACAATTACATAAAGTAACAGCCCTAGGTAAATTAAACATTATGTAAACAAATGTGTTATTGCAGAAGTTTCTTTAGAGGGTGCAGTTGAGTTGTAGTCTTGTAATCTGGGCTTGCGTTGAACGTATGATCAAAAGTCTTACCTTGGATTTGGTTTGCAAGGCTGCCTTGTTTTCACCATGTAACCAAATAATACAGTATGATATTTCATATTTACAGATATTGTAGTTGTTACATGCTCTTTCTCTCTCTTATTCTCTGCAGAGTGCTGTCTTCTGATGGAATAATTGAATCTGTGAAGCGTAGAAGATACTATGAGAAACCCTGTCGTAAGCGAGAGAGAAAGAGCTACGAGAACTGTAAGAGAATCTACAACAGTGAGATGGCCAGAAAAATATCTTTCGTATCAAAGACACAAAGACAAGATCCATGGCTTGGATGTTAAGATGACAAACTGACTGTTCATGTTGACCCACACATGAGTCGGGCACAGTGATCTGCCTCACAAAATAAAGATCCACTGGAACATTTGACATGTTCACCATCAAAAAATCATTGCAGGACTGTGTTCTGTCTTAACCTTATTTCCATTTTGGATGTTGTGATATTGTTGACTTAACATATTGTCTATAAATTGTTGTATGTTGGTAATAATAAAAAGCGTAAGAACTTTTCCATTATTTACAATAGGTGCATTGTCAAAAAAATATACATTTGTGTTTTATTGGCTGTAAAAAGTATATTTTCTGAACATTTGAAAACTGATAGCAATTAAAATGTGCACATTGAGCAAAGTTTTAAGTAGTAAATTAATTCAAATAAAAGGTAAACATTTTAAAACATGCACAGCAGGAATGAAGTGGGGACAGATTAAGCGTAGTCACACTTTAATCTGATCTTTTCTTCATGCTAACATTTTGAAAATGCAAAAATGGAGTACTTTATCCGGTGCACCTTTTACAAGATACACCTTTTTCCATCAGTGGAAAATGGGCTATATAAATAAAGCTTATTGTTAAATTGAGCAAAAAATATTGTTAAATCAAATTTTAAATGTTCAGTTTCAGTTTTACCTTTTTGACAATTGGCTAGTGACACCACAGCAATAATATTGCATTTGATTAAATACTAAAATATGAGTCCTTTATATCTATAATATTACGTTCTCCATTGTCTCATCTGAATCAGGAGAGAAATATGCACAGATCAAGCACCATTTACAGTACAACTGAAAACAGTTCTATACAAATATGACGGTAGATTTTGATGAGAGAGGACAACAGAAGATGGACATTTTAACTGTAGGGAAACATTATGTGGATTATGGACTCGTATTTTGGCCAGAAGTGATGATTTAATATAATGCCTTGATGGATTTGTTTCTTACAAACATGCAGCTTTTCACTTCACAAGATCTTAATTAATAGACTGGAGTCGTGTGGATTATTGTGATGTTTTCATCAGCTGTATGGACTCTCATTCTGACGGCACCCATTCACTGCAGAGGATCCATTGGCGAGCGAGTGATGAAATGCTAAATTTCTCCAAATCTGTTCCAATGAAGAAACAAACTCCTCTACATCTTGGATGGCCTGAGCCATCAATTTTGGGTGAATTGCCTGCCATCTATAATGTAAAATACCTTATGTCATTATAATTCTTCAGTCTATGGAAATGTTGGCACAATAAGCTGAATTGCGCAGTATATGTTAACTGGAAGGAGCTTTGTAGTTAGTGATCTTTCTCTGAGCTCAAGGTCTGTGTGATCTGTGTAACGGGGGGGGGGGGGGGGGGGGAGGTGGGTCTCTCTCCTGAGGGTCATTCAGTTCAATGTATAGCTGTGGATGAGGCCTCAGCCCTAAGCAGCTGAAGTGGTTTGCTTTCCATTAAGTCATGTTTGCATTTTAGTCTAGCTGGTGAAAATTTAAGACGTGCCACTTCTGCTGCTTCAGTTGCTTTGGGGATACAAACAATGTCATTCACAATAGTTATTTATTCAATACATTGTCTTTATTTAGAGTCAACGTTTGAATTATTTCCTATTTTTAAACATAATCATTGTACCCAAAGTTGTGTTTGTTTTACTGGTAAAATTGTGCATGTTGACCTGTGCACAGAAAAAGATCCCAAGCTGTAAAGTCTGTAAAGACATTCTGCCACAGGTTTCACAACATTCGTTTTATGTATGTAAACTATTCAGGGGGATGGGCTGCTGGGTTAGTGAGTTCACAGCATAGTTGTGGATAGAGCCTCTCCTTCATGCAAAATACTGTAAAATCAACAATGAACAATTGAGTGAAAAGCAAAGTCTTTTACTTACTTTTACTTCTGCAGTAGAACAAATATGCAATTTTTTATTCAAAATTTAATTTAAATAAAAATAAATATATATATATGTTTTTAAGAAAATCTATGATTTCACTGTTAGGACACATTAGGTCAGTGTCAGGATTATTACAAATAACTAAAACAAAAAACTTTTTTGATATTTGAAATAAAATATAATTTATTTGACATTTTATTTCAGAGAGTTGCCAAGTCAACATTTCTCATTTAGTTTGACTTGATGTACTAAAATAAGTAACACCAAAACTGAAATAAAAATGAATAAAAACTATATAGGCATAAAACAAAACAATAAATAAACACACAACAAAATAACACTTTAGTGAACTGATCTGCTACAGATGCTGTGTACATGGCAATAGGGACTTAACGTATCATATCAGAGGCTGGGATTGTCAGATAGATATCCCGTTGTCCTTGGTTTTAGCGCTAATACATGCTGATGCTCATGGTGTGAATGGGGGCAAGCTGATCTTGAGAAAGTAGAGCATGGTTAATGCGTGACCTATATTCTGTTGTGTACATTGACTGTTGATCTACAGGCATAGGCGGAAATCCTGGGCGCTATCTGAGGGTTTCCCCAGGGGGCAACTGCACATTTGCTGAGGGGTATGCAAGATCAGTGTCGGTGCCCCCCTGAATTCTAGTAGCCTCTAACACTTATCTCTTGCAGAAAACTTTCTGCAAGTCAATGACCAAAAGCCCATTACTAGCTTGTGCATGGAAGGGTACAAACTCATCAAAAGTGAAAAAAGTGACAAAGGTTTGAACCCCCTTCCCCCTTTTTATTACCTTAAGGAAAAAAGTGAAAAGTAAAAACAAGAAAGAAAGAAAAAGTGTCTCATAACATCCCCTTTAACTCCTGATGGCAGACCCCAGACAGTAGAACACATTTTTTTATTCCTTTTTATTTTCAAACATATGTAATATTGCTAACTTTTTAGTTAGGTAATTTGAATATATATATATATATATATATATTAAAAAAATTAAAAACATCTGCATTTTTTTTCTTTTCATTTTTACTTAAAGAGATAATTCATGGAAAATTTGTCATGTTAAGTGGAAGATTTCTGCCAAAATTTTACCTGGTAGAAAAACAAATACTATTAAACTGAATGTCATGATTCCCACTATGGCCACTATGGCAGCAGAGGATCCTTTATTGTCTCCTTTACCATTTCCACTCTGTAATATAGTTCTTTTCACATGTTTTGCTAATGGATTTATATTTAGACATTATAAAATCACTATAACATTTAAAAATCTCTTTTTTTGTCAAAGTTCAGCATTGTTTTGTATTGAAGTATGAAGTAGCAAGAATCTTCAACTCATTGAATCTACTTGAATTACACAGATGGCCTATTTTTCATTTACAACGGCAATTTTCAGTGAAAAGTGGCTAGTGGCTCCATCATTGCATAGGCCCACTCATGGATGAGACATGCAGATAACTATAGCCTAGTCAACCTTCACTGAATTTTATATAATCAATGAACTCTGAAAAAGATAACAGTCAATGTTTAACATTCCATTAGTTGTCAAAATGAATTCATTGCAGCACTTTTGTCATACCTAAATCGAGCTCTGTACAAAGGAAAATAATAGAATGTAAGAATGTAAAATGAGTTATTTTATGCATTTAAATATGGTTTCATTTTCTTTTCATTTTCGTTCTTTACAAATGAGCGAAAAATTAGCGCATGTTTTCTAGTTCATTTAACTTCGCTGTGCTCACATTTGGCCTACTTGTGCATTAAATTATTAAAAAAAAAATTACATAGCCTATCATTTTGCGCCCTATTGTGATCTCCAATTGCAGAATCTCAAAATGTCGCCCCCCTATGTGTGGCACCCCTATGCACTGCATACCCCGTTTTTGCCACTAGGTTTCCCCCCTTAAAATTATGATTAAAAACCACGTTGATTACATATATGATTAAATTACCATGTTTTATACTTTAAATAATTGTGTAAGTAGTAAAACAACACAAACGGGGCAAAAATGCGTTTTAAATTTAGAAACATTTTGAGTCTCCCCCTCCCTTGCCTCACAGTGCCTGCTTTCCTCTTGTACATCACCTACACACACACACACATGTCTGGTCAGCTATCCTTGTGGGGACTCTCCATAGGCCTAATGTTTTTTCTACTGTACAAACTGTATTTTCTATTGCCCTACACCAACCCTACCCCTAAACCTACCCCTCACAGGAAACTTTCTGCATTTTTAGATAAATAAAAAAAACTCATTCTGAATTATTTATAAGCCTTTTGAATTACGGGGACACTGAAAATGTCCTCATAAATCACCTTCTCATTGTAATACCTATGTCATACCCATGTTATTATACAAATTTGTGTCCTCATAAACCACATAAACACACACACACACACACACACACACACACACACACACAATGTAATGGTCTGGGTGTTTGTCCCTTTAAGACCTGATTCGGGGTTTCCTCTGCCCCTGCACTCTGTGTATATGCTGGGAAAAACACATTGTACTATCAATCGTATTGTTGCACCTTCCTTTTAAGACTAATAACACTAATACATTCGTTGATGGTGACCTGCATCGTGTGTTTCTTTCTTCCATAACGCACAAAAGGTTACAACTCATGGTACAAAATGCTGAAAAAACACACAGATTTTCACTTCACCTGACGTTAATTGATGGACTGGAGTGGTGTGGATTACTTGTGGATTACTGTGATGTTTTGAGTCTGCTATGTTAGCAATAATAACGTTACCTGCTTGACGGAAAGGGTTGCCAGGTTTTTTTTTTTTACAACAAAATCCGCCCAATTGCTACTCAAAAGTAGCCCAAATAACCGCGTTTATTTTACCGGGGGGGGAGATTTTTACCGCGTTGTGGGTCGCTTCAACCCGCGGCAACGATGATAAAGTAGCCCAATTCTACGCGAAACCCGCGGATTTGGCAACACTGCGACGGTAATGTCTACAGGACACGAGCGCTGTCACGTCGCGGCCACAACAGCTTGAAGTTGTGTAATTTGGCACGTTCTCCCTGCAACACTAATAGTAGTAAGGCTTTCCTCTGTGTATACATATCTTTACAAGTACAATTTTAGCTGGATTAATTGTGTCCCCTTCAAAAATTGCTCTTGAGAAATTATATGTGTATTGTCCCCCCCCCAACTGTTAGACAAAATGTACGCTCCTGCCTACAGTTGGGCAACAACAGTGCTGGAGGAAGTTAAGAGTCGGTGACCTTCAACGACTGACACTGTTTAAAGATTGACCAAGTGTGTTTGTGAATGTGAACTTTCAAAGCATTGTGTGGATGCTATTCAAGAGACATTTCACCCCAAATGAAACGTTTTATTGACAGTATTTTTAGCATTTAGTACTATAGGAATAAACAATCTAACGGTAATTTAGATTTAATATTGGGTGCAGTATTCATCAACTATGAAACATCATCACATTTCTTTATTTCACATACAGTAGTAAGTCTTCAGTACTGACTGCACTTAGGCTACTTGAATATTGTTGTTGGCTCATTATTAGTTAATCTGCCCTGAAAGGCTCATATTTACTCTTGACAGTGTCCTTTTGATCATAACAACCATGAAACAAGCCAAAGCAAATGTATCATTATAGACAATATTGCCTGGTCATTTCGCTGACCACAGGGAGCAGCCTCAGCTCATTTGTTTTGAGTGAAACTGAGCCATAGCATTGGTTGTCCTGAGCTGACCTTCTCTTTTTTTGTCAGATACTATAGTTCTGCTATTAACTGTGTGGATTATGCAATGACTTTCAGGGAGGCCGGATTTTTTTAGAAGGGATTTCTGAATGTAATTTATGGGACACAATCTGATTCATCTCGCGAAATGCTTTTTTATGTGACACCAGTATTGTTTTAGTATCATTGAAATTTCTGCATTTTTAGATAAATAAAAAAAACTCATTCTGAATTATTTATAAGCCTTTTGAATTACGGGGACACTGAAAATGTCCTCATAAATCACCTTCTCATTGTAATACCTATGTCATACCCATGTTATTATACAAATTTGTGTCCTCATAAACCACATAAACACACACACACACACACACACACACACACACACACACAATGTAATGGTCTGGGTGTTTGTCCCTTTAAGACCTGATTCGGGGTCTCCTCTGCCCCTGCACTCATGTGTATATGCTGGGAAAAACACATTGTACTATCTATCGTTTTGTTGCACCTTCCTATAACACTAATACATTCGTTGATGGTGACCTGCATCGTGTGTTTCTTTCTTAACCATAACGCACAAAAGGTTACAACAAGTCCGGTGAGAGAATATTTGTGGAACTCCAGTGATAAGGCTGTCAAGGCTATTTTATTCACTTAAACACCGGATGAAGTGATTACTTTCTCTTTAATACATGATGCCAATGTATTTTTTCGATGAGTCTGCTATGTTAGCAATAATAACGTTACCTGCTTGACGGAAAGGGTTGCCAGGTTTTTTTTTTTTACAACAAAATCCGCCCAATTGCTACTCAAAAGTAGCCCAAATAACCGCGTTTATTTTACCGGGGGGGGAGATTTTTACCGCGTTGTGGGTCGCTTCAACCCGCGGCAACGATGATAAAGTAGCCCAATTCTACGCGAAACCCGCGGATTTGGCAACACTGCGACGGTAATGTCTACAGGACACGAGCGCTGTCACGTCGCGGCCACAACAGCTTGAAGTTGTGTAATTTGGCACGTTCTCCCTGCAACACTAATAGTAGTAAGGCTTTCCTCTGTGTATACATATCTTTACAAGTACTTTTTTTTACAACAAAATCCGCCCAATTGCTACTCAAAAGTAGCCCAAATAACCGCGTTTATTTTACCGGGGGGGGGAGATTTTTACCGCGTTGTGGGTCGCTTCAACCCGCGGCAACGATGATAAAGTAGCCCAATTCTACGCGAAACCCGCGGATTTGGCAACACTGCGACGGTAATGTCTACAGGACACGAGCGCCGTCACGTCGCGGCCACAACAGCTTGAAGTTGTGTAATTTGGCACGTTCTCCCTGCAACACTAATAGTAGTAAGGCTTTCCTCTGTGTATACATATCTTTTCAAGTACAATTTTAGCTGGATTAATTGTGTCCCCTTCAAAAATTGCTCTTGAGAAATTATATGTGTATTGTCCCCCCCCCAACTGTTAGACAAAATGTACGCTCCTGCCTACAGTTGGGCAACAACAGTGCTGGAGGAAGTTAAGAGTCGGTGACCTTCAACGACTGACACTGTTTAAAGATTGACCAAGTGTGTTTGTGAATGTGAACTTTCAAAGCATTGTGTGGATGCTATTCAAGAGACATTTCACCCCAAATGAAACGTTTTATTGACAGTATTTTTAGCATTTAGTACTATAGGAATAAACAATCTAACGGTAATTTAGATTTAATATTGGGTGCAGTATTCATCAACTATGAAACATCATCACATTTCTTTATTTCACATACAGTAGTAAGTCTTCAGTACTGACTGCACTTAGGCTACTTGAATATTGTTGTTGGCTCATTATTAGTTAATCTGCCCTGAAAGGCTCATATTTACTCTTGACAGTGTCCTTTTGATCATAACAACCATGAAACAAGCCAAAGCAAATGTATCATTATAGACAATATTGCCTGGTCATTTCGCTGACCACAGGGAGCAGCCTCAGCTCATTTGTTTTGAGTGAAACTGAGCCATAGCATTGGTTGTCCTGAGCTGACCTTCTCTTTTTTTGTCAGATACTATAGTTCTGCTATTAACTGTGTGGATTATGCAATGACTTTCAGGAAGGCCGGATTTTTTTAGAAGGGATTTCTGAATGTAATTTATGGGACACAATCTGATTCATCTCGCAAAATGCTTTTTTATGTGACACCAGTATTGTTTTAGTATCATTGAAATGCTCTTATAGTTTTTTTTTTATTAGTTATAGTTTATTATTTTTACATTTTGAATTAGTTTTTATTTTTCTATTTTCTATTTTAATTTTGTTTTGTTTAGTGTTTTTTTTGCTTTTGGTTTTTTAAAATTAATTTTCAATTCATGTTTAGTTTTAGTTATTTTAGTTGATTATATTTAGCTGAAATTAATTACATTTATAGATTTTGTATATTTTATTTTATTCCAGTTACCATTTATTTTGAGGCCGGATTTTTTTAGAAGGGATTTCTGAATGTAATTTATGGGACACAATCTGATTCATCTCGCGAAATGCTTTTTTATGTGACACCAGTATTGTTTTAGTATCATTGAAATGCTCTTATAGTTTTTTTTTATTAGTTATAGTTTATTATTTTTACATTTTGAATTAGTTTTTATTTTTCTATTTTCTATTTTAATTTTGTTTTGTTTAGTGTTTTTTTTGCTTTTGTTTTTTTTTAATTAATTTTCAATTCATGTTTAGTTTTAGTTATTTTAGTTGATTATATTTAGCTGAAATTAATTACATTTATAGATTTTGTATATTTTATTTTATTCCAGTTACCATTTATTTTATTTCAAGTCACATTATTATTATTATTATTTTAATGGTTTTAGTTTTAAAATAATTTTAGTTAAAATAGCCGTGTGACACCTCTGGAACAGTAAGGCTAAATATCAATATCATATTCTAAATAGAATTTTTCATAAAGATGCACTACTCTTTAATACATTTCTGATAAGCTAGTTTATAATAAATTGATAAATTATGACAGTACTTAAGAGCAGCATACTGTTGCTGTGGTTACTTCTAAAATAATTTGATTCTCATCTGAAATATAGCACTGAAAATAAATGTATTATGTTCCAAACAAACTGTCGGGTAAAAACTCTATCTAATGTGGAGCAGTAAGTATCATCTGATTCTGTTAAATGTGTTCCAGTGCGTAGACCTGCCATCTGCCTCTACACACGAGTGCCACGTGCGAAGATGGGGGTGTACAAATAGATGAAACCGACCAATCACGGCTCAGATTCTCAGGGATTGGATTTACTTTCCGTCCAATCAGCCACTGGATTCTCATCTGTCAGCCAATGGGAGCGTAGTCTGCGATGGCTTTTATCCAGCACGTGTAGAAATGCACATGTTGTCCCTCGCTGTAAAGTGACGTTGGTGGAGAAGTGAAGAGGAGAGGAGTCTAAATATTCTCTCAGGACAATAGTGCGTACGACCAAAACCTCGGCACACAATCTTAATTAAGCAATAACGTGTATGAAACTAGTTTTAGACGTACTAACAGCACGTCAGGTTGTGTCAGTGGCGCTGGACAGCAGGTTGTTGTGGTACCGACCCAGAAACGAACCACCATTAAGGTAAGGGTATGTTTTATATTTAAAAATGATTAAAGATGATCTGTTATACTCCAGAAATGCTTCACGTGTTGATCATCGCGCTTGATGTGTGTTTACATCATGTGGAGCTGAATGATCCCTTTGTTTTTTTCTTCAGTCTGCTATTAAATATCAACCCCATGATGTCAAAATTACGATTACAATTGATTTACAAAGTAGGAAATTAAGTTATTACAATCCGATACTATTGAATGTGTGGAGTTCATCAGTATCGCTTTGTGTTTTGTGTTTGTTGTCAATGTGTTTTTTTTAAAATCACTTTTTAGTTATTTTTCAATTTTATGTAAAGAGAGAATATTCATTACTGTTTACTGGTTTAACAGCTGACATGATTACATTTATGGATGATTATGCAGCACAGCACACATGGAACAAGACCTTAGTGAACACAACATAAAATAATAATGCTCTTTAAACGCTTAAAGGGGTCATATGATGTTGCTAAAAAGAAAATTATTTGGTGTAATTTATCACTTTTTAGTTATTTTTCAATTTTATGTAAAGAATATTCATTACTGTTTACTGGTTTAACAGCTGACATGATTACATTTATGGATGATTATGCAGCACAGCACACATGGAACAAGACCTTAGTGAACACAACATAAAATAATGATGCTCTTTAAACGCTTAAAGGGGTCATATGATGTTGCTAAAAAGAAAATTATTTGGTGTAATGAAACGTGTTTATGCGGTTTAAGGTAAAAAAAAAACATTATTTTCCACATACTGTACATTATTGTTTCTCCTCTATGCGCGCCTTTCTGAAACGTGTCAATTTTTACAAAGCTCATCGGTCTGAAAAGCGAGGTGTGTTCTGATTGGCCAGCTATCCAGTGCGTTGTGATTGGCCGAATACCTCAAACGTGTGACGGAAATGTTACGCCCCTCACCATACTGTGATGCCCTGTCCCAGCGAAGAGACAAAACCCATTATAAACAAGGCATTTGTTGCATCCAGTGGGGACATAGTTATGGATTATAATGACTTATACTGTCTTTTTAGGCGTTGTGTTGCATCACGCTGCGTAAACATAAAACCATGTCTGCGTTTGTGATCGGAGAAACTACAAATGCTACTCTACACTGCTCAAAACTCGCGTTTGAATCATCAGTGGCAAATCCTTTAAATATGAAAACGTACTTACAGTCTGTGAGTCAGAACAGCCGGCATTGTAGTCTACTCTCCCAGGATCAGGAAACAGTCTTCCATAAAATGCGCTGGACACATCTGAGTATTTGAGTTGAACTGTTCTGGAACAGTATTGTACATTTACAACACCCGTCCCACCCGACACACAGCTTCTTCAGTC
>NW_015505447.1:665132-666164 GCF_001515645.1 Sinocyclocheilus grahami | reverse complement strand
AGACTGGAGTAATGGCTGCTGAAATTTCAGCTTTGCCATCACAGAAATAAATTATATAAAATAAAAATTCAAATAGAAAGGTTTTTAAATTATAATAATATTTCACCGTATTACAGTTTTAACTGTAGTTTTGTATGTGTTCTGTAATGCACCCTTTGTGTGCCTAAGAGACTTCTTTTCAATGGATGTTTATTTATGAATTTAATGTTTAATTTTCTTTACCAAAAAATAAATGATTTTCAACAAATAAGTTTTATTTATTGTGAAAAAAGCTGTAATTCAAACGCACTCTTTTGCTGAAAAATAATAGCATACAGTGAAAAAACATGACTTGTTTTTAATTTTTAAACTATTGTAGCTGTTAAAATAGCAAGAATGACTTCCAAGTCATTCTTGTAATTTTAACAAGGATTTGCAAGACGATCCCAGTGACCGTTCCGTCAACTGGTTCCTTCCCCCATTGTTGCACTTTATTGTTTACATTCTCTCAGATGTATTTCATGTTCTTCATCTTCATACTTTTCAGTTGCCACATTCCCTTAAGAGAAATCACTCGCTACGATCAGTTCAGTTCATTTCAGCCCATCGCTCCTCAGCTTTAAACAATCTACCACCTCACATTTATCTGTTTTCTCACGTTTCAGTGATGCTGTCACCGGGGAGTCCTTCCAAATGGCAAGTGCGAGATTCCCTCTCCTTGACCCCCAGTCTCCTCTACAGCGAGAGTGACCAGACGGAGGATGAATCGGAGGTCTTCTCCTCTGAGAGTGAGGCCGCAGGAGTTGTGCCTGGTCCAAAGCCATGTTCCTTGGCCAATGGGAGCTCTCATAATTCAAAATTGCCTCACACCCTTGTGAACCAGTGGAGTGGTAGAGCTGAAAATGTTCAAACTGGATGTTCCTCAGCATCTCCAGCCTACACTGGTCAGACCTCAACATCAGTTGAAAGGATTCCCACAGAGGGGGACCGGCGGTTTGCACGCAAAGTGAGTTTGAAAATCTCTTCACCCTGTTTAAAATGTCTTGTTTTTTT
>NW_015505447.1:656118-665122 GCF_001515645.1 Sinocyclocheilus grahami | reverse complement strand
GTGGGGACATAGTTATGGATTATAATGACTTATACTGTCTTTTTAGGCGTTGTGGCATCTCCAGCCTACACTGGTCAGACCTCAACATCAGTTGAAAGGATTCCCACAGAGGGGGACCGGCGGTTTGCACGCAAAGTGAGTTTGAAAATCTCTTCACCCTGTTTAAAATGTCTTGTTTTTTTTTATTTATTTTAACACAAAAGTCATACCAACACAAACAATTAAGAAGTCATCATATACTCATTATTTAATTTTTATGCTGAGAGAATTTGTCTCTGCTTATAAAGTTAGTCCGTTTTTATTAGGTTTTGTTTTTATTTAGGTTTTATTTCAAACAATAAGGGAAAGTTTGTTTCTTTTAAAATTGCTCAAGCCTCTGAGTTATGTAGTTTATAAATCTGTCATGCCTCTGTATTTTTAAATGTTTCTATGACGATAAATGTATTAATAAATTTCTCTTACAGTGTGCAGAGATGCATGGGTACATCAGACCCCTGTTGGAGCTGTTGAAGGGGCTGAAAACCGGTCGATATGATAAAGGTAATGCACAAAAAAATGTCATATACACTACCTTTCAAAAGTAGGATCTGTAAGATTTTTATTCGGCAAGAATGTGCTGGATTGTTCAAAAGTGTCATTAATATATATTTTCGACCCCAAACTTAGTAGTTAGTAGCTTCCACCCATAACATATAATTGTGTTTTCATTTATTTATTTTTTTAATTATTCTTAATTTGTTTCTTTTCGGCAGGTTTGAGCACATTTCAACAGAGTGTTGCCATGGATCGACTGCGAAGGATTGTTGGTGTTCTACAAAAACCCAACCTTGGGTATTTCATTTTATTCTATTAAACTTTCACCATTGATACATTTCTCAGTTTTGTGTCCAATACATATAATGCCATTTAATAAATCCTATTTTTCTGCTATTCCTCCATAGGGAGAAGTATATGGGTACTCTTCTGCAGCTGGAGATGATGTTAAAGGCTTGGTTCCCTCAGGTGAGGCCTCAGCATTGCGATGACACCCCTTCACTCCACAGTCTTATGGCTAGCCTGCCTCCACGCTGGAATCAGGACCAGTTACATATTCCTGTGAAGGTAAGCGGCTGATATCCACCTCATTCTGCAATGTGGAAGTAAGATATGTTCTGTGAATGTGCGAGACTTCAGATTCATCAGCCATTATAGGTATAACTAGAGGAATAACAAAGTGCAGTAATCAGTAAAACTATTTACTCTACAAACCAATGTGTTTTGTTTATGGAAATAAAATAACAATAACAAATACCAGTTTGCAATATCAAGCAGCATAAAAAGCCAATTTTGTACAGTTAAAATAGCTGGACGCGAATGACACCAGAAGATAGAAGTTACAAATGTCTGCAACCGCTCTAACGGTAAAAATATGGTGGATACTTGTCCACAAATAACACTTTGAAATAAACAAACCAAAGTTTCTTCTTGGTCCAAAAAGTAGATTTTTCCACATAAGCTCACCATCCACTTTAGCTCATGAAATGTCTTTTTTTTTTTTTTTTTTGTCTGCCAGTTCTTGTTTTTAAACATTTCCTATGACCATTATATTGGTCAATGGGTGCAAATGAGTGTCTTTTACAGTCTACAACAATCTCGAATGGTTTATTGTTTGTCTTTCATGAACATAAAAGACTTATGTCCTAAATTGCTTTTTTTTTTTTTTTGGTTCAGAAACGCAGATTAAGTTGGTCGGATTCTGACTCGCAAGGTTCTTCAAGCAGCAAACGCGTTCAAGAGGACGATCGAGGTCTGAGCCCCAGCGATAGCAGCTCATGGCTCAGCAGCTCCGATACCACATCTAGTGAACTTGAAGACAGTATGATCTGTACAAATCAAAATAATGTGACATCTGAACCTAAACTCATCGAAAACGGCAAACTTCTAGTCAGGCAAAAGACAAACTCCTTGAACGAAACCTCTAAGACTGCAACAGGAAGACCTCCTCCACTTGTAATACCATTGTCAGCCACAGATGGCAGCAGCTTGGGCATGCAGGACTGTTCTGTGTCCTCCACTAATCCTACTTCCGCCCCACCAGAGGACATGATGATGATGATGATGATGATGAGTGAGAAAGATGTGGGTGAATCTGTAAAAGGAGAAGGGCCAAAAAAACAGATTAATATTTGCACAGAGATGTTAAACGCATAACATTTAGAAGTTTCTCATGTTTAAAAGAATGATTGACTTAACCATTTCTCCAGCCTGTTGATACCGAGAATTCATTGTTTTTCCACAAAGTTTTGTTTATTTAGTTTAGTTAATTTTTAAAGACAGTATGATCTGTACAAATCAAAATAATGTGACATCTGAACCTAAACTCATCGAAAACGGCAAACTTCTAGTCAGGCAAAAGACAAACTCCTTGAACGAAACCTCTAAGACTGCAACAGGAAGACCTCCTCCACTTGTAATACCATTGTCAGCCACAGATGGCAGCAGCTTGGGCATGCAGGACTGTTCTGTGTCCTCCACTAATCCTACTTCCGCCCCACCAGAGGACATGATGATGATGATGATGATGATGAGTGAGAAAGATGTGGGTGAATCTGTAAAAGGAGAAGGGCCAAAAAAACAGATTAATATTTGCACAGAGATGTTAAACGCATAACATTTAGAAGTTTCTCATGTTTAAAAGAATGATTGACTTAACCATTTCTCCAGCCTGTTGATACCGAGAATTCATTGTTTTTCCACAAAGTTTTGTTTATTTAGTTTAGTTAATTTTGCATTCTGCCACATATATGTACAGCACAGAAATGATCATATGTACAGTGTGACATAAGGTTTGTGTTTATACGATTATAGGTTGAAGAAAGAAGTGTCTTAAAATACATGCCAGAGCCGTATAGTCAAGCGGCGAAACAACATGCACCGCTATCAAACACTACTGCTCCACTTTCCATGATAACACAGACTTCCAACAATATCTGCAGCTTTATGAACATAAAACCAGGAAGCCAGATATCAGCAGAAAAATAGTTTGGTGAAACGTCCAGAAGCATGACTGTGATAGCAATCTACATTAATGTTCTTTGACTTGAATTGAAAACCACTTTGAGCATCGGCTGAAACAGAAATGCATTATATGGGAGGATATTTTAAAGGCAGTTTTATTTATTGCATTATTACTTGAAGATACTGAATTCACTTAAGCAGCCTTAAAGTGTCAGTACAAGTGGGCCGTGGCCATTATCATAGCTCAGTGTTTCATATTTATTAAGAGACCGAAAGAATAATCCCAGGAACAACAGATGGGATGTGTGTGAGGTGTTATTCTATAATCTGGAGAGTAAACGTTCATTTATTGAAAATGTTCTTGCCAAAAACAATGCACATTTATGTTGTTCTGCTTCCATGCTATAATAGTTAGTTTTGTTTTAGAGATCTCGATTTTTGTTATAGGAAATTGCACAATTGTTTCCTTTAACTCACCTTTTTTTCCCCATTTAGAATTTGTGAATCTGAGCATTGTGACTATTAACCATTCTCTAAAACTAACATGTTCAAGTTAATGATGAATATGTGGCATGTCACACACTGTAAAAGGTCACACTGAGGCAGATGAGACTTGTATTTTATTTAGTTATTTGTAGAATATATTCTGACATTATAGATGCAGTATTTGGTAGTCGCTTCATGAGGAATGAGAAGAACTTTTTGGCTATGTTGACTGAGATGCATGTAATCACGTCTTTGTGCAGCTGTACAAGTATCGTGTGAAAAATACATGCAAGTATATTGTTGGAATTATAATGGAGATTATACTGTAAGGGAAACATGAACATGAAGGTGTATTGTGAGACTAATATTTAATGGCACTTAACAGCTTCACGCATTGAGGAAGATGTTTTTATTATTATTTGTTTCAGAAAAGTCCGCCATTGTAGCACCACTCTTATTTTCTATTCATGATTCAAAACCTTTTTCTCTTCTAAGTAATTTCTGTTCTTGTATCAAAGTTGTTGCTGAAATGTTTTTCAACGTGCTCTACTTTTTGATATCATTAAATGTTTCCAAGTTTCTTATTTTTGAATTTGTCCTCGCTCTCTCTTTTTCTATTTCTCAATTTTAGACATGAATTATGGTGTATATATTGCCATATATTATATAGAAATATTTTAAATATAGACTATACCATTCATAAGTTTAGGGTCGGTAACATTTGTCAAATGATTTTGAAAGATATGCTCAACAATTACATTAAAAACAGTAATATTGTGTAATATTACACAATTTAAAATAATAGTTTTCTATTTATGCCTACATGTTTATTTAAATTGTCCAAAACAATCTTTATCATATATTAGCCAGGGGAAATACATAGGTTGTTTGTATTATTAAATTAATTAAATTAATGAAAGTGATCTTGATATCTGTAAATATGATTAACATGACTTCGTCAGTAGACGGGTACACTTGAAAGTCTGCTTTTCTCTTTTGTTCTCTCTGTCCATGACTGACCCCTGCTGGATGTTTGCATGTTTCATATTTGAGCAATATGAAATACTCATATTTATACATGTTTCAAAGTGATTTCACCAGTTTCTACTTCTGTATATTTTGTGTTGTATAACACATTCTCCTTGTCATTGTGATTTCAGACCAGAGACCGCGAATGAGTAGGAAAGAGGAAAAGAACAATACGATCTTCAAATGTACATGTCTAATTGTTATTGTAATGTTGGGAATAATGGAGGATCAGTGTCCCATGATGTTGCAGTATCCACACATGAACCTGTAAGGGGCAGCAGCACCGCGACCGGAAGATCTGGAAAATGGCTGCTGGAAGTGCAGGCGTTAGCGGCCACAATAGTGGCTCGTCGCCGCGCTTGGAGTCCACTTTGGACCGTCGCTTTCAGACTGTATCCAACACCATGGAATCCATTCAGGGACTATCCGTGTGGTGCATCGAGAACAAGAAATATCACAGCCTGGTCGTGCGATACTGGATGAGGTGGCTGCGCAAATGTGAGTAGTTAGCACGTTAGCCGGCTAATCTGAGTTCAGCTGTGATACAACACACTGTTTACAGGCTCAAATTTGCGTTACTTGAGGTTTCTAAGTGGACGTGTGTGTCATATCTGCGTGAATAAGTACCACAAAAGTTACTGTGACTGGCTAGTTGTTGTTTTTTTCTTTTTCGGCCCACTAAACAACTGTTGTTGCTAGTTAGCAAACTGCTAATCTGTTCCAATCAGGGCAAGAAGACATAGGTCGTGTTTCAAACGCTAGTGAGCTGTCTTCCTAGACAGCAGTTCTTTTGGGTAACATCATCTTTCAGAGTAGAGCCATTTTGGGCCAAACGGGGGAGCTCTTCTGGGTCAGCTGCATCTTAGGCACGATTCGAGTCAGCAACGATTTGGGGCAGTAAAGGGGTGTTTGAGGTCAGCAGCATTTTTGGGCAAAATGGGGCATTTCAGAATCAGAATCAGAAGAGCTTTATTACCAAGTATACTTACACACACAAGTTTGCATATTACTGTTGCGTTCTTCAGAATCAGAATCAGAATCAGAAGAGCTTTATTACCAAGTATGTTTACACACACAAGGAATTTGACTTGACGACAGGAGCTTCCAGTGTAGAAGAAAGTACAAACATAGTGCAGACATACATAGGAATAACACAGTAGGGATGTAATATAACACTAATATAATAAAAAAAAGTAAAATTTAATAATGTACTATATACAGAAGTAGAAGTATAGGATTTAATTTTAATTAAAACGATCATCTCCACAGTTTTGAGCGTGTTAAGCTCCAGGTTGTTAAGACTGCACCAGACAGCCAAATGGTGTTTGGCATTTAGGGTGAGAAGCTTTTTTCAGCTAAATATGGGTGTTTGATTCCAGTAGCAACTTTAGGAAGAATAGAGTGAGAATAGAATTACAGTGAGCAGTATTTTTTGGGGGTAAATAGGGATATTTGTTGTCAGCAGCTTTTTGGAGCAGAATTTGGGTACAGGCACATGTCCAATGTGCCTGTGACTGTGAAGTGTTCATGTCTGGTGCTGGCAGCATTTTGGGACAGAAGGGGTGTTTGTGTCAGCTACTTTTTGGGTGTTATAGACATGTTTCGAATGAGCAACGTTTTTTGGAGTCCGCTGCATTTTGGGTGTCACAGGCACATTTTGATCAACAGCGTTTTTGGGCAGTAAATGGTGTTTGGCATCAGCAGCATTTTGGGGCTAAATTGATGTGTTTGGTGTCAGCAGCATTTTTGGACAGAATAATAGGGTGTTTGAGGTCAGCTACATTTTGCGTGTCATAGGCATGTTTTGATCTATCTTCAACGTTTTTGAGCAATAAACGGGTTTGGCCATTTTAGTGCATAATGATAAAAGGCTTTTTTGGGGTCCAGCGGCATTTGGGGTCAGCAAGTTTTTGGCTAGTAAAGGGGTTTTTAGGATCAGGAGCATTTTTTGGGCTAAATATGGGTGTTTGGTGGCAGTGGCTTTTTGGGTGTCAAAGGCACAGTTCGAATCCACAGCATTTATGGGCAATAAAGGGTGTTTGGGATCAGCAAGGTTTTGTTCGGCTAAACAGGGCTGTTTGGTGTCAGAATGGCACATTTGGGTGAGCTACATTTTGGGTGTCATAGGCATGTTGTGAATCTGCAACATTTTTGGGCAATGAGGGGCCGAATGAGAGTGTTCAGGGTCAGCTGCATTTTGGGTGTCATGGGCTCCTTCCAAGTCAGCAGCATTTTTGGGTGTAACTAGCACTTCAGAGTCAGCATGAGCTATGTTTTCATCCAGTATTTCCACTGTTCTGTTCAGAAAAGTGAAAATGCATTAAAAAAGTTAGCAGATTTAGCTTTCTTCAGCCTGATGTGCATAATGACGTCATCCTTAATCTAACTGCTATATTGATAACCATTTTGATGCACTAAACCCTTTACGCAAAAACATCCTTGATGCAAATTTGACTATATGTTTGTTCCAAGTCAGCTGCAATTTTGGGCATCTTAGGCACTAGACTATGTTTTTAAAACACAGCCATTGTATCTTTCTTTGGGAAGTGAAAAGTACTGTTTTATCTTGATTGTGCACATCCTGCTCCAGAACATTACCATTAGGGCTGGGTTTACTTTGGACACAAATTTCACGATTCGATTCTCATTCACAAGCTTTCGATTCGATTCGATTCGATTCAATATCGATTATTTTGGATGTCAGGTACAGTAGGCTACATGCCAAATTATCTCAAGGAAAAAAAATCTCTCAACTAATACTGTAAAATATACATGAGTCAGTTGGTACTACATTACTATAATATTGAAGCGTAAAATTAACTGATTTGTTAAAATTACACTTAATGAAGTTTTTTAAATGATAGTTACAATTACATAATATTTCTACTACAATTAGTAAAAAAAAAAAATAAATTAACATAATGGTGGCTGTCATAAAAACTTGATGGATTTATTCAAACATAAATTAAACATTGAAGAACAGTAAAATTTATAATGAATATGTTATATGGTGCATATATTTAGCAAAATGCCCCTCTCTACAGTTTATTTTTCTGTCTGACTAATGAGTTTATGGTCACCGAATATGTTTTTCTGAGGTAAATGTGACGTTACGTGACATTGTTTACAAGCCGTTATATTGACGTCTTTGCGTAGCTGAAACACTGATTGAGTGATTACATGAGACAGGATATGGATTGTACAGTTATACTCATTCTTTTAACTTACCTTCGGATGTTTAGTCATGTTTATTTTGTGCTGAAACTGGTATTAATGTGGAGGAGATGATCAGTTCACGTGCGCCTCGCGCTGCTGCGTCTGTTGATTGAGGTGCTACTCCACATTAAATCGCACCAAAACGGCATTTATTGTTTGAATTGGGCATGGGCCGATTACCGGTTTCAAGGTATACCGTGATTTTTCAAAACCGCTAATATTTTCCGTTATACCGTTCCTGCGGTATGCACTGTTTTTCATGTCTCCTCAAAGACTGAAAGTGCAGGAATCCCTCAGGTTGAGTGCAGTGTAGAGAGTAACACGACCCTCCTGTTGGGGCGAGCGAGCGGTCAGTCACGTGTGTGTAGGATGGCCGAAGGAGCTTCCTCTGGAACTTACGCGATCGGCAACCGACCGTTTATTGTTTTATTGCAGCCGATCTCTATTCTGGACATACACAAACTGCGTTGTAGGGATGTAACGATTACCGGTTTACGATAAATCATGATAAAATGCCCTGACGGTTAGTATTATCGTTTAAAATTTAATTATCATCAAAACCGTGTTTAATTATTGCGATTTTGAAAACTCGCGGTAATCCTGTCCAGCCAGCATTAGTTTGACGCAGAAGCAGCATGCAGTGTTGTTGTTGTTTTTTTTTGCACGAGACGAAATGGCGGAAGGCAGTTGACAGCACTCTGCGCATTTTTCAGCCATCTAAGAGGACCAAATCGGTGGTCTGGTCGTATTTTGGCTTTTACAAGAGTCCTGAAAGCAATAATTGAGGACGGTCACCCTGTCTGCCGATCTTGCAAGAAGAAAGTAGCTGCAAAAGGGGGAAACGTGTCAAATTTGCTCAGTCATCTTCGTGACCGTTATATAGCGTCACTGTTCTTCTATATCTTCGTCACTGTTATATAGCGAATGCAAGGTAACTTTTACCTCAATACTAAAACTAACTGGGCAAATAATTGGACAAAAAATATTTATTGCAGATTAAATATTTTCTTATCTCACTTGTAATTAACGCAAAGCTTCCGCGAAGAAAAGTTCTCAGCAAGTGGCTTTGAGCCAAGACGAACGAACGTTCAAACTATAAGGTTGACATTTAAGGGATAATGTATTGTATATTCATAGTTAACTTATTACACAGATTTTTTTTTGTTTACCTATAATAATATATAAATACGGGGATATGAAATATTGAATTGAGATTAATGTTTTGAAATCTTACCCGCTTATAAATCCATTATGAACAGTGTACAAAACAATAGTC
>NW_015505447.1:655780-656080 GCF_001515645.1 Sinocyclocheilus grahami | reverse complement strand
AATCGTGATATGAAATTTTCATACCGTTACATCCCTACTGCGTTGCAATGCATATCATTTTCTAAATGTAATTTATGTGAAAATATGAAGTCTGTAAACGCCCGTTAACACAGGCCAGAGACGCTAAAGACGGACGCACAGAGAAAAATATTGTAGCAGGCAGTTCATGCTGCACGAACTATTGGAAGAAAATCCTCAATATTGATTTGGGGGTTTATATGAATGTGTTTCTGAGGGGAACTGACTGCCTTCAGAAACGTTTAGATGGTATTTTCTTTTCATCTCGTATAATTCACATTA
>NW_015505447.1:654551-655736 GCF_001515645.1 Sinocyclocheilus grahami | reverse complement strand
ATATGTATATGAATTATATAACTAAAATTAAATAACTGTAATTACAATTTTAAGTTAAATAAATGTCAGTCTTTATTTTTCTTCTTTTTAGGGCAGCAGTAGCTCTAGCAGAAAATCAACCATCCACATCAAAAGCTGCAGGACAGCCCACAATTCAGAAACAAATCAAAGAAAAATTAAACAAATACTACTGTTCCAAATATTCTGTATGTTGCTCAAAATATATTATGTTCAGGTTTTATTTAAAAAAATTTTTTTACCCAGACATTTAAAATTAACACATTTTAGAGCTGTAACAACAATAACGTGATACCGTGATATTTTTGCTTGAGGTTTTCATATCGTCAAAATCTCATACCGGCCCATGCCTAGTTTGAATACTGCAATATAATGGACAGAATTTGAAATCGGAGACTTTTTCATATTAAAAGTACCAACGCTCAATGGTTTTCGTTTACAATCTTCATATTTTCACATAAATGACATTTTGGAAAACAATTGCATTGCAATGCAGTTTGTGCAAGTCCAGAACAGGGACGAGTTGCTTGCAATAAGACAAAAAATGGCCGGTTGCCGATCGCGTTAGTTCCAGAGGAAGCTCCTTAGTTCGGCCATTCTGCACACACGTGACTGACCGCTCGCTCGCACCAACAGGCGAAGGAGCGTCGTGTTACTCTCTACACTGCACTCAACCTGAGGGATTCCTACACTTTCAGTCTTTGAGGAGACATGAAAAGCAGTGCATACCGCAGGAACGGTATAACGGAAAATATTAACGGTTTTGAAACCGTGAAATTTTTCAATTGCGGTATACCTTGAAACCGTTAATCGGCCCATGCCTACTTGGGATTTAAGAATCGATATCGTTCTGTAAAAATGAGAATCGATTAATATCTATTGGAAAACAATTGCATTGCAATGCAGTTTGTGCAAGTCCAGAACAGGGACGAGTTGCTTGCAATAAGACAAAAAATGGCCGGTTGCCGATCGCGTTAGTTCCAGAGGAAGCTCCTTAGTTCGGCCATTCTGCACACACGTGACTGACCGCTCGCTCGCACCAACAGGAGAAGGAGCGTCGTGTTACTCTCTACACTGCACTCAACCTGAGGGATTCCTACACTTTCAGTCTTTGAGGAGACATGAAAAACAGTGCATACCGCAGGAACGGTATAACGGAAAATATTA
>NW_015505447.1:650721-654214 GCF_001515645.1 Sinocyclocheilus grahami | reverse complement strand
GGCTCTTTTGGAAGGACACGACTACAAATCAGTGGTTAAGTTGTATTTACAACACTGTTCCAGAACACTTCAACCCAAATATTCAGATGTGTGCAGCGCATTTTATGGAGGACTGTTTACTGATACTGGGAGAGTAGACTACAATGCCGGCTGTTCTGACTCGGCGACTGTAAGTAAGTTTTTTTATATTTAAGGAGTTTTTATATTTTTTATATTTAAAGCGAGTTTTTTGGGCAGTGCAGAGTAGGGCTTGTTGTTTGTCATTTCTCCAATCACAAATAGAGACTTTGTTTACGCGGCGCGATGCAACGCAACGTGTAAAAAGACAGTACAAGTCATTATAATCCATAATTATGTCCACACTGGATGCAACGAATGCCTCATTTATAATGGGTTTTCATGCTTTTGAATCATCGTTCCGGCCTGACAGGGCATCATGGTGAGGGGCGTAACATTTCCGTCACACGCTTGAGGTATTCGGCCAATCACAACGCTGGCCAATCAGAGCACACCTCGCTTTTCAGACCGATGAGCTTTGTAAAAATCGACGCGTTTCAGAAAGGCGGGCATAGAGGAGAAACAATAATGTACAGTATGTGGAAAATAATCTTTTTTTAACCTTAAACCGCATTAAACATTTCATTACACCAAATACACAAAATAATGTACTTTTTAGCAACATCATATGACCCCTTTAAAGGACTGTTGAGTGCATTGGACTTTATGACCTAAATATGTCATAGTTCAAATCTGTTAATTGGAACTGTGCATCTTTGGCTGGAGTTTTTTTGGACATGCATTGCCTTTTGAGAAGTAGCCTTAAATGTCACTGCTGTTTCAATAAACTAGGGATTTTTTCCCCCCCCCCCCCCATATAAAACAATATTATAGTCTACTGTGTTTACTATTAATAAATTATTTGTTTCTATCTTAAGTTAAGAATTATGAAATCTGTATTAGTGGGTTTTGTTTCCTAATATGCAAGAATACACTTCCGTTCAAAAATTTGAGGCCGGTATGATTTAAAAAAAAAAGTTTTTGAAAAGTCTGCATTTATTGATCCAAAATGCAGTAAAACACCAATATGGTGAAATATGAATAAAGTTTAGATGGCATTTTTCTGTTTTAATATATTTAAAATGTATATTTATTACTGTAATAACCTAGAGCTGGGTTTTTGCTTCAGTCTTCAGTGTCACATAATCCATCAGAAGTCAATGTAATATGCTGATTTGATGTTCAAGAAGCATTTCTTATTTTTATCAATATTGAAAACAGTTGTGCTGCTTAAGATTTTTATGGAAACTCTTTTTTTTTTCTTTCCATGTTTTTCTTTATTATTATTATTATTATTATTATGGTCACATTCTAAGTGTTTTTACTTGATCACTTGACCACTTGATCAATTTAATGTATCTTCCTTTTCAAACTTTTTGATGGTAGTGTATATCACAATTAATGGTGTCGTAGTCGTTGGTTGATGCTTGGGTGACGGTGTTACCCTTGTTAAGGTGCAACACTGGTTACGTCACTTGCCCACCGTGGCACGGGGCAAGTGACAACTAAATAAAAATTATTTAGTTCAGTTACGTGCCTGCTCAATGCAGCGTGCCAAACGACAGTCGCATCTAAGGTGTTGTTTTTGCCTACTTTTTTTTATTTATTTATTTTTTACATTCGTTTCTTACTTATTTGGTTCCACAGTGTTAGCTGATTTTTACTTTGTTTAAACTTTGTGTAATTAATTTATTTTATTTATCAAGGTGTACAGTATGCCTTTATATTAGGCCTATAGCATGGTGTATTTTTATTCGATTTGGTAACAAAAGTTCTATGTTTAATATAAGTGAGTTTGTAGTTGTACCGTTTTGTTGTTGTCCAAAGAAATTGACACTAATTTGAAAGTGAAAGTAAAATTTACAAGCTATTTAAAATTGAAGGAAAGTGAGGAAAAGAGGGAAAACCCCAATGAACACCCAACCCCAGTGTACCAGTATTACCGATGTTGACACGTCGATAAACCTGTGGGAAAATTTCCTCACCGTCACAACCCTAATATAGCCTAGATCTCATCAGGCCGAACAACTTTCGTGCTGACAGTCAGCGCTCCGTCCAACAGGAAGTTGACTATTCAGAGTTTTGTATAAAGCGCGCACTGTGGAATTTGTGATATTTCTCCTAGGATTTTCATCCGATGGCCACCAAACTCAGTCAACATTGGGGATGCAAAATCTGTTTGGCCTTGGCGAGGTGACGAAATTATGGCGAGAAATGTCTAATAACTAGGGATGTCCCGATCAGGTTTTTTTGTGCCCCTGCAACCCTCTACATTGCGAGTAAATCACTCGCATATGCGACTAAATCTTCACTCTGGGCGACTAAATGATGTCTAATATTAGCCAATGGCTAATAAATTCTTAGATTTTACTCGCCAGTGTGTGAGTTGGAGGCTGAGTATAAGTTTAGCGCAGATATATTTTCACTCGCCAAACACTCTGACTGAGCGCTTCAGAGTTTCACTCTACGTCAAGCCATCTGTGCTATTTATCATTTCATCTCAGTGGATGCGCAGCGCACCTGTGTTTGTGTATTTGGCGTAACTCGAGTGCAGGGGTAGGCAAGTTCGGTCCTAGAGAGCCGCAGTCCTTAAAAAAAAACTCACCTGCCTATAGCCTTAGTAATCCTGAAGACATTGATTAGCTTGTTCAGGTGTGTTTGATTAGGGTTGGAGCTGATCTCTGCAGGACTGCAGCTCTCTAGGATTGAACTTGCCTACCCCTGCATCTAGTGTGAAGGCGCACGACTCGCTGACGCTTTATCTCACACGCGCAAAGTGAGAGAGAGAGAGCGAGAGAGTCTTACATAACATGCAGAATTGATGTGATACATGTAAATGATATTCTTTGTTTTATTTTCCTGTCAAAAATAATGGAGTTCCTTTTGGAATTCTTCAGCTTTTAAGAAATGCCGGGTTTTCTGGTAGTGGGCGGAACTAATGCGCAAACGACAATCTCATTGACTGGTGCTCACCTATTATTGTCCCTGTTTAGATTTCAGCAAATCAGTTCGAGCGAACGCACACAACCGGATTAATATTCATGAATCCAGAAGCTCGTTAATCCTTGGTGCGCTTTATATTGTTCTTATTAGTAGAATTCGTATAATAATAATATCTTATCAGTATTATTGTTATTATTTTATTTTTTAAAATTTTTTTACAGGAACACTGAATGACCAAAAAAAGCACCAGTCCTAAGTTCATGGTTATGTATATACAGTGGGTACGGAAAGTATTCAGACCCCCTTAAATTTTTCACTCTTTGTTATATTGCAGCCATTTGCTAAAATCATTTAAGTTAATTTTTTTTCCTCATTAATGTACACACAGCACCCCATATTGACAGAAAAACACAGAATTGTTGACATTTTTGCAGATTTATTAAAAAAAAAAAACTGAAATATCACATGGTCCTAAATATTCAGACCCTTTGCT
>NW_015505447.1:636355-650703 GCF_001515645.1 Sinocyclocheilus grahami | reverse complement strand
TATATATATATATATATATATATATATATAGATATATATATATATATATATATATAAATATAAGTATAGTATTTCAGTCTGGCGAGTAAAGTTGCCAAGGTGTCCGTAGAGGGTTGCCCTGATCCGATCCGAGTCATTGAATATTGAGTATCCACCGATACAGAGTCCCGATCCAATACTTGTATATTCCTATAGGAATGTATGTTTGGTGCACACTTCAAGTACATTAAAGTTATTAAAATCAATTAAATGTATGCAGAGTTGTGCAGAGAGTAAAATAAATATATGTATGATGTATGTTTATGTATATATATTACAAGATACACTCTCTTTATGAATAATTTTGCACACACTGTATACATGTTACATGATTGTAAACCGACTGTATGGTCACAATTGTGAATATGGGACTACTGATATATACTTATATTTTATATGTACAATTTGCTGAATAATTGCAACATAAAGTGGAGATAAGGCTAGAAAGCATGACGCTTGCGGTGTCAAAATGCTAGTCTGTCATTCAAGTCCGAATCAAGATGCAAATCATAGCAACGCATTATGACAACAATGTCTCAGAAAGTCTGACGGCTCATAAAAGTAAACAATAAATAAGTGATCTTTACAAAAGTGCACATCAAATAAACTGAACAGGGAATTTCAAAAGCCTCCTACTGCAGGACACTGGCATGACAACTGACGTAAAATAAGGATCGGGCTGAGGAGCGCCGATTTCAATCAGATAACATTTTTTAAAAACTTTTTCGCCTCGATAATGATTCCGATACCTAGGGTTCGGTATTGGCCGATACCGATCCGATACCAGTGAAGTACTTTTTTTCCCCTTCCGGCAAGAAGATAAAGTCCTTTTTGCAAAATCATAGACATGAATTTATAAATCAAGTATAATGGGAACACAGAATGATCTTGGAGAGAGCTTTACCGAGCTGACTGCTGTAACTGAACGCGACCAGGGTTTAAAGGCTGAACAAATGACTGACAGCCACAGCGGAGAAAAGAGTTTGTGTGAACTTTAATGTAAGGACTTAAATATTCATATGCAGCTCACATTAAGCTATCGTATGGCTTCAGAAGTAACACAGAATAATTCGCACAATCGGGGGGGGAAAAAAAAAGAAAAGAAAATCTTGGATTTGGATCGGCCCTCTCTGACCGATACCCGATCCGCGAGAAATGGCACTATCGGAGCTGATACCCGATATGAATATCGGATCGGCGCATCCCTAAAAAAAGTGTTTGATCGGCCCCTGTTGTTGAGATCTGCTCGGGACATCCATGCTAATAACTTTTGCACACATTGTCTGATTTTGATCAAACGTCAGCAGTCTGTTCGTTGTATAAGGCCGATCACATATATGTGGCTATTAGGAGTCAAAGTTGTAGCGCCACCCGGCTGGCAGCAGGAAGTGTGTCATTTTCAAAATGCTTTGAAATCAGCCTCTTAGTTTTACTCGAATTTTCTTCAAACTTCATCAGAATAATGTCAAAACAGGGCAGATGTAAAAGTGTAAAGGGATTCTTGATATCTTGATATGCCCTGGCAACGTGTCAAACTTGAATATTCTTTTCAGGTGTTTTAAGGCAATTAATATGCTTAGAATTTCATGAAACTCGACACACATCAGTATTAATGCTAGTTAGACACTGGCAAAAGCTCATAAATGGGCGTGGAGGAGGCACTTTGTAGTGCCGCCGTTTGTACATATATTGTTCAATCAAGCCGGATAACTTTTTAATTTACAGTCATTAGCTACAACCAACAGGAAGTCGGCTATCTTGAACAGTGTTGCCATGGCAATTTATTAAAAATAACAGTAAAAAAAAACAGTAATTTTCTTATCTTTAAAGTGCATTATCCAAACTCTTGTGCATTGTACTCTTGTCAAAAATTTTTACATATGGAGAACAAGTCATTCTGAGCAAACATGCTTAGTTTCATAAATTTAAAATGCTCAGGGGCCAGCACAAATAAAAACAGACATATCTGAAACTTACATCTTATTTTTGAAACTTGTATCTGACTTCTGAAAATGGCATTTTTGGCATGTATTTTGCTTTTGTAAGTGACAGAACAGACTTTATAAAATAATTATTTTCTTGAATACGTATAACATGGTGCTATTAGCTGTTCAAAGGTGTAAAATTATTCTTTTATATTTTATTAATAAAAGCTAGTGTTTTGCACCATTTTGTCATTATGTATAGATGGGAAAACATTTGATTAATCAGTCAAACGTAATTGAGAGTTGAACTGGAGTCATTGTTCTGAATCATAAACTGAATTGATCAGGTGACTTGATCTCTGAAACCTGAAAATGCCCATTTTTCTAGTCTAATTACTGACTGTTTTTTCTTAGGACAATGTGTAGTTAAAGGTTAAAGATATGTATAATTTAATAATAAGAAAACAAAAAAAATATGTTGGGAAAAATAGTATTGATTATAGTTTAGAATGTTATGTCAGATTGCTTTTTGAAGGAAAGGGAGGACGGGTCTGTGACCTCTATCACTAAATCAAAATCCTGTGGGAATGTAAGTGAATAAAGTAAATGTAAGTGTTATTTGTAATTAGATGCCAGGCATGTAATTGTACAGCTCAGGGATGTTTCCATCAAGATAAATTGCAGAAACATTTAATTAAAATGTTTTGATCCATCTGTTTTGAATGGTATGCAGGGTACAAACATTTCTTAAATACAGGTTTCGATCTCTTTAGATGGCTTAGTGTGTTATTATGGCATTATTGATCCAGATAAAAGTGTCTTGTTTTTTGAACATAATTTGTTTCTGAGAAAATGCTTATAAAGGGATTTTCCTTAGTGCTGCAAATGCTAATCAATAATGAAAATAGTTATTATTACAATGCAACTATTCTAGTCTTTGTGCTTTGCACTTAGCACCTTCGTGATGTTGGATCACTTACCAGTAGTTTAATTTTTTTGGGGTTAAAAACACATTAAATTTAGCTAACGTTACAGGAATTAAATTGTTGTAATTTCAAAGCATTAACTCTATATTAGTGCTGTCAAAATTAGCATGTTAACTTAATGCAGTTAATTGTTTCAATTTCAGTAAAAATATTTAACGCAGTGGGTGGAGCTAGGGTTGGCCACCCCACTCACAACTGCTGCTTCGGTCTCTTTTTTTTCTTGACAAGAATTGCATTTATTTAGATGCAGAATGTCTTTATGACCACATCAAACAGGAGACTTTCAGGTGCACACTCCAACTTCACCTCAGCGCCAGGCGCTAGTCAAACGAGCACGGAAAAGTTTCAAGTGACGAGGAGCTTCAGTAGAACAACAGTGAACTGCGGTCAGATGAGAATGCAGTGTCGTAGTTATGTCATCAGTTAAGTCATGAAGTTACCAAAAAGGCAATTAAAGCTGCCTTAAATCTGTGCATGCATGAAAGTATTTGTTATATATGAGTCACATTCTCTCTGAAATGGTTTTCACAACTGTCCTGGAGCAGCCCAGCACTGCCTCCCTTATCTAACACACCCGATTCTACTCGTCAGCTCATTATAGAGACTTTAAGAGCTGAAGTGGGTAAAGAGTTGTGAGAAAAAATTGGATGCGTGTCAGATCCGCGTCATGTTCAGCAGCGGCAGCTTTTAAAGCAGCCAAAATAACTTAGTAACCCAGCTGCTGTGATGTCTGTTAATCAAAGAACAAAAGAAAAAAAGAGGAAATCAATAACTTTTGTAGCTTTAAGGATTCATCTTTATTTAAATTAGAATTTAGTGTTTGATAACCTAATTCAATTTCTGTATATTTCCTAGTTGCTGAAGGGCACAGGTAGCTAAATATGACATTTATTTAATGGGTTTATGCGAAGTTAACTTAAATTAGAAGTTGTTTTAAAGTTAGTTTTAAAAAACTAATAGCTCAAAATTATAATGTTGAATGGCTGTAGTCAATGGTTAAATATTAGGAAAAAAATATTTCATAGTAGTCAGTAGTATTGGTATCAGTGATGCTTGCCTTCAGTCATAAAAAAGATGCCATTAAAACAAATTAAATGCTTCATTTGGCCAGGATGCTAAGTTAGTTGCTAGGGCCGGGTAAAAAAAAATCAATATCTCGATTTTAATCGATTCTCATTTTTATGGAATGATATCGATTCTTAAATCCCAAGAATCGATTAGTCTAGCCTGTTTTCAGTTAATGGATGGAACATTGAAGGGCACTTCCCATCCAATAAATCGCAATAAGCATTGTGCTTTGGTACTTTTAATATGAAACAAAGTCTCAGATTTCAAGTTCTGTCCATTGTATTGGAGTATTCAAACAATAAATGCCGTTTTGGTGCTGTTTAATGTGAAGTGACAGATCGCTGTAGCGCCTCGATCAACAGACGCGCCAGCGCGAGGAGCACGTGAACTGATCATCTCCTCCACATTAATATCAGTTTCAGCACAAAATAAACATGACTAAACATCTGAAGGTAAGTTAAAAGAAAGAGTACAACTTTACAATCCATATCCTGTCTCATGTAAACACTCAATCAGTGTTTCAGCTGCGCAAAGACGTCAATATGGACAATGTCACGTAATGTCACATTTACCTCAGAAAAAACATATTCGGTGACCATAAACTCATTAATCATATAGAAAAATAAACTGTAGAGAGGGGCATTTTGCTAAATATTTGCACCATATAACATATTCATTATAATTTTTACTGTTCTTCAATGTTTAATTTGTTTGAATAGATCCATCAAGTTTTTATGACAGCCACCATTTAAATGTTTATATAAAAAAACGAATCGAAATATTATGTAATTGTAACTTTATTATTTTAAAAACTTCATTAAGTGTAATTTTTGCAGTTGTACTACAAATCAGTCAATTTTAACCTTCAATATTATAATGTACCAACTGGTTTTATATATTATACACTCTATATATATTTTACAGCATTAGTTGGCATTAGTAATCGGTAATCAAATCGGATCGCAAGCTTGTGAATGAGAATCGAATCGAATTGTGAAATTTCTGTCAAAACCCAGCCCTATTAATTGCTGTTGAAATGCTTTTCTACAGGACTAAACTTACATTTTACTGTTATATTTTATAAACTTCAAATATTTCAAAAATGAAATTAGTTTAATTAATCCCATTACATAAGCAATGATTTCAAGTTTCAACAATATGGTTAATTTAAAACCTAAATATAATGTATAATAGGGCTGTCAAAAAAAAAATTGAATTTCTAATATTTGTCTAATTTAAAATAAAAATCCACATGCCATTATATTTTAGGTGTGCGTCAGGCAGCCTTATCAGTGGTGCACGAAATGCGACGACGGTGTAAGTGTCATTGCATTTTAAGGCTTTTGTTAGCCTGTCCAGTTGAACCCACTAGATGCGGCGCTGCTACATTGTTCATTCAAAATATTGCAGAAAAAGAGAACAATCAAGGGGAAGATGTTGTTTACGTCAAAACCGAAACCAAGCCGTTCACACAGAATGCATATTTATGGCATTTTCTAGAGGGACATCTATCACTGTTGCAGAAGAGAGCCGCATGTTTAGAAAGCTATGTAAAATTAATGTAAGTTCAACTTTTAAAAAACATGTCTCAAGACTTTATGGCGGTTTTCCCCATCCCACTGCGTCTCAAGATTTTAAATGAAGAAAGTACTCTTTGTGATTGGTTTTCGGTCCTTTGTATTAAACTATACAGATAATTGTTTAAGCAACTTTATTAATCATATATGGTTTATAAGCATTATTTTAAACATTATGCAAAGATAGTCGTGTTATTTTATTATGCTTTGAAGAAACGTGCCTAATATTTTGCTCTATGCGCCCACTTGTGGCCTCAGGAGAGAAGCCAACAGCTTTTTTTCCCCCCAACTTTTAAATTCGAATATAATTTGAATATTGATAATATTTAAGTAAAAATTTCGAATTTAGTTTTTCAGCCATTTTGACAGCACTAATGTATAATAACAGATTATTTTGATCAAAATGGTCAAAGTTGACTATTTGAACTTTCAACAATATTAGTGTGGCATTTCATCTTTTGCTGTTAGGACGTGCTGCTTTGCATAATTGAAATGCTTGCATTAAGACCATAACAGTAGAATGTAAGTAAATGTGTTCTTCCCCCCCCCCCATAGAAATTTTTCACTACTTTGCAGTGGCGTAACTAATGGAGGTTTTCTGTGAAATAGCACAAATCTAATGTTTCATTAGTTATTGATTATTTCCTAATTTAGGAACTAATTGTTTAGTTCCTAAAGCATGCAACTTGTATCTTTGACTTACGAATGAAATGTTATTAATTCTTAGTTAAAGGCAAGTTTGACAGAGTAAGTCATTGATAGAGTGCAGCATGCATGACATAATTTTGTTGGCCAAACTGGAAGTTGGCATCACCCTGGTTCTCTTGACAAAAAGCCAATAGGATTTTTCTTTTTACTTTTGGATTTGGAGATTGCAGAAGTTGGAAAGTTTGAGTTTAGGGGTTGAATTAGGGGTGCTCCGATCAGGATTTTTGAGGCCGATCGCCGATCACAGAAAGCAGTATCTGCCAATACTGATCACCGATACCGATCTTTTTAAAGCCTTCTTTTTATAATTTATAACTATTTATAGTGATACTCCAATCAGGATTTTTAGACATTTATTCAGGGCCTGAATTTCATTTTTGAAAATGGGGGGAATTCTCCTCTTAGGTGTCTCTTGTGAGAGGGGAAGCAGCTTATATGCATTTATGGTGCAATTGCTACATTTTCGTTTTCATATGTACTGCAAACAATTGCTGTCATTTTAATTCAGCACGTGTATCACAGCAAAAATAGACTCGGTGCGGAAACGATCTCTGAAGATGGTTGTCAAAGGACGGTGATCTGTAAACAAAGTAAACTTGTGCCCGTACAGATATTGGTAACGTTTCCGTACTCCAAAAATAATACCAAGTGCCTCTCTTTCAATTGACGCTATTGACGAGCAAACCGCAGAGGAATGCAAGAGCGATTTTTGCGTGTTTTATTTTTCCGTGAGGTTATGCCCTTCTCATTTTACACTTCATGCATGTGGACTGAATATTAAAGGGGTCATATGATACGATTTCAATGTTTCTTGTAAAAATCGACACGTTTCAAAAAGGCGGGGCATAGAGTAGAAACAATAATGTACAGTATGTGGACAATAATGTGTTTTTTGAACTTTAAACCGCATAAACACATTTCATTACACCAAATACACAAAATAATGTTCTATTTAGCAGCATCATATGACCCCTTTAAGCAAGTTAGTAATGATAATATAATGTGTACCATGCTGATTTGTACAGAGGCTCCGTAGATTTGCAAGCCTAAACAGACAGTGAATGAGAGGGAGATCGACTGAGCGCGTGCGATTACTTGCGTCTGTCCTCCAGGCTGAGTCATATATATTTGTGAAAATATGTTGTCATATTCAAGGAGAGCGAAATCTCTGTCTTAGCATCGACGCATAGCTGGTCAGCTGAGCCTTCTAAAGTGGCGCTCAAAGTTAAAATGATTTCAACAGCGTGTTTCATTATGTCTCTTTGAATGAATGAATCAGCGTTTTTGAACATGTAGTTGAATGACAGTCCCTTTCCACCACCTTGTGGCGCAACACTGTAACTGCACTGACTGACAGCCCGTCTAGATCGCGCGCAGGTGGAAATATCAATAATATATATATATATGTATATATATATATATATATATATGTATATATATATATATATATGTATATATATATATATATATATATATATGTGTGTATGTGTATATGTGTGTGCATATGTATGGCGATAATACCGCATACATACCGCTATTGAGCCACTCAAAATTACCGCAAGGGAAATTCCCTCACCGCGACAGCCCTACTTATCGAATGCATTTTCACACTCCTAAGACCACAGCCACTTTTTCCTTTGCACAGAAGAGCATTGAGAGGGGCTAACACTGATGCCAGATTAGGGATAAATCGACTGTAGTAATTTAAAAGTCCCAGAAATGAACGAAGTTGTGTTGCGTTCTTTGGTGCAGGTGCATCCATGATTGCCCTGACCTTTTCAGGTGACTTATGAAGACCCTGAGCATCAGTGATATGCCCCAAGTACTCCAGCGAGTCTTTAAAGAATTCACACTTCTCACACTGGACACATAGCCCAAATTCATCCAGACGACTGAAGACTGCATCCACATTTTTGAGATGTTGCTCATCATCTGATGGTAGCAGTGCACGTTAGGGAGGCCTTGTAAAATCTGATCCATTGCCCTTTAGAAAATTGCAGGTGCCGATGCAATCCTAAAAGGTAACCGATTGTAACAGAACACTTACGAGCTTTCAGTCATGGGCACTTGTAGGTATGCATTTGAAAGATCTAATTTAGTGAAGCGCTGGCCCCCTGCTAATGATGCGAATAAATCCTCTATTCGTGGAATTGGGTAACGCTCAACACAAAGGGCAGGATTCACCGTTACCTTAAAATCTCCACAAATCCTCACATCCCCGTTCCTTTTTACAACTGGCACAATCGGTGTGGCCCAATCGCTGCGTGTCACAGGGGGAGATGACCCCCAACTCCAGTAGTCGATTTATCTCAGCCTAAACTTTTGGCTTCAAAGCATAGGGGACATTGTGCGCTTGGCCAAATCATGGCTGAGACTGTGGCTTGAGTGACACTGTGGCTTCGATACCTTTTAACAAGCCCAATCCTTTCCTGAAAACATTTTTGTGTTTTGATAGCACTGTGGAAGGAACTGCATCCTTTTTCACACTCTTAATTTCACGCCAGTTCAACCTGATTTTCTTGAGCCACTCTCTGCCGAATAGAGGTGGGGCACTTCCTTCCACAACATAAAGTGGTAATTTCGCTTTTTGTTTGTTCATTTTCACTATAACTTCGATGACCCCCTACTGGAGACACCACTTCGCCTGTATATGTTTTCAGGATCACATCGGTTGTGCACAGCGGTTTATGAGCTAATTGTGCATTGTAAAGTTCTCTTGAGATTAGAGAGACAGCCGCTCCAGTGTCTAATTCCATTTCCATTTCCTTCAACCTTTGGTTTAAGACGAATGTGTGACAATTCCTCCTTTTTAGTCATCACATGCAGTGCAAGATACTCCGTATCTGTAGTGTCGATGCACTTTTCTGTTGGAAATTTTTCACCCTCTTTGACTTTTACTTATTACATTCAGTCATGTGTTTTCTATTAATTCTGCACACTCTGGAAATGTGGCCTTTTTTACCACAATTGTGGTACTGTTGCTCTGAAATAACAGTATTTCTCATTATGGTTTGTTCTTCCACAACGGTAGCACTTATTTCCTCCTTTCTCTTTCAAGGACAGTGCATGCACTTTCAAAGAGCTACTTAACTGTTGAGATTCCCGCGCGGCCATTTCCATAGACACTGCAATCTCCACTGCCTTTTGAAACCTGAGAGCTGCTTCTGTCAATAGCCGCTTCTGTACAGACTCCGTTTTCAGCCCACACACAAAGCGATCGCGCAGTGCGTCTTGCAAATGCGTCCCAAATTCGCAGTGTTCACTCAGCTTTTTCAGAACTGCGACATACTGTGCTACTGTCTCTGTTTCGTGCTGACTGCGGTTATGAAACCTAAATCTTTCTGCAATAACAATTGGTTTCGGTGAGAAATGGTCTTTCAAAACAGTCACAATGTCATCATCTGACTTCGCATCCAGCTTATCTGGGGCGATTAAGCACTGCAGCAGGCCCTATGTAGATGAACCCATTACACTCAGCAACACCGCGACTTGTTTCTCATCTGCAATACCACAATTGTGGTACTGTTGCTCTGAAATAACAGTATTTCTCATTATGGTTTGTTCTTCCACAACGGTAGCACTTATTTCCTCCTTTCTCTTTCAAGGACAGTGCATGCACTTTCAAAGAGCTACTTAACTGTTGAGATTCCCGCGCGGCCATTTCCATAGACACTGCAATCTCCACTGCCTTTTGAAACCTGAGAGCTGCTTCTGTCAATAGCCGCTTCTGTACAGACTCCGTTTTCAGCCCACACACAAAGCGATCGCGCAGTGCGTCTTGCAAATGCGTCCCAAATTCGCAGTGTTCACTCAGCTTTTTCAGAACTGCGACATACTGTGCTACTGTCTCTGTTTCGTGCTGACTGCGGTTATGAAACCTAAATCTTTCTGCAATAACAATTGGTTTCGGTGAGAAATGGTCTTTCAAAACAGTCACAATGTCATCATCTGACTTCGCATCCAGCTTATCTGGGGCGATTAAGCACTGCAGCAGGCCCTATGTAGATGAACCCATTACACTCAGCAACACCGCGACTTGTTTCTCATCTGCAATGTCGTTTGCAGAAACAAATTGTTCAAACCTTTCTATGTAGGTAGGCCACTGTTCAGCTGACTCATTAAAGGGATCCATATGACCGATAAACACAGCCATTTCGTCGGGTGTTGTTTCACAAGTTCACTACATATGATACATCCAATCAAATAATGCAGTAGCCAGACAAATCAGGCGTTCGAAAAGACAATCCTCGTTGCCAGTATGTTATATCTTATCTGTTATATAACATGAATAATACGCTGAGACGAGTGCTGTGTTAACTCACTTCTAATTTACTGAGAACTCGCAAGTCTTTTTCTTCATTGATAACATAACATGCACACGGGAGTGATCTTCAGCGCCTCCTAGTGCCCTGAAACATTAAGCGCGTACATCACAGTTTTCAAATGACTTTGTAAGTTATTTAATGAAGAAATATGAAGGTGAGGCATTATAATTATTTCACCCGCGCCGGACAGAGAGTGAGACGGTGCTGCTGCATGTCGTGCCAAACCTCTCACAGCAGCATCATCAGCTTGAGATTGGTTGTTTGAGATCGGCCTTTTTAGAGACCACCGATCAATCATCCAAACGTGATTATCGGCCGATAATGATCGGTAGCCGATCAATCGGAGCACCCCTAGTTAGATTAGTTTGCAAGAGCGTGAGTATACTATAAACACAGTGAGACTTTAAAAGCAGACTACTAAGTACATGAATCTTGTATATCCCTGATAAAATCTGTAGTCCCAATTTGCAACTTGTTAGCAACTGCCTTTTTAAAGACACATAAAAGCTTAAAAATCATAAGTAGGCCATTACTGGTGTATTTTAAGTCATCGAATGAAACCTGAAAATATCTTGCTCTTGTGTTCACCACAGACCTTATTTCAGGCATTTAACCAAAAATCCATTCAAAATAAACACTTTGGGATGATGGAACCAGAAGTTTAAAAATGCTAACTAATTTCTGGGTTTTAGTACTCATTCCTGTGCCATTTTATTGGTCAGGATGTTACTTAGTGTTGTCAGCATTCTGCAGGGCTTATGTAACAAGTGACCACAAGATAAGCGAGATGTTCAGAAACAACAGTCTTAGGCTGTCAAACGTGTTCTTAGACTGAGGAGGGACACATGCATTTCACTCCCAAAAAGCTTGTTTTGAGTTTGTTATACAGGAGTTGTGTGTATTTTTCTTATGAAATCATCTTTAGATGCTGAAAGTGGTCATATTGTGAGGAATCACAGTGTACTTGGTCTTTTGAGATGAGTTGAATGTTGTAATTTTCAGATTTGAAGAAGATTCAGAAGTCACAATGATGAAAAGAGGATGAAGTAGAATACATGCTGTTATTCCTAAACTAGAAGAACTAGCAAGAGTAAAAGTTTTAGCTGTTTAAAGCACATGTTGCTCTGCATGTCCTTCTGAAGCTTCTTAGATGTAGAAACTTGTACTTGTAGTTAATTGGAAGTTATTGTCTAACAAGCTACCTGATCATTTCAGTCCAGTTTATACCAGTTTGTGCGCAGTATTATTTTGTAAATCTGTCACCAATATTTAATAACATTATACGTGGTCCTCTGGGAGAAATTGTGTGACTTTAAAGCTTTCTCCACATTTATTACCAAGGTACTAGGGGTGTAATGGTACATGTATTCATCCCGAACCGCCAAGTTACAGACGCCATGGTTCGGTACAGTCAGATGATGAAAACAGTCAGTCACAGACAGGTGATCAGTCCAGAAGGGGGCGCACATGGTAATGCAATGCTAACCGACAGGAAAGAGGAGAAGAAGAGACTATCTTTGCATCTACCCAAAACAATGGTGAGGTCAGTTGGCACGCAAGAGCTTGAAGAACTGCCTACTTGTTTTAAATCAGCAGTGTGGGAAAGTTTCGGGTTCTAGAGATGCACCCGGTCGACTAGCCATAAATCGGAAGAATTCGTTTTTTAGTTTTATTTTGGCCGATCTCTGTTCTGGAATTGCACACAAACTGCATTGCAATCTTTTTCCAAAATGCAATTTGTGTGGAAATATTATGAGTCTGGAAACAGGATACTATAGAGGCCAGAGATGCTTAAAGGGTTAGTTCACCCCAAAATTAAAATTCTGTCATTAATTTCTCACCCTCATGTTGTTCAAAACCCGTAAGACCTTCGTTCATCTTTGGAAAACAAATTAAGATATTTTTGATGAAATCTGAGAGCTCTCTGACCCTGCATAGACAGCAACGCAACTGAAATGTTCCCAGACAGAAACGTAGCAGGGACATCGGTAAAACAGTCCATGTGACATCAGTGGCTCAACTTCAATTTTGTGAAGCTACGAGAATAATTTTTGTGCGCATCTGACTGCTAAGCGTCGACAAAGTAGTTTAGCTTTCGCAACGAAACACACAGCGGCTCCACGACATGGCGGTGGCGGCAACAATAGGCTTGTTTGAGGTGCATCGGTGCTGCGCAGACCGATCGGTGTATGACATCAAAGTACCGCAAGAGCGATTCAAAAGCTTAAAGAGTCGACTGCTCTCCAATCGCTCTCCTGGTACTTTGATGTTATACACCGATCGGTCTGCGCAGTGCCGATGCATCTCGAACGAGCCTAATACTGAATAAAAATTACGCCTTCTTTCTTTGCTTATACATTTGGGCAGTGTTATGCAAATCTTCCCACACAGTGATGTAGACATGTGAGGCCGTGTTTGAACGAGGCGTTTTCGGAAGGCGTGGCTAAGCGTTCACTTTTATAAAGAATATCGCTTTGGGTTTGAGACTTTAATCTTTGTGACTTTACAGATCTTCTGTATGCAAGAACAGCTTTTAACACTCCAAAGACAAAGGAAAAAATGAAATCGCATCATATGACCCCTTTAATATTAAAGGGGTCATACGATGCTGCTAAAAAGAACATTATTTTGTGTATTTGGTGTAATGAAATGTGTTTACGCTGTTTAAAGTAAAAAAAAACACATTATTTTCCACATACTGTACATTATTGTTTCTACTCTATGCCCCGCCTTTTTGAAACGCGTCGATTTTTACTAAGCTCATCGGTCTGAAAAAGCTAGGTGTGCTGTGATTGGCCAGCTATCCAATGCGTTGTGATTGGCCGAATACCTCAAGCGTGAGACGGAAATGTTACGCCCCTCACATACTGTTGATGCCGTGTCTGGCCGGAGCTACGAGACAAAAACATTAAAACCCATTACAAAGGAGGCATTTGTTGCATCCAGTGGGGACATAATTACTGATTGAGCCGAAGCCCCGGCTTAGCGTGCGCTAAGGTCGAGATAGAGTGAGCTGAGGCGGCGGGGTCAAGAATGGCGCGCCCGGCGGATTCGACGAATGAGCGGCAACCACATGTGATGACCCCGGGCTGGACTCTGCTTCGTCCACGGTGAAAGTTGATGTATTCCCTCAGCGATCAGCTCTAGGCATGATGAAGCGGATATGGAAGACCAAAAAAAGTAGTTTTGCTTTCACAACGAAGCACACAGCGTTTTCAGGACATGGCTGCAGCGTCAAAACTACAGTGAGAATAAAAGTTACGCCTTCTTTCTTTGCGTGAACATTTGGGCGGCGTTATGCAAATCTTCCCACATAGTGAGGTAGATATGTGGGGGCGTGTTAGAACGAGCCGTTTTAGGTAGGTGTGGCTGACTCTGAACTTTTATAAAGAATATCTCTTTGGATTTGAGACTTTAGTCTTTGCAACTTTACAGATCTTCTTTATGCACCAAGAGCTTGTAGCACTCCAAAGAGAAAGGAAAAATTTAAATCGCATCATATGACCCCTTTAAAGTCTGGGTCTAAGACAAATTTACAACCAGATATGTACAGTGATTCAAAACTATGTGTAGGCATAGTAAAAACTTTCCAAGACAGTTTTAATGTGAATTTTATATGAGGAAAAAAGTTTGAGTTAAAGGGGTCATATGATGCTTTTTTTTAAAGATCATTATTTTGTGTATTTGGTGTAACAGAATATGTTGACATGCTTTAATGTT
>NW_015505447.1:470167-636129 GCF_001515645.1 Sinocyclocheilus grahami | reverse complement strand
CCTTCCGACAAGCGCAGTCTGCTCTGATTGGCCAGCTGACCCAGTGCATTGTGATTGGCCGAACATATAAGGGGCGATGCCCCTTACCATAATTGCGAGCTTCAGCTTTCAAAATAAATGTAAAGACAGTAAATAATGTCATTAGTTTTACCATCAGTTCAAGCCCGAAAGGGGAACAGACACAGTAATGATGCAGTACACAAGCCGCGGTTAAGACAGCTGACTCCACACAAAGTCCTTCCTTCCGACAAGCGCAGACTGCTCTGATTGGCCAGCTGACCCAGTGCATTGTGATTGGCCGAACATATAAGGGGCGATGCCCCTTACCATAATTGCGAGCTTCAGCTTTCAAAATAAATGTAAAGACAGTAAATAATGTCATTAGTTTTACCATCAGTTCAAGCCCGAAAGGGGAACAGACACAGTAATGATGCAGTACACAAGCCGCGGTTAAGACAGCTGATTCTACTGTGATGTGATGTGACGCTGTCTCTCTCTCTCTTTCTCACACACACACACGATGCGCAAAACTCTGCATTTGAACAGTCAATAGCAAATACTTAAACTAATAACAAAACAGTCGCTGATTCTGAAGCGCCAGATTGTCATAGCAAAGTCAGAATTTTCTCCTATCCTAGGTTCACGAAACGGTCATCCATAAAATGCATTGCTGTTCTGTTGTAAGAAAATCTTAAAGATTCCTAAATGCATCTACTTTCGGAAGGCCAAATAAAGTGCTTTTGCTTTCGCCTAAAAACACACAGCGTCTCCCTGACATGGCTGCTTCAACACTAACTGCGGTTACTGAAACCATGCCTTCTTTCTTTGCGTGCACATTTGGGCTCATTATGCAAATATTCCCACATAGTGACCTAGATATGTGGGGGCGTGTTAGAACGAGCCGTTTTGGGGGGGCGTGGCGGAGTCTTAACTTTGATTAAAAAATATCTCTTTGGTTTTGAGACTTTAGTCATTGCAACTTCAGGGATCTTATCTATGCACAGTCAGCTTGTAACACTCCAAAGAGAAAGAAAAACTTGAAATCGCATCATATGACCCCTTTAAGGGTTGTTCACATCAAGGACGATAACTATAATAATATAGATAATAGATGTAGTCTTAAAATTGTTTAAAATGTAAAAGAATCGCAAAGTTCATACCACAACTATTTTGATAGAGACACTATTTGGAATCTTTCACAATTTTTTTCCCAGCTAACGAATTAAAAAAACTAACAGCTAATCAGAATTGTTCCTGTTTTAAAGAGGTCAAACATTGAAAGCGGCAGATGACATAACTGCAGCATGTGCTTATAATAAACAGAACATTATAGTGCATTGGTGTGGATGCTGATATAGCTATAGTTATCTTTATAACTATTGCTCTTGGTGTGATTGTGCCTTTTGTCTTAATAATATAAGAGTTTATTAAACTTAATAAAATACTAGCCCTAGGCCATAAAAGTACCTGTAATTGAAGAAATTATCTTGTTGATTTGTTGAAAGTAGATAGATTTTGAAAGAGCAGCTTGTGATGGAATTGAAAGAAACTGCTATAATTTGTGACATTCCTCATGGATTATTCAATGTTTGTGTGAACTTTAACACTTCATTATGGTTTGCCCATCCTCGCTAATATTAGGCAAAGGTCATGCCATTGTAAGCGGACCATTAAACTGATTGTTTTATGATGCAGTTAAACTTTTCCTTATTCTTTTCCCAGCGGATGCGCCACACAGACTTAATCTCTTCTATCTGGCGAATGATGTAATTCAGAACTGTAAAAGGAAAAATGCCATAGTCTACCGCACCACCTTCACAGATGTTCTGCCAGAAGCTATGAAGCTCATCAGGTGAGTCTGCTTTCATCAACATGAACTTTAACCAGATTGTTCTCGACAAGAAATATCTCCTCTGCCTATAGACCACAACAGTGACCACCCACTTTTTCAGAGGTCTTAGTTCTGGAAGTAATTTCTCCATAGAAATGTTATACAGTTCCATAATAAGGAGCCATCACCCAAACCAACCATATCCAAAATGAATCACCACATTGTTTTGAAGCAAAATATATATTTAACTTTTTTGTTGTCATTCATATAAAATACTAAATCAAATATTCCATGTATTTTATTTTTATTTAAAGGGGTCATATGATGGTTTTTTAAAGATCATTATTTTGTGTATTTGGTGTAACGGAATATGTTGACATGCTTTAATGTTCAAAAAACACATTATTTTTCAAATACTGTACATTATTGTAAGTCCTCTATGCCCCGCGCCTCTCAAATGCTTAGTTTTCTACAAAGTCCTTGCGAATATTCCCACATAGTGACCTAGATATGTGGGGGCGTGTTAGAACGAGCCATTTTAGGGGGGCGTGGCAGAGTCTTAACTTTGATAAAGAATATCTCTTTGGTTTTAAGACTTTAGTCTTTGCAACTTCAAGGATCTTATCTATTCACTATCAGCTTGTAACACTCCAAAGAGAAAGAAAAACTTGAAATCGCATCATATGACCCCTTTAATAAAAAAATTATTTTATTTTTGGGACATTTTGGATTTTGACAATTTAGTTTAATGATTGAATAATTGACGTACAAATCAAATAACATAATCTGAATTACATATGTTTTTTTATTGAATTATACATTGTAAGCCTATATATATATATACATACATTTTTTTTTTTAAATAAATGAATAATTTTTGATTAGTAGGTTTCTACAAAGCCATCAATTACTAAATTATCCTGCGACCAATGTGCTTCTAACCAAGTATGCATTAATGTGACCTTGTATGCAAATTATTTTCTAAAATCTATTGTGATGTTGCATTGTGTGAATTGCTTTATATTATGAATCTTTGTAAATGTGATTTCTTGTAGTGCCACAAAGGATTCTAAGGTGAACAAGGCAGTGGTGAGGATACTGTCCATTTGGGAAGAGAGAAATGTCTATTCAGAGGAGTTCATCAGTCAGCTTAGGAACGGTTTGGTTTGGAAAGAAGAACCAGTGAAAGGTCTGAATTAATAATTGAGGATGTATCAACTTAATGTTGCTCTTGGGAGAATTTTATAGGCTTGTCAGTATGTTTTTGAGTTTAACATTGAAAGTCTTAATATACAATGTGTTAAGAAGACTTGTACATATTTTTGAAATTCTTATAATAAAGTAATGATTTTTCATTTTTAATATTCCTCAATTTTATTTTCAGCTCCAGTTAATGCCAAATCTGCCCTGAAATCCAAGATTGTTGCTGAGTTTGTGGTAAATAGTCAAAATTCACACTGGATTTGAGTGGCTCTTTGGAACCCCTGGGGTTGGGGTGACTATACCTTTCATTTATACAACTTCTTACCTACTTGTTTGTATTTTTACCTGTCAGCCCTCAGCGTTTATCGAGCATCTGTCCACGTACAGGAAGTCCATGGATGAGATTGAGCTCAAAGAGAAACAGTTAGCTGCAATGAGAGTGGATGTGTGCAGCACAGAGGCTCTAAAGAAACTGAAAGGTCGGTAAACAGTGGCCTTTTAAGATTCTAACTGGATATGCATTAATTGATGCATTAATATTTTTCTAATTTTTATGTGTTCGTTCTTTCCACATTTCATATTTTAGACAAGGCAGGAGGTAAAAGGTTTTCTAAAGACTTTGAAGACGGGAGTGCAAAGCTCCAGGAGTTTGTTTCCTTTCTGGATGGAGAGGTCAAAAAAGGCCCTCCATTGATGGAAGCTCTGGAGAATGCAGACATATTCTACGAGATGCAATATAAAGAGGTTAAGATTGTGGCTAAAGTGAGTATTGCAGTTTAATGTGATGATATTTTTGGGTGGAATTTGAAATGATATTATAAATATAAATTAGCTACACTCCTGTACAAAACATTTTACACTTTAATTTGCAGTGTTTGTTGCAGAAATATTACTAAATGTATTAATTTTCCACACTGGGAGACTAGAATGAATGTAGAGAACCATCAAGTAATTTCAAATGAAATGGCTGAATAGGAAATAAGTAAAATGTTGTTTTATTTATATTTCCAAAAAGCACTTTATGAAATCTAATTTTTTCCGTTTGCTTCAACAAAAGCTCTTAATCTATCCTCACTTACAGCAGCCTCAGGCCTTCCAGCAGACTCATTATTTCAATGCACATATAAAAAACTATCTTTATGATTGAAAGCAGCAAATAGCCCTTTCAGAAGTAATGACCAAATGCTCATTTAATGCTTTTAGTGGTTTCAGCTGCATTGTGCTGCAATTGAATTTGTACAAAAACAAAGACATCCAGACCATTGTGTAGCAAAATGTTTGTTTTATTTAGTTGAACTCTGACAGCCATATTTGGCCATTTCATAAAAATACAGCTGTATAGTTTATAATTAACCTTTGTTATTTTTACAATGATAATGTTTTTTGTGGTCATTGGTTTTGCAAGTTTACAATTTTATTTTTATTTTTTTTTTATAAGATGATGTAAGGTCTGGGTGATGAGCAATATATGTAAAATTTGTATTAGAAAATGTGTGTGTGTGTGTGTGTGTGTGTATATATATATATATATATATATATATATATATATATATATATGCACACAGTGCCATCCATAAGTATTGGAACAGTAAAGACAAAATTGCTTTGTCTGCTGTGGAGTCAAAACATCTGCAAATATGATTAAAAGATGAATATGAGACAAAACTACAGAATGTCACATTTTCAACACATTCATGTTTTGCCAAATAAAAAGTACAGCACTTTTAGAGTTTCATTCCCCTATCTCATGTGAGCATAAGTATTGGGACAGTTGAACTTAGAGCAATTGTAAAAGTTTAAAAGCTAATATTTAGTTGCAAATCCCTTGCATGCAATCACAGCAGTGAGTCTGCCACCCATAGACATCACCAGACTCTTGGTTTCATCCATTGACATGCTTTTCCCAGCCTTTAATACAGCCAATTTCAACTGTTGCTTGTTTTGGGGGGTTTCCACCTTTAGTCTCCTCTTTAGCTGGTGAAATTCATGTTCTATAGGGTTTAAATCTAGACATTGACTTGGGCAATCTAAGACTTTCCATTTCTTTGCCCTGATAAACTCCTTGACTGTGCTAGCAGGGTATTTTGGGTCATTGTCCTGTTGCAATATGAAGCACTTTCTGATGAGTCTTGTGGCATTTTCTTGAACATTGGTAGCCAAGATGTATTTGTACACTTCTGCATTCATTCTCCTATCACCATCGTTCGTTACGTCATCAATAAAGTGGAGAGAGCCTGTTCCAGCGGCAGCCATTCATGCCCACGCCATGACACTACCTCCACCATACTTTACAGATGAGGTCGTATGCTTAGGATCATTTGCAGTTCCTTTTTTCTCTACACTTTTGCTTTCCCATCACTTAAATGATAGATAATCTTTGTCTCATCTGTCAAGACTCTACTGGCTCACCTTCGTGCTTTTTTGCAAACTCTAATCTTGCCTTTCTATGTTTGCTGCTGATCAGAGGTTTGCATCTTGCTGTGTAACCTCTGTAATTCTGCTGTGGAAGTCTCCTGCGGACAGTAGATTGTCAGACCATCACTCCAGCTGACATGCTTTTCCCAGCCTTTAATACAGCCAATTTCAACTGTTGCTTGTTTTGGGGGGTTTCCACCTTTAGTCTCCTCTTTAGCTGGTGAAATTCATGTTCTATAGGGTTTAAATCTAGACATTGACTTGGGCAATCTAAGACTTTCCATTTCTTTGCCCTGATAAACTCCTTGACTGTGCTAGCAGGGTATTTTGGGTCATTGTCCTGTTGCAATATGAAGCACTTTCTGATGAGTCTTGTGGCATTTTCTTGAACATTGGTAGCCAAGATGTATTTGTACACTTCTGCATTCATTCTCCTATCACCATCGTTCGTTACGTCATCAATAAAGTGGAGAGAGCCTGTTCCAGCGGCAGCCATTCATGCCCACGCCATGACACTACCTCCACCATACTTTACAGATGAGGTCGTATGCTTAGGATCATTTGCAGTTCCTTTTTTCTCTACACTTTTGCTTTCCCATCACTTAAATGATAGATAATCTTTGTCTCATCTGTCAAGACTCTACTGGCTCACCTTCGTGCTTTTTTGCAAACTCTAATCTTGCCTTTCTATGTTTGCTGCTGATCAGAGGTTTGCATCTTGCTGTGTAACCTCTGTAATTCTGCTGTGGAAGTCTCCTGCGGACAGTAGATTGTCAGACCATCACTCCAGCTTTCTGGAGGTTGTTGGTGATTTTACAGACACTTATTTTAGGGTTTTCACAGCTTTTATGATTTGTCTGTGATCAACGGCCGGGCCGTTGTTGGATGCTGTAGTCACCGGTGGTTTCTTTCTTTTTCAGGACATTGCAAACTGTTGATTTCTCCATGCCCATTGTTTTTGACATACTGTAGCTCTAATTGAGTTCCTCTTTTCTTTTAGCATCCAAATTGCTTGCGTGACTCTCAAAGTCAGCTCCCTCGTCTTCATCCTGGTTTGTTGTGTCATCATCATATGCAAGACTCAGAATGCAGAAGCAATGGCTATAACTGATACAGCACATTACCTGCTTTTAATATCTGAACCGTTAATGCAACAGGACACAGCTGATCACTTAGAAAGACCTGTGAGTCAACTGTCCCAATACTTATGCTCACATCAGAGAGGGGATGAAACTCTAAAAGTGCTGTCCTTTTTATTTGGTAAAACATGAATGTTGAAACACCCAATAATAAAATGTGACATTCTGTAGTTTTGTCTCATATTCATCTTTGAATCATATTTGCAGAATCCCTTGCATGCAATCACAGCAGTGAGTCTGCCACCCATAGACATCACCAGACTCTTGGTTTCATCCATTGACATGCTTTTCCCAGCCTTTAATACAGCCAATTTCAACTGTTGCTTGTTTTGGGGGGTTTCCACCTTTAGTCTCCTCTTTAGCTGGTGAAATTCATGTTCTATAGGGTTTAAATCTAGACATTGACTTGGGCAATCTAAGACTTTCCATTTCTTTGCCCTGATAAACTCCTTGACTGTGCTAGCAGGGTATTTTGGGTCATTGTCCTGTTGCAATATGAAGCACTTTCTGATGAGTCTTGTGGCATTTTCTTGAACATTGGTAGCCAAGATGTATTTGTACACTTCTGCATTCATTCTCCTATCACCATCGTTCGTTACGTCATCAATAAAGTGGAGAGAGCCTGTTCCAGCGGCAGCCATTCATGCCCACGCCATGACACTACCTCCACCATACTTTACAGATGAGGTCGTATGCTTAGGATCATTTGCAGTTCCTTTTTTCTCTACACTTTTGCTTTCCCATCACTTAAATGATAGATAATCTTTGTCTCATCTGTCAAGACTCTACTGGCTCACCTTCGTGCTTTTTTGCAAACTCTAATCTTGCCTTTCTATGTTTGCTGCTGATCAGAGGTTTGCATCTTGCTGTGTAACCTCTGTAATTCTGCTGTGGAAGTCTCCTGCGGACAGTAGATTGTCAGACCATCACTCCAGCTTTCTGGAGGTTGTTGGTGATTTTACAGACACTTATTTTAGGGTTTTCACAGCTTTTATGATTTGTCTGTGATCAACGGCCGGGCCGTTGTTGGATGCTGTAGTCACCGGTGGTTTCTTTCTTTTTCAGGACATTGCAAACTGTTGATTTCTCCATGCCCATTGTTTTTGACATACTGTAGCTCTAATTGAGTTCCTCTTTTCTTTTAGCATCCAAATTGCTTGCGTGACTCTCAAAGTCAGCTCCCTCGTCTTCATCCTGGTTTGTTGTGTCATCATCATATGCAAGACTCAGAATGCAGAAGCAATGGCTATAACTGATACAGCACATTACCTGCTTTTAATATCTGAACCGTTAATGCAACAGGACACAGCTGATCACTTAGAAAGACCTGTGAGTCAACTGTCCCAATACTTATGCTCACATCAGAGAGGGGATGAAACTCTAAAAGTGCTGTCCTTTTTATTTGGTAAAACATGAATGTTGAAACACCCAATAATAAAATGTGACATTCTGTAGTTTTGTCTCATATTCATCTTTGAATCATATTTGCAGATGCCTCGACTCCACACCAGACAAAGCAATTTTGTCTTTACTTTTCCAATACTTATGGAAAGCACTGTGTGTATATATATATATATATATGCACATTATTGGTTTAAACAATATTCGTAATATTGTTCAATGCAATATATTCACAGTATTGATTTAAACAAAATAAACAAAACTAAATACTGAGCGTCAAATCCAAAAATACAGTAAAAGAAGCAATATTTTGAAATGTTATTAGTATGTTTTAAAATGTATTCCTGTGGTGGCAAAGCTGAATTTTCAGCAGCTATTACTCCAGTCATCAGTGTCACATGATCCTTCAGAAATCATTCTGATATGCTTCTTTTTGTTTCTTATTTAATATATAATTTTTTGTGCTCAAGAAACATTTCTTCTTATTATTGTCATCAATATTGAAATGGCTTAATATGTTTTTGTGTGAGATGTTTTTTAAAGAATTTGTTGATGAGCTAATATTTATGTGAAATAAAAATAATTAGTAAAATGTCTCTACTATCACTTTTGATGAATTTAATGCATCTTTTTTAAACAAAAGTAATTTCTCTAAATCTTAAAAGCTTACTGACCCCAATCTTTTGCACAGTAATGTACGTTCATACTGCTCAACCCCAAAAACAAAGCATTTGTTAATGTGCCAATTTTGTGAATGTACAATTTGATAGATTTGAGTTATTGGAACTAATAGTGGAACTTTTCTCCATATCATTCTTCTCCAGGCTTACGAGACATTCGCAAACCGGGTGTCGCACCTCAAGCGCAAGCTCGATTCACTGAAGACTATGTTGCCTGATTCAGATGACTCACCCATCCCCTCCCCCATTGAAGATGCTCCTTCACCCACGGGCTCCGAGTCACCCTTCCACGCTCTGGAAAGGATTGGTACCCCAGACTCCGAGCTGGATGGGCAGGCGATGGAGGAGGACTTGATTGCTTTGGCTGATGCTCCCAGCCCTCTCTCATCTGTCGGGGGTTCCTCCCCACCCAGTGCCCCTTTGGGAGACAAAGACAATCGTGATGTAGAAGACATGGACTTCTCGGATGTAGAGGAGACAGAAACACCTACCATCATAGGTATCATATGACCTTTACCATATGACATATATATTTAGTATGTTTCTCACATGTACTGCATTCAAAAGAAACTGATGGTTAAGCTGTTGAGATGCAGTGTTTTGTTTTTTGTTTTTCTCTTAATTTTGTATCCTCCTTACAGTTGAGGAACGTGTGGCCTCTGCTGTTGTGTCCAAACAGTCCGTTAATGCAACAGGACACAGCTGATCACTTAGAAAGACCTGTGAGTCAACTGTCCCAATACTTATGCTCACATCAGAGAGGGGATGAAACTCTAAAAGTGCTGTCCTTTTTATTTGGTAAAACATGAATGTTGAAACACCCAATAATAAAATGTGACATTCTGTAGTTTTGTCTCATATTCATCTTTGAATCATATTTGCAGATGCCTCGACTCCACACCAGACAAAGCAATTTTGTCTTTACTTTTCCAATACTTATGGAAAGCACTGTGTGTATATATATATATATATATGCACATTATTGGTTTAAACAATATTCGTAATATTGTTCAATGCAATATATTCACAGTATTGATTTAAACAAAATAAACAAAACTAAATACTGAGCGTCAAATCCAAAAATACAGTAAAAGAAGCAATATTTTGAAATGTTATTAGTATGTTTTAAAATGTATTCCTGTGGTGGCAAAGCTGAATTTTCAGCAGCTATTACTCCAGTCATCAGTGTCACATGATCCTTCAGAAATCATTCTGATATGCTTCTTTTTGTTTCTTATTTAATATATAATTTTTTGTGCTCAAGAAACATTTCTTCTTATTATTGTCATCAATATTGAAATGGCTTAATATGTTTTTGTGTGAGATGTTTTTTAAAGAATTTGTTGATGAGCTAATATTTATGTGAAATAAAAATAATTAGTAAAATGTCTCTACTATCACTTTTGATGAATTTAATGCATCTTTTTTAAACAAAAGTAATTTCTCTAAATCTTAAAAGCTTACTGACCCCAATCTTTTGCACAGTAATGTACGTTCATACTGCTCAACCCCAAAAACAAAGCATTTGTTAATGTGCCAATTTTGTGAATGTACAATTTGATAGATTTGAGTTATTGGAACTAATAGTGGAACTTTTCTCCATATCATTCTTCTCCAGGCTTACGAGACATTCGCAAACCGGGTGTCGCACCTCAAGCGCAAGCTCGATTCACTGAAGACTATGTTGCCTGATTCAGATGACTCACCCATCCCCTCCCCCATTGAAGATGCTCCTTCACCCACGGGCTCCGAGTCACCCTTCCACGCTCTGGAAAGGATTGGTACCCCAGACTCCGAGCTGGATGGGCAGGCGATGGAGGAGGACTTGATTGCTTTGGCTGATGCTCCCAGCCCTCTCTCATCTGTCGGGGGTTCCTCCCCACCCAGTGCCCCTTTGGGAGACAAAGACAATCGTGATGTAGAAGACATGGACTTCTCGGATGTAGAGGAGACAGAAACACCTACCATCATAGGTACCATATGACCTTTACCATATGACCCTAATGTTTTTTTTATATTTAGTATGTTTCTCACATGTACTGCATTCAAAAGAAACTGATGGTTAAGCTGTTGAGATGCAGTGTTTTGTTTTTTGTTTTTCTCTTAATTTTGTATCCTCCTTACAGTTGAGGAACGTGTGGCCTCTGCTGTTGTGTCCAAACAGTCTTCTGTCACTCCAAATGTCATAGAATCCTTGCCAACAACTGAATGCGCACAAACAAAGCAAATCGACACCCCGGCAGTGGCAGTTCCCTCAGCAGTAATAACTACTACAACAACAACCACCACCACACCAACCACACCGTCACTGCCAGTGAACCTTGCTGGTGTTGACCTAGGCAAGATCAGCTCCATTCTCAGCACAATCACAAACGTTATGAAGAGCTCAGGTGAGATGCTGAAATTTGATTTGTACAGCATGTTATACACAGGTTAAAATATCTTATTAAATGTGCATACTGTTCAAAGCCTTGTCCTAGCAGTAAGCTGTGGTGCTCATTTGAGAGATGCATGTTTGAATGTGACCCGTGTTGTGTCCGCTCCCATTCCCCTACTAATTTTCTTGTCTCCTCTCCACTATTTATCAATATATAGTATTCAAAAAGTAAAATAATTTTGGGATTTGGAGAACTGCTTAATAGCATGAAATGTGAAATGTAAAAAAAACCCTACATTTGTATGTAACATCATGCATTCAAACATTGCTTTTGCCTTTGCAGCTGTAGGAGTTAGTCCTGTATCTCGGTCTTCCCCAAGTGCACCTTCCACTCCAAGCTCAACTCAAAAGACTCCCACTCCCACTACTGCCCCTCCAGCCAACCCACTGGCCAGCATCCTTTCTAGGGTGGACATCAACCCCAACACTTTGCTCAGTGCTCTGTCCAAAACACAAACCCATGGGGGTTTTCAGGGTGAGACATGGAAAAGCAAAATGATTTGAGAAACCAAAGAGTTGGGATGTGAAATTTGTGAACACAGTAGTTCAAACATAGTATGTTCAAGTTGTTTTAAGTCAACATGAAATCAAAATTAACCCTATTTTTCTTTTAATACATTTGCGGTCTCACTGTGTGTGATTTCATCAGTGTATGTTATACAAAAGAAAACGTTTGATGTCATCTTTCATCAAAATGTAATAACTTGCTCCACCTTTGAAACAACATCCTTCTCAGACGATGTCACCTAGGCCATTAATGTTAATCAAAAGCCAAAAAGCTTAATACCATTTAAATGACAAATAAACAAAATTATGTTTGAAGCTTTTGATTTAGGTAATGTGGCTTTTCTAAAATCTCCTCAAAAGTTGGTGCCAGACAGGTAGTGATTTATGAGCATAGTAGTCCTCCACAGTCGAATGTGAACTCCGATTCAGCTGTGTCTTCATTCTGGCACCACGATTCCTGATGGATGCAATCCAACCCTACTTGTTAAATATAATGTTTCATTCGAAAATTCATCACATTACGTAAGTTAAATGAGTTGACAATGTAATTTCATGTTGACCTAAAACTCTAGACGTTTTGCCTAGTTGTGGAAGCAACATCAGATGATTAAAAAAAAAGTCTTGGGGCCAGATTTACTAAACAGGGCAATTTACTGTGAGAATGCAGCCCCCATAAAAGTGTCAATGCAGTTTACAAAGAGCAGCGTAAATTAGTGTAGGGTTGTAAATAGGGGTGGGAGAAAATATCGAATCTCCGATGCATCGCGATTCTCTCTTCAATGATTCTGAGCATGGTTTTTCCCTGCATATGGTACGTGTGTGCGCTAGAGACGATCATGGCGGGCTTCATTGCACAGAATATGCACTGTGAGACACGTGCGCATTGCTTGACTCTGTGCTTCCACCCGCCGTTATTTCAGTATTATACTTTAGATATGCTTTCATTTATGCCTTTTGGAATGCAGTACGTATAAGATGCACGAAACTCACGTACTGACAGACTTTCACTTGTGCTTTGTGTTTGATGTCCTGAAGCTCGATCGCGGCTGTGGTTAAATGCACTTGCATCTCCAAATACTTTTATACGAAATTGATGTAAACACAGTCGTTTAGGTTTTCAGAACAGGACAAAACATCTGATATATCGAAATAGAAATGTGCATTAGTGTGAATCTGTGTGAATGCAGCCTGTTAAAGATGCTACTGTCTATCTCATCAGTAATAATAAAACAGCAATAATACTGAGGAAAAAAGAAAAATCCATAACTATGATTATCTGTAAACTTTCGGATAGCCTACTTAAAGAACACTTATTTTTTAACATGAGTAATTATTTTTAAAAGTAGCCTGCTTATATAATTTTTAAAAAATTAAGTACATTTTGCACAAAATAAATTTTATATAAAATGTATATTAAAATGTAGCCATGTGCAGTAATATTGAAAATTGAGAATGTGACGCATCATGATATTGAGTTGAATCAAATCGTTGACATGATAATCGTAATTGAATTGAATCTTGAAGCAAGTGAAGATTCACACCCCTATTTTTAAGATGGCAGTGCTGACTTACAAAGTTGTAAAGATGTATTTGCACAGCAGAAGAATTAGGAAAAAATGTAGATCAATAATCGTTTTGGAATCGGATCGTGACTCCCAGAATCGGAATTGGATCGGATCGTGAAGTGCCTAAAGATTCCCACCCCTAGTTGCAAACAAGCAGAGCCGATTATAATCAAGTGCGGGTAATCTACTAGCAGCACAGTGGCAAAATGGGTTAAGACATGCTTTTTTGGCCGTTAAATAATGGCACAAATACCAGTATATTGAATACTGCAAACCTTGGTAAATCACATTGTTCAATTAATTTAAATATTCTACTCCCATAAATTTTGTGTCAGAAAGGGAAACTCCTACAAATGCATATGAAATAAAGTCAGCTGCAAAAATAACTGTCCATGCCTTTTCATCGCAAATTTTTCCCTCCGTTCCTTTAGTAAATTCTGGCAGTAGTTTTTTAATGCCAAAAGAGGGTTTGTGCTGGTACAAGCTCTTAGTAGTCTGGGCCCAGTTGCATGAAAGTCCTTAAGTAATTTGACTTAGGGGTATCCCTAAGGGGGAAAACATCCCTGAGGTAAGGGATTTCTTTAGGAGCGTTGCAACAAACGTCTTAAAGGGTTAGTTCACCCAAAAATGAAAATTAGGCTGTGTTTTACTTACCCTCGAAGCATCCTAGGTGTATATGACGTTTTTCTTTCAGACTAATCCAGTCGGAGTTCTATTAAAAATTGTCCTGGCTATTCCAAGCTCTATCATTGCAGTCAGCGGGTGTTGCAGTTGAACAGTCCACAAGCCGTCAAATAAAGCTTGCGCATTCATAATAAAATGTGCCACAGATGGCTCCGGGGGATGAATAAAGGCCCACTGTAGCGAATCCATGTGTTTTTGTAAGAAAAATATCCATTTGTAATAAACACTTTTCTCTCACTTCCACTGACTGTCATACACTGAAGCAGTTCAGGCAGATGACGCATATCCATGTGAAAATTAACCCATGTTTTGACACTGCACACATGCAGAGTTGTAAATGTGAACAGGTGATAATGCATTATAAAAATCTAAACAATTAAGACAAATTATATTTGCCTTGCGAAAGTATTCATATTAATTTTTTTCACGTTTTATGTATTTTCCTTATGTTAAACTGCTTTAAATTACTTTTTTATCCACATTAATCTACACACCTTACACCATATTGACAAAGCAAAAACAGAATTGTAACAACTTCTTAAATTTATTAAAAATAAAAAAACTGAAATAAGTACATTGCATAAGTAAATATTTAGCTAAAGCACCTTTACGGTCTCAAGTCTTTTTTGTTTGATGCGACAAGCTTTTCTCATCAGCATTTGGCAATTATCTGCTATTCTTCTCCTCACCTCTTCTCCTCTCAAGCTCTGTCATGTTGGATGGGTGCAGATGCACATTTTCAGGTTTCTCCAGGAATATTTGATTGGGTTCAAGCCTAGGATGGAGCTGGGCCACTCAAGGACATTAACAGAGTTGTCTATAGGCCACTCTTGCTGTGTGCTTAGGGTCGTTGTCCTGTTGGAAGGTGAACCTTCTGCTCAGTCTGAGTTTCTGAATGCTCTGGACTAGGTTTTCATTAAGGCTATCTCAATATTTTGGTGCACTGAGCTTTTCTTCTATTCTGATGAGTCCCTCAGTCCCTGCCGCTGAAAAACAGCCCCACAGCATGAGGCCTCTACCAGCACACTTTACTTTTGGGATGGTACTCTGCAGGTGATGAGCAGTGCCTGGTTTCCTTCAAGCGTAATGTTTGGAACTGAGGTTCATCAAAGACCAGAGAATATTGTTTCTCACAGTCTGAGGGCCCTTTAGGTGCTTTTTTTTTGCAAATTCCAAGTGTGTTTTCATGTGTCTTTACTGAGGAGAGGATTGAGTTTGGCCACACCACCATAAAGTCCAGATCGGTGGAGTGTTGCAGTGATGTTTGTCCTTCTGTAGGTTTCTCCCATCTCCACATATGATCATGGAGCTCAACTAGAGTGACCATCAAGTTCTTGGTCACCAGTCTAGAAAAGGCCCTTCTCCATCAATTGCTCAGTTTGGTCAGGAGGCCAGCTCTGGGAAGAGTCCTGGTTGTTTCAAACGTCTTCAATTAAGGGTAACAGAGACTACATGCTTCTATGAACCTTCAATGCAGCAGAATTTTTTCTGAACTCTTCCCCAGATGTGTGGCTTGACGCAAACCTGCTGAGCTCTACGTGCAGTTCTTTTGACCTCAGTGCTTGATTTTTGCTCTGATATGCATTATCAGCCGTTAGACCTTTTATTAAGACGTGTGTGCCTTTCCAAATTTTTGGAATCGAAGTGTAGTATCATCTACAAGCAATATGAATGCTCCTAAGCTAAATTTCAACTGTTCCAAGTAAGGGTATGAATCATTTAAGTTTTTTATTTTTAATAAATTTGCAAAGATGTTAAAAACCTGTTTTTTGCTTTACCATTATGGTTTATGGAGTGTAGATTGATGTGGAAAAAAATGTAATTTAAAGCAGTTTAACATAAAGCAGTTTAACCTAAGGCAGCAACAACAAAATGTGAAAAAAATGAAGGGGTATGAATAATTTCGCAAGACACTGTATATTGTTATTTAATTAATGTAACAATTGATTAATAATAATTGTTTAAATTGATATCATAATTGATACAAGTCGTCCATTTACTTTAAAATTTATATAAAACTTTTTGTTTTGTGAAAACCTGTAAGTCATGCGTTTTACAGTAATTTTACAGTTTAATATGTTACAATAGTCATTGCCCTACTGCGCTCATATGATATTTTATTTGTCTAGGTACATTTGAGTTTAAAAATCCTGCAGATATTGAGTTTAATATGACTTAAGGGAGCTCTTTTGGTCCCTTAAATTTATTAAGGTGAAATGGTTACTAAGGACTTTGTAGCAACACTTAAGAGAACACTTAAATAATTAAGGGGAATACTTAATGACAGCTTTAAGGTTCCTTAAGTTGACCCGTAGGGTTTTTTTCTTGCAACCCAAGTTTCACTAAGGGTTCCCTTAACCTTATAACTAAGGGATTTCTTAGCTTAAGGGCTTTCATGCAACCGGGCCCTGGCCTTTAGTACGAGTTCTTTAGAAAATGTGTTTTGTTTTTAAATCAATCTGCTGACCCTTGCGTCCCTACCCCTATCTTTCTCTTTCTACAATTTTTTTTTCCTGCCAGGTCTGTCCTCTTTGCTAAACAACCCGACTGCAAAGACCACCACATCTTCAAATTCTGAAAAGCAATTCCTGACATCGCCTCTTACAGCAGAGACTCATACATCTCCTGAAGTCTTACTTGCTCCTTCTAGTCTCCCACTGGCTAGGGATCTCTCCACTCAAGGATGTGTGGCTCCTACGGCTATGCAGTCCAATATGGCGAATGAGAAAGTAACTCCTAGCTCTTCTCTAAACTCTACCTTGGACTCCAAGATTGATAACTTTCTCCAAGGTAACCCAGGGCTGAAAGACTTTAATTTGGGATTTCCATCTGTTCTGTCGTGGCCTAAAGAAACTCTTGATAGCCCTTCAGCAAGTGCAGAGAACCTTGGTGGAACCCCTGTAAGGGATGAAGCTGGTGCAACACCAACGCAAGATGAAATTATGGATGCTCCTCAATCAGAGCTGTTCCCGTATCAGCAGGGGCAAACGGTGTCTATGTCCACAGCTTTAGATGCTAAATCAATGCGTCCACTTCCATCTGGGCAGAAACAAAATGCTCAAACCGATCCACAAGCTCATACAGACATGCACCAGAAGACCGCACCAAAAAAAGACTTTAAAAACTCTGTGCCCTCTCTTGCGGAGGCAGAAGCTAAGCGGCATCAACGCATTGAAGCAATGCGTTCCTCTTCTATGTCCAGCAACCAGCAACCTTTGAGAGAGCGTGTAGAAGCCACCGAGAAATCCAGTGTGATGCTTCAAGAGCTGAGACAAAATCCCTTAATTCATGATGTGGGACCAAATCCTAAAATGGTGGAAGGTAACTATGCATATCGAGATGATCAAGAGAAGCAAGTATTGGCCAGCTCTAATGCATATGGTGCAGAGCGGTACGTTGCCAAAGAACCAAGACAGGATCTTACTGCGCCTAACTTCTTCACCACACCTCTGCCACCTATCCCAAAGCTTCCTCCTCCACCACAAGATTTCATGCATCCTGCATCTTCTTCGAGAGAAAGTGGTCCTCATGCCACCGAAGATTTGCAGGAACCTTTCGGGGAAGCAGAAAGAGGTGGTGTTGATGACTCCTATGTCCCAGCAAACTCTGATAATGAACACTTATCTCATGAGGTTTCAAACAAGGAGCCTTTCCATCCACATGGGGATGGGGCTTCTCACTCTGCTCATGCACCGCACCTTGTTCCTAAAATCCCACCGAATGGACCAGCGGACTACAACCACCAACATCCACCAAGAGTACCTCTGCAGCCCCCTTCAAGTATACCCCATCACCGCATTGGGTCTTCTCCTCCAGTACGGGGTTACCATGAATCCTCAAGTCTTCCTCAACCTTTGCCTGAAGATCCATACTTTGACCCATACTACGAACATCCACAACGTAGCCCCTCTCCCCCTCATTACAACATGCACCTAATTTCACCTCGTGCACAAGAGTATTATCCTGAAGAAATACCACCTCACTACCCAGAGCACAGGGTTCCTCCTCACCTGGAGTACAGGCCTCCACCACCACACCATATTCGTCCACCTCACCCTGGGCACTATCCAGCTCCTAGGCCCCTTCGTAGGCCACCACCGGTCCATCATGAGCTGCCCTTTCCAAGAGGCAAGCGACCTGGCCCAACTTTTGGCGGACCTCCCAGAGTCAGGGGCCCCTTTTATCCCCCTAAAAGACCTTTCTTGCCTCCACATTACTGAAGTGTGTTGTGATTTTTATGCTCAGGTGTTTAGTGCATGTCACAGTGAGCAAGTAAAGAAGTCCAAGTGCTGTTGGGTTATCATCAAGACAAAAATTGCTGTGGACATTGACACGAAGGGGATGGTGCTGAACACCTTCACAAAATCACAATAGAATAGTGCAAATTTATTCAAGTAACCAAGGGGATGGAATCAGATCACCAAAAACGTTTGCGCAAGATCTGTTATTTTCCAACACCAAGACATGTAAAGCGTGAGCAGTTGTGCTGCAAGATGAAGTCAAGGAGCACTGGAGCAGAGAAATGGAAGAATGTCTGGCAAGGAATGCTGGGGGAATGAGATGGAATCTGAAGGCAGAGAAAACAAGAGGTGGTTATTCAATTTCATTTAATTAATTCTTATTATTATAGTTTAATTTTTATAGTTTTTGTGTCTAGTTCTATAAAAAAGTCAAATTGAAAGGTTAATACAAAATATATTTTTCCCTTAGAGGGAATGTGTGTACATATCTCGCAGATATGTTTGGGAAACTCAATGTTTTTTTGGATCAGCATTTAACTAAGGTTGATATGTGATATTTTTTTACTTCCAAATTTAAGTTCAACTGATGATCAAGCTATATTGTTATGCAAAGCTGGTAGTTTTGATCTTATTTTGTACATGTAATTAAATGTACCTTAACAGGTAGTTAAGCTTCATTATCCTCTTTCATGGACAAACAGCAGTGTAGAGAAAAAGTAATCTTTACAATTTTGAGGTAAGGCGCTGAGGTGTACAGAGACAAGCCGTTTTTGCCAACAGTGGCAGAAGATGCAGAAGAAACGAAGTTGTTGGGCAGAATCATCACGGCCTCCCTCAGTTCCCCGAGGCTTTTACTGTACTGACATAAATAAAGATGTGTTTGGAAAAAAACCACTGTGGGGGAGTGTAGTCTCAACCATGATGTCTTTGAGTCTTTTCATCTCAGTTGCTTCCAAACTGATTTCTTTGCTCTTCACAGTTTTGCGAACACCTTTCATTCATTAATAAAATACGATCAACATTGTACGCAGAGATTTTATTGTAGCTAAATGGCTGCAACACATGTTGACTATATATGACCCTTTAGCCCATTTAATGTATTTCTCAATTAATTTCATCTCAGTTGCTTCCAAACTGATTTCTTTGCTCTTCACAGTTTTGCGAACACCTTTCATTCATTAATAAAATACGATCAACATTGTACGCAGAGATTTTATTGTAGCTAAATGGCTGCAACGCATGTTGTCTATATATGACCCTTTAGCCCATTTAATGTATTTCTCAATTAATTTGTGTTTGAATGGGTAAATGTAGGCCGTTTCTATGATCAATTCTATGTAACTGCAAACTGTGCAAAGCATAGCTTGAGCTATCAGAATCTAAGTGTAGACCGTTAATTCAAGCTAAATGTTTACCTCCTCACTCAGTGTGTTCCGTAATCAGTCCATTCCAGTTCCACTTCGGGTTTTACGGTTTCCTATTTAGTGATCCTGGATCCCTTAACGCTCCTCTCACATACTGTAGTCTGGTTTGCAATGAATATTTACTTCATAATTACCCGTATTTATCTCACTTTAGGCTTATGTTTGCACAAATAGTTTGAAATAGCCAATTATTATGCAGAGACCGATTAAGATCAAGTTTTTGTCTGATCAAATAAGGACTTTATCAAGAGATGACTCTGGTCACACTTCAGTTGTGTGGCAAATGTTGCATCACACTGTTGCATCTTTCTCTGACGTAAATGTAGCATAAAAGACAGAATTATGTTTCTCTGAATTAAATGTAGCATATAAGACAAGGAATTTACACAATAACTTGATTCTAAAATTAAGGCCCAGCATAGCACTTAATTTAATGTCACTCATGCTCAAGTCGTGGGTGATTGGATTAGGCACAGATGGATATTTATGGCGTGAACTCCTAAAATCGTAACAACATGAGGCTTTTTTTCCCCTTGAATAATACAACTATATAGAAGTGTAAAGTAAAAGGAGAAATTCTTTAGCCTTAAAATCAGTTGCAGTTGATGTTTGCTGGCTAATAGGCAGGATTTTAGCATTGAGCAAAGCGGTCTAATTCCACTGATTCTGACGTTATAGCAGAATAACTTCTGCTTCAGAAATCTTAAAGAAAAAAAAAACGAGCGCTAAAGTAAAACATCGCAGGACTTTTTAAAACATGTTGAAACTAGCTTTTCTGGGTGGGTACTTCAGTAGCCTGTATACATCTTTCATACTTCAACTTTCATCAAATAGAAAAGGAAGCAAAGACTCAAATTAGACTACACTCTAAAAAATGCTGGGTTAAATACAACCCAGTGCTGGGTAAAATAGGGACAAACCCAGCAATGGGACTGTTTTGACCCAGTGGTTGGGTTAAATGTTTAACCCAACCTTCTGGGTAGTAACCCAACCGCTGGGTCAAAACAACCCAATTGCTGGGTTTGTCCCCATTTTACCCAGCACTGGGTTGTATTTAACCCAGCATTTTTTAGAGTGTATTTGGCTAATTTATTGTAAAACGTTAAATAAAGAAAATATAGCTAAATAACCACATTAGTGCTGCTGGAAACATTAAGTTGCCCTTTATAATGAAGTTAAAAATCATAATTGCTTATAATACTAAATTGCTTAAAATCATAAAATTAGCATTAAATTGCTAAAGACCTGTTAAAGTTACACCGTTCAATAATTGCCTGAAATTTTCACATATACATTCCAAAAACAGCATATACATGATATTGTAACCTCTAGTTGACTAAATTTAGCTTTGTTTCAAGTTGCAAAACAAATGTTTACACATGGTCTTCGGCAGGGGGCGACAACCTGTGGTGATGTCCTGGGCCCTGTGCTGAAAGTAGCCCACTAATGTCCTGGTTGTATTTTGCTAACTTACACAAAATCCTCATCAAATCTAGATGATGCGTTTTGCTGTTTCAGAGAAAGTTTCCTTTTTAAGAACATCTGGTGATGAGCCAACTTTAAAGGGATAGTTCACCCAAAAATGAATATTTTATCATCGTTACTCACCCTCGAGTTCTTCCAAACCTGTATGAGTTTCTTCTGTCGAAAGTTGGTAACCAAACAGTTGCTGGTAGCCATTGACTTCCATATAGTATTTTTTTCTCTCCATATTATGGAAGTCAATGGCTATTACCAACTGTGTGGTTACCCACATTTTTCGAAATATCTTTAGTGTTCAACTGAAGAAAGAAACTCGTGCAGGTTTAGGACGACTTGATTGATGGATGGACTATCCCTTTAAGTTATTCATAGTTTCACACCAGGGGTCTTCAGACACTCTTTTGCCCTCTGAGGTTCATCCTTCAGTAACGCACCTGCTGTTGAGGTGTCATAGGGTTGATCTGCTCTCTGTCTGTCATGGACAAAAGCAGGGGTTTGAATTACAAACTGCCTCAGTAAAACATAACCTTAATTCATTAATTGATTTAATTTATTATTAATTAATTCCAGCTATACAGTCATTAGCCTACATGTTCATGTGTAGAGATTTGGTGGGGCTAGGAGTAATTAACAAACACCTATATCACGTTTTTGCAAATTAAAGTAATAACGAGGTTTAAATGAAAGTTTATCTTAAATATAATTAAAGACGTACAAATAGACGTGAAAGAATATAATGGTCAATAAAGTTATCGAATATTCCTTACTGGTTTTAAATGACATTTTATACAGTGTTATTTACACAAACCAAGAAAGGCCAGAGCTCAGCATTCCATCGCCATTCAATTCCACAAGCTGTCGCCTCTCTCATACGAATATGCGAAGCTGTTCTGAATTTCTAGCGTATTAATAAAACGGGCTCTATCGAGAGTTAACGCTGAAGCTGTCCAATAGCCTTTGTTAAGACAGTCAAAACAGCAGTCTATGGTCGTGTCCTCAGATGTTTCAATAAGACCGATTATGATACCTTATTTTCGGGGAAATAATAATAATAATAATAATGAAATGTAGCCTTTAAAATATTTTGTCGGCCGAAAAACAAAAAAAACTCAACTTCAAGCTTCTGAACAGGAAAATAAGATAAAAAAACATTAAACTAGGTTATTATTATTATCATCTGTAATATGTAATTATAAGATTAAACGCCTAATCATTGCAATACATTATTATAGCCTATGTTATAATTTAATGAATAGTTATATAATTAGTGAAGAGTCATGTTTTGATTTATAATGAAATAATAATAATAATAATAATGAAATGTAGCCTTTAAAATATTTTGTCGGCCGAAAAACTAAAAAAACTAAACTTCAAGCTTCTGAACAGGAAAATAAGATAAAAAAACATTAAACTAGGTTATTATTATTATCATCTGTAATATGTAATTATAAGATTAAACGCCTAATCATTGCAATACATTATTATAGCCTATGTTATAATTTAATGAAAAGTTATATAATTAGTGAAGAGTCATGTTTTGATTTATAATAGCTCTAAATATCTTGAAGTAGTTTCATTTGGCTGCTAACGCTGCACCGTTAAAAGTTTACAGGACCGAAGATGACGTTTAACAGTGATTCTGACGTTCATCCGCTCGCTCGTCAGCTTACTTTACGTAACGTGCCTTATTTAAATAGCAGAGAGGGCCACGCCCCCGTACGCGAAGAGCGAGCGCACTGTTCCTAACAGTATCATGCAAAACATTCCACAACAGCATGTGCCGCGTGGGATGCCATCCATCAAATTATCCACCCCCGGCATACACACAGTTTATACTCTAGAAATGACCTCTGTATCAAAATATTAAAATAAACACTTTGCTTAAGTAACCAATGTTTTTTTTATTCTTCTTTGCTTTTAATAGAATGCTTTCTCTTTATATATATACTCTCATAGAAAAAAAAATACAAAAATGTCAAGGGGCAGTACCCTTCCAAAAGATACTAATAGTAATTTTAATATGCATTTTAAAGCACCATTTTGGGGGGGGTGTATATATATATTTTTTAAAGGAAATATATATATACACACTCATTATGTATGTATGTTCTACATACCTTCCCCCTTATGTCACCTTAGTCTTTTTAACCCAATCAACCTTTTGTTTTATTTTTCTCCCTCTGTCCATCCTCAATAAATGCAGATCTTCTGGTGAGGACTTTGTCAGCCCAGCAACAGAGTGCTTGAAGGGACATCCTATGCCCTTGTATCCCGTCTGCTTGCAAATCAAGGTAAAGGATATGCAGCTGCACAAAGCACACTCAGTATGTGTTAATTATCCATTTATATTTGCAAGAACTGTAAAATACATCAGGCTGCAAGTCCATAGCAAAGCATGACACTCTGAAGTCAGTGGAGCTGACTGTGGTAAAATGCACTTAACTATTGAATATTTTCTTATGCAATGGACAGAATGTAATATTAGTCTTGAACTTAGATTGTAATGGAGGTTAGCTGTATCATGTGGACAACATGGTTAAAGCCTTTATTCTGCTAAAGTTGTTTCAGGCCTTCAGGACAAATGCAATAAACAATGTAAAGTTAGAGCTCTACCTCCCTCTACTGGTACAAACTGATGTTAAAGAGCTGGTACTTTATTGCTATAGGCAATTATCATAGGTCTCATGGGTTAGCTTGCTCTCTTGTTAGAGGTATTGTGGTTTCTGTTGTTCTCGTAATGAATATGCAGGCAATATTGTATCGACATATTATTAGACAAAGCAAAAATGTAAATATATTTTTTTAAATGAGTATGCCCATATAGGCCTAGCATAGTGTCTAACCCAGAACTGACAAATCGGGTTATTGCTCGAAAAGAATGCACAACATAAAGGTCCGGGTATATCAGTAGGTGACCTTTATGCCAGTCCACTTGAAGTGAGCAGATGCAGCTGATACAATATCACATCTCATACCTCACAAAGATATGAAGGCCTTGGGCTGCTTGATATGAATGTATATGTATAAAATATAAAAGAAGCCACTCACAAATGATAAAAGCAGTTTGTTTATCATCCAGATTTCTTGGCTCTTGTTCAAAAATCATGTTGAGCATCTGGGAGCTTACATTTAATTGATTCTCCTGCATAATTCACACAGACTTTGACCACCGACAAGCTCTCAATGCTTACAAATAGGCAATACTGAAATAACCAGCAGATGTCGTCGTTAATTCAACTGTCTGGTATAACCAGTTGAGTCATCTGTGATTTGAAGTGCGTGCTCTTGTGTACGTGAATGTGTCGTAGTATACTTATGGGTTTTGTTCTAAAGTGAGGTTCTCAGAAAGATAACTTTTTAATATGGATTCGAGGTCAAGGGTAAAAACAGCATTGGGGGATTTAAGGGCTCGTGGCAGATGGTTGTCAATCCCAGTAAATGAACACAAGTACTCTAGTCTTTAATTTAGTTTATCCTAAGAACCAGAGAGCCTGATATATATAGGCTACTGACCATTAAACAATTACAGATGAACTTCATGTCCCGGCGGATGTAAAGCGAACACACGGTTTGTGATGTGATCTGTATAGATGAATCTCCTAAAGGTTCATTTGACTTATTTATATATTTTTTGTCAGTAATAGAGAATGAATTAAATTGAATTCCCTGTCAGATCGCGCACTAAGATAGCGAAATTGCTCGACCGCATAGCGAGCACATCACGTAGTTTAGTCTATGTGGGCGTTAATTTGCGAGAAAACATGATTTGGCTCAATGTAGTTTCAGCACCGTGGTCAGAGCTCGACGAGAACAAAAGGCGGATTAGCGTCCTTGATATCAGGCACCGTCGAAATGTTACATGCAAACCTAAAAAACGAAAACTCGAATAAACCAGTAGCGAACCGTAACCCTGTTCATCTGAGTGTACATTTCCTATAAGTAAAACGTGTTCGTTTGTTTGAAGAACATTTTTTTTTTAAATTTTTTGCCATATTTTGTGTGTTATTTAACGTAGCTCTTCAAGAAGGAACGTGTGACATTATTATTAAATAGAATTATTACTATTGTTCTTTATTAATAATTTTGAATATGATTATTCCGTCCTCCTTTGTCTTTTTTCCCCATTATGTTTGCTTTAATTTTTTTGTATACATATGGAAAATTCATTGGTCTTTTTTGTCAGACTAGTTTCCCTCGTACAACTCATTCTCAAAACAAAAGGAGGTGAATCATGCTGTAAATATAGTACTGTATTCAATTTAGCTATGATGATCTGCAGTAATTGAGAGAAAATATAAAATAAACTATCCCTTTTTATATATAAAGTTGCAATTACAAGATTTTGAGTCACAAACTTGAGCTATGCGTTATAAGGACTAAAATAATTGCGAAACAGTTGCATTTGTGAGATATTTTGGTGCAGATACAAAAAACAGTCTAAATATAGAGATTCTATACATGAGATATCTATATCTATATGAGCTGAGATATAAAGGCGCGATTAGGAGAAATTCATGATATATTTTTTTTAACCTGTTTTTACCTCCATTGTATCACACTGATATGAAAGGGGCAGATGTTTCTATTTGACAGCGCCCAATGGTTTTGCGGCTACGCTGTGTGAGAGGAAAATATACACGCTCCCTTAAGCCGAGTAAACGTCACGGTTTCCACACCCCGAGGGAGGACAGGAGATGGACAGGAGGGGGACACCGGCTTTCGACGTCAAAAGCAACGGGTTATACGGAGTGTCAACACCGTGAATATAGGCTACAGCATTACAGTGCATCTTCTTCACAGCCTCTGCATTAAAACGTGAGTGAAATCCATTTTATTGGCATTTATACTTGTATTGATTCATGCATGTATTCTAGTCAACAGGAGATATTTGAGAGGGCAGAGAGAGACAAAAACCAAGACGACTCGAGGGTGACAGATGCACGGATTTAGTTAAACGTACAGGGGTTGGCGTTCAAGCCACCCGCTCTCCATCAGCTCTCTTTATCTGTGCACGTAGAATATCAGACCATATTCACAACCAGACAGAAAGACAGCAAATAAACAAACATCCCCTTGTAATTAACAAGAGAGAGAGAGAGAGAGAGAGAGAGAGAGGGAAGGATAGGAGAGCAAATTTCGCCTTGCACAAACACCAGAGAGCTAGTAAAAATTGATTAAATTCTTTTAGTCTCTATTGATTTAAAGACGTGAAGTTGCATGGATAGCTGCATGTTTTTGTTCTCTATCATGTATGTGCGTATGTGCAGTTGGTGTGGTGACAAAGAGCCACATACGCCTGAGCTTCCAGTGAGGATTAAACAAAGAAGAAATGGGGATATCTGTCGATATTTATATGCATTTCATTTTATTGCATTCACTTTTAAAATGCTCTCTTGCCAGAGCTCGTAACACAAGTTTCTTTGTTCTACTATAGCATTTTAATCTCTTAAAATACCTTAGAGATTGACTGATCTCTCCTATTTATATTCTGTTTTTGGTTACACCTTATAAAAGCATACATTATTAATATTTACCTTATATAATGCATTCATTCAAACAGATCATTAATGTATACTCAAATAGCAAGCCCATCTTTGAGCAGTTTGGGAAGATCTATGAGCTTACGGTGATCAAGGACAAGTACACGGGAATGCACAAAGGTAATTAAACGCTAGTCTATAGAACGGACAGTCTCAAGGGGAGATGGGAGACTAATGGTGCTAGATGAGTTTCCTTTTCATATCTTAACTACATATCTTAGTTCGTCTACTGGGGCCTTCTTTGACAGTGGGATATATACTTGTTTTATTGTGTAGAAAACTTTAACCTTTAGTTTGCAATAGCATTAATTTCCTGCTGCTTCATTTTAAGTTTGCATCCAACATTCTAGCTTCCTAAGATAAACAAATCTGTTCATAGAAAAGGCATCTTTGGTGAGAAAACAAATTGTTCATAATTCTTAGTCACGGTTGTCATATCCTTTTATGTCCGCAAAACACTGCTTGTTATCCATGGTCTGTCTATGTCTATGTCTATGTCTGTTATGTTTTTATTTTTACATCCCACGTTGTATTCTTGTTCTTTCTTCAGGATGTGCGTTCTTGACGTACTGTGCGAGGGAGTCAGCCTTGAAGGCCCAGAATGCACTGCACGAGCAGAAGACATTGCCGGGGGTGAGTTGTCGCTGTTAATAATGTGAACGGGCTGTATAAAAAATTTATTTATTTAAGTCAAACAAACACTTCCAATTGCCTATATATAGCAGACTATGTATAGGATAAATCTTTTATCATGAAGCTCTTCTAACAGGGCTGAGGAACATGAAGTAATTTCTAAAAGTGGAAGCAACACATTATATGGTTCAGGAGATGGGATCTGTGGAAATCTGTGTTGACTGAACAGACTTTAATTAGGTATGTAGGAGGGCACAATCCTTGAAGGCATCTGCGATCGTGTCGCTGTCTGAAGTCGTTGATTAGCTGTTAGGCCATCTGCCATGATGGACAACCTGTAAATTCAGAAACCTCCAATCTCTTCATCTTTTTATGCTTTTTTATGTGTAGATTACCTACTTTTTCAGATTTGCCAGATGTACGGGATCATTATGAGCGGTGTTGCAAGTTGAATGCACATGACGTCAATGTATAGAACTTGAGGATGAGCTCATATGGTCTGTTTTGTGATTTACAAGCAGGAATCAAAGGCATATTCCACCCATTACCTGAGCCTCATGCCATTCCATACATGTATGATTTTCTATATTCAGCTCCACACAAAAGAAGATATTTTGAAGAATGTTGGTAATCAAACCATTGTTGAACAATTCTTCAAAATATCTTCTTTTATGTTCCACAGATAAAAATAGAGTCAAGCCAGTTTGGAATAACATTAGAGTGAGTATGATTATGACAGTATTTTCATTATTTGGTGGAATATCCCTTTAATACAACTATTGTACATGGTGATGGGTTTTCCCCCCCTGTTGATTAGACTTGGAGCAAGCAAACCCACAGGGATTTTTTTCCTTCCCCTCAAATTCTATTTAAGTGAGTTTAATTTGCATTAGAGGAAGCTGCGCGTCGTAAAAGATGAGACACGATGTGGACTGAGCGGCCAACATCTGAACAGACTCCGAGCCAACTGTAGTCCCACCAGACGTAGGCTAATGAAGGGATATAATGGCTTTATTGCTCCGTATGTCACATCACGTAACATCGAAAGCTGGTTGAGTAGTGTTAGAAGCGACAAAATTAAATCGAAGTGTGAGCAAAGTAAACCTTGTTCTGCCTTGGTTTTAGAGAATCAATGTTTGTGAGCATCTGTTTAGATGGTTTTTCCTTATGGTGAGTAACGTTATGCGTTATGTGCTCGTGGGTAACTCCAGAACAAATCCCATTATTAGCATGACAGTAGTCTGACCTTTGCCGACCTCTCCAGGCACAGATCAGTGGGTTCCCCTGGGTTTAAGTCCTCTCTCCTCCTTCTCTATCCCTCCATCCTTCTATTAATCTCCCCCTCACCTAAGCCTGGTAAGACGGTGTTCAAACCTCCCCCATGAGGTACGGCGGGAACCACATTATTAAGAACAACACCCACCTCTCCTAAACAGAAATCTCTCTTCTTCTTTCTCTGTCTCTCTTTCATTCTTTCTTTTTTCACACACACACACACACACACACACAGACAGCCCAGCTGTGTGGCATTATTACCAGCTCATGGCACCTGCCATTCAGAGCAGGCCCCGCCCACTGCCTGTCAATCATAGAGAATTGCTTTAGCAATGCTGCGTGATGTCTGTTTAGAGTGCATGTGCCGGTGAGATAGGAATTGTAACCACGATGAGAGGAGAAAGACAGATAAGATAAGACCGAAATTGGCTTGGAACTTTAATTTCTCACCGTTTCTCTTTTTCTCTCAGGCTTTGTTCACACTACATCCAATTCATATTTGTTTTTCAGATTTGATCTTTAAGACACTCAGTATGTGCATTGTCATTTTGTGAGTGATGAAAACGTACCTTGCTCAAATAGTGTAAGAAAAGGGGTAGTTCACCCAAAAATGACAATTCTGCCATCATTTACTTATTCTCATGTTGTTCCAAACCTGTATGACGTAATTTCTTCAGCAAAACACAAAAGATATTTAGAAAAATGTCTCAAGGTTTTTTTTGTCCTTGCAATGGAAGTTAATGAGATCCAATGCTGTTTTGGATTCCTTTGACTTTCATTGGTGTAATTTTAGGATTATTTATTGTAGTATTTATTAATTTTTCATTTAGATAAAATTTTTATTTTTAGTCATTTTGTTATGTGCTTGTGCCATTTTATTTAAAATGTTTATTAAGCTTTCATTTATTTGTTTTAACTTTCAGTTTCAGTTTTAGTTTTAGTTATTTTTGTACTTCAATTGTTTTATTTTAGTTATTTGCCGAGGCAACATTTCTCACTTTCATTTGAGGTCTGATATTTATATTTTATTTCAGCTTTATTTTAACTTTAGTTTTAGTTGTAGTTTTAGTTAACAATTGCAACAGTGTTTCATTGTATGGAGAAAAAAACACTTACATATACTTCATAACATCTTCTTTCATGTTCTACAGATGAAAAATATACAAATGTTTGTAATAGGGTTTGAAATGGGTTTGTAATAGTCATATTTCAGTGTGTGTGTGTGTGTGTGTGTGTGTGGCCTTTGATGATTACACACTCTGTGATAGCAGAACTTAATCTGACGGACATCTATCCACTGTGCACAGCAGAGTTTTTCACACCATTGACATAAAATAAACTAGCTAATGGCCATTTTCTGCTTTTCAAAAGGAAGTTAGCTGCAAATATTAGCTGCCCTTTTCATCCACTTTATGTTTGTGGTAGCGTTCAGATGCTCAGACATTTATTATAAAAAAGTCACGAACAACAGATCCTCTTGGGTCCATCCTACTTCCTCTCTTGATTTGATTGGTTTTGTCATCTGTAACAAATCATACAATCTTAAGAGCTTGTTTGCTGGCGGTAATCTGTCTTCTTTCTGAATGTGTCCCAGATCGATATTGTTGCTCATGAAAACCCATACAGACACTAAATGATGAATATAGCATTTGCAGATTTCCTGATTTTTCAATTTGAAGTGCCCATGATGATTTTTTAAATAATATAAATAATATTAATAATAAATAATATTCTATACCTGTTGATGTTTCAAATGAAGAATATTCACTCTTTAAGAATATTGTGTGTTAAATACATATTGACAATTACCACAGAAATGAATGGTTGTCCCTTAGAATTCCATTTTAAGTGCACAGCTATCTACTATATCTTTTTTATTTGTTCATATTTACAAACTGAGAAGTTCATCTAATCTATAAAGACGAGCAAACAAATATACATTATTTATTTTTAAAAAAGTGGTGAAATCCATTGCTTTCCTCATCCGCATTTGGTTCCCATAGACATAAATAAAGTAGCACCCCCATCTCAAACAATAGAACAGCATCACCACTGTTGATGGCGTGTTCGGGGGGTTAGATATCAGCATTATTGCAAGCATCACTCACATGAGGTCTGTTTGCTTGGCAAAAGCGAGTTAGTTTGAATGTGCTACATTCAGAATTTGATATGCATATTGAGTTAGCAAACCCAACCAATGCATATCCCCGTTTCCCAACTCTCTGTCCATCTTTCCCCATTTAGGCAGGTGTCAACACTGACAGTTTAAAGTCTGTGTTACCATTGTAATTGCTTGAGGTCTAGTGATTGACAGATTTGAAACAGAGTATATTGATTATTTCAAGAATGAAGATTTCAGGAGCTTTCCATCTTTCAGCCAAGATGGTGTTTCATTGTCTAAGGGTAATTTATGTGACATTTCAAGCAATGACAGCAGTATGACATGCTATTTAAAGGCTTTTTTCTAACTCTTATGATTGTCATACATGCAGTTTCAATGACCGTATAATAATTACTAATAATGGAATATTTGTATTCAGTGTTCACTGAATGTTTATATTAAATTTACAATTTTGTGTTTGAGTAAAAGAAATGTAAGTACCAATAAAAGTATGTTCCATTTGGCATGTTAAATGTGAATGAAACTACACATTTCTGAAGACCATTCTCTGTTTGTTATAAAATGGGAGATGGATGGAATGGCTGAAAAAATAAGCGAGAAAAAAGGAGAAAGCGAGTGGAATATATTGGGGGTGGGGTGCCGTGCAGGTTGATTACGGTCGCAGGTCCTGTTGCCAGGAGACGGCTGGGACAAGGGATGCTGGGTTGCTAGGGAACCAGCTCAATGCAATGACCAGCATTGCATGATGGGTACAGAGGCAAGATTGAGAATAGTCTTTGTGTAGATACACAGCTAATTTAACATCTGCCACCACACGCGCACACACACTAACAAGTCGCAAGAGAGATCCTCTTGAGCTTGAGTGCAAATCACACACACAGTCATTCTTTCCATGCACAGAGAAACTTGGGGAGCATGAACAAACAGCATGCCCTCCAGGCATATAGTGAATGAATGAACATGAATTGTGATCTGATTTTTAAGCTCTTATGAGTCACCGCCTTTCTGAATTTTGCTCATATTGTTCAGAGTTTGTGTGAATGGAAAAGCCAAATTTGGGTGTGTCTTGTTTCGAATATAGGTATTTTACAGGTAAAACATGATGATTTATTTGTATATACAGTATATTCAAGGCAATACATGGAAGTTGGCGGCAGAGTAAATGTCAGTTGATTGAATAATCTATGGATTTAATATCCCATAATCCCACTGAAATCCCTGGCCTCAGATCAAGGCGGAGATTAAGTGTGTGTGTGTGCTCATCATGTCAATGGAGTGTTTTAGCTGGCAGACGAATGAAGCGGCAGTTATGACCTGCGCTTCTGATGGCGTGTATGGAAAGATATTACATTAATATTTTCTTCAGTATTTTCTATTTTTGTAAGCATACGATTGCATTTTCCTGCAGCAACACAGATTGTAGGATTACGTTTATTTGTGTATTGATGTGTTTTACATTTTTCCATACACAAAAAATAGCACACATTTGTTGAGTCTCAGTTTCCTGGTGTTTTTAAACATCATGTTCTACAGTTTATTTAATTATTTACTTTATTAAATTGTCACTTAGTTTTAATATCAGTGGTGCTACTGCAATATAAAAACAGCAGCTGGACATTTATGGAAAGCATGAGCTGTTCGTCCTCAGGTTAAAGGTAATGTGCAGTTTATACATTTATTTTTACTTCTATGCTTTTGTTTATGCTTATACTTTTTTTTCTTGAAAATCTATGAAAAACACCAGACTTTTTGAAATGTTGTTTTGAATGGTTAGCGGTATCCACATTCATTTTTTATTTGTCCTTCTCTGTGAGTCATGTTATATGTTTTTGGCATGCTGTGAAATAGTGAAAGTCATTATGTAAGGTTTATACGGCGCTGTATGTGTGCGAGTGAGTGCCTGATCAATATGGACCCCAGATGAGTGATTGCGGCTGGTCAGATAAAACCAAGCCATCTGAATTGGGCCAAAATGTCACCTGATGCATAATTAACGCCTTTATGTTTATTTGGTCAATTTAGCTCACAGCTTCTTTTCTTGCCTCTCATCTTCTCCTTTTACTAATTGTATTTATTTAAATTAGAGCTGTAGTGATTGAACAATTCCAAGTAGAATTGTGAAATAATTTGAATTACAATACTAATACTATCTACTGTTCATGCTAATTCTTTTTATTTCGTGGTAAAAAAGAATTTAGTCATTTAAAATCATTTAATATTTGTTTTTAGATAACAATAAGGACATAGTTTTATAACCTACTTGTAATGTGTTGTCACATTTCTTTTAAAGTAGCATTTGTGGTCATAATTGTGATTGTGATATAATTGTCATTTTATATTTGTATATACATATACTAAGGTTCATAAGTTTGGGGTCAGTAAGATTTTTAAAATGATGCATAATTAACGCCTTTATGTTTATTTGGTCAATTTAGCTCACAGCTTCTTTTCTTGCCTCTCATCTTCTCCTTTTACTAATTGTATTTATTTAAATTAGAGCTGTAGTGATTGAACAATTCCAAGTAGAATTGTGAAATAATTTGAATTACAATACTAATACTATCTACTGTTCATGCTAATTCTTTTTATTTCGTGGTAAAAAAGAATTTAGTCATTTAAAATCATTTAATATTTGTTTTTAGAGAACAATAAGGACATAGTTTTATAACCTACTTGTAATGTGTTGTCACATTTCTTTTAAAGTAGCATTTGTGGTCATAATTGTGATTGTGATATAATTGTCATTTTATATTTGTATATACATATACTAAGGTTCATAAGTTTGGGGTCAGTAAGATTTTTAAAAGATGTTTTTGAAAGTCTCTTATGCTCACCAAGGCTGCATTTATTTGATCAAAAATACAGTCAAAACTGTAATATTGTGAAATATTATTACAATTTAAAATAGCTGTTTTTCAAATTGTATATATTTTAATGTAATTTATTCATGTGATGGCAAAGCTGAATTTTCAGAATTTTTTTTCAGGTATCTTTGATGAATAGAATGTTCAAAAGAATTGCATTCATTTGAAATAGCAATTTTTTGTAACATTAGCAATTATAAAATGATCAATTTAATGTGTCCTTTATGAATACGTTTTTAAATTCTATTTTTGATTAATATTAATCTAATTTTTAGTAAAAAAAAAGATTCCTGGCTTAATAATACTACATAAATTTACCTGAGAAACAAAATTACAAAGCATATTAAGAGTTGCTCAAATGTCTTAGAGACATATTATAGAGAGTATATTTAGCATTTTGTATTAGTTGATTTTGTAGTCTTTCCTTTGTAGAAAAAAAATAAACTAATAAGAAGAGCATTAAATAACTGCATTCTAACTTTACTCCCTTTTTCTAGTTTGTGTATGCTTAAAATAAATGAAAAATCTGTATTCACAACAAAAATCTGTATGCTTACTTTCAATATACTTTCTAGGAAAACAATTTTTTTAATGTAATTTTGCTCAGGTAAATGTATCTTGTTTTAAGGATGGTTTGATATTTTGACTAAAACATTAAAGGCACAATATGTAAGGTCGCATTTTCAAAACAATAACAAAGGGCGAAGCTTGACGACGCTATGAAGGAGAGTTTTCACCATCCAGAGATGTCCGAATCATGTTCACGGATATAATGAATTATTTTATTTTATTACCTGTACCTTCCAAAGTCTTTCAAACAGCGAAAAAATTATATTGAGAAAGCGAGCAAAGAACATTTAACGTTACATTGTCAAAGAACAGTATGCCTGACTTCAGTCTAGCGCGAGTTTAAGCAATCTCAAAAAACTCCCCTTATAATCAGTAAAGCTGTCTATACACTATTTGGTGAATGAATCTCCTACTTACATCATACGTACATCTGTACTTTGTTGTTTATGATGAGAGAATACACTCAGCGAGCGCGCGCACTGAACAAAACTCCGGTGTTTCAGCGATGACTCATCTAAACGCCTCTGATTGGACGCTGCGTTCATAATCTCAACAGACTCGTGTGTGTGATTGGTTATAAGGTGCAACACTGTAAAAACGTGGAAAAAGATTCATGGTGCAACACTGAGCAGACCTAAATTTAATGCTGCTGTCAACACTTTTCATTTCGTTTTATTCGAGACTGCCGTAATGGATTTAGTTTAACTGCAGCAGCTTTTTTGTCCACGTGCGTTGCCAAAGTTTCTACAAGCGGAAACCGATAGCGTGAAACCTGATAGATAATACGTAATTGATAAGTGACAATGACCCTGGAGGAGCCATTATTTAAAATTGGAATTTCTCTGGATTTACAAATCCTTGGGAACTTTTGGGATAACGTAAGTGCACAACTGCATGAAATATATAACAATGTGCAAGTGGTTTTTGGATATTTTATTACTAAAATCTTACATATTGTGCCTTTAAGACATTAAGATATTAGATATTAAGATATTAATGTGTATCCTAATATAATACTATTATAAATACTATCAAATGGCTTTCCCCCCACCTAACCTTAGTTAAACTTGGTTTTATATACTAATTTTTCTTGATTTTTCCCCCCTTTCCATTCTCATTTCCTCTCTCTCTCCCCTTATTTCTATTTTCATGTTTCTTTTCCCTCTCATCTCACCATCCCTCCCCTCTTTCCCCTGGTGCCTCTTTCTCTCTTCTGTTTCACAAACCCAGAATCTCTCACCGTTTTAATCTGCCGTGCGTCTGTAATCCAGATTAGCCAGCGAGCGTGCTTAATCTCATCACTTCCCCAACCCCTCGTGGGTGTGTGCTTTTCCTGGTGCCCGAGAGAAAGAGAGAGAGAGTGGAGCAGGATTAGGTTGGATGGAGAGAGGAAGAGCATAAAACTGATTCTTAATGAGAGATAAAAGTGGGCGAGAGAGAGATGGCGATTAGGCCTCAAATAGAGGCAAACAAGTACAAAGGCTATGTGGAGAGAGCAGAGAGCAGAGACCAGATATAAAGGGATGGAAACACAACAGATGCAGGGCCAGTGTGGAGATTTGGCTTTTAACTCTGGAATATTGAGGCAGATGGGCAGGTCAAGAGATCTACATCATGCACATACATTCATGATGTTCTGCAAAAAAAGCACACACAAGCACAAGAGGAAGTGAAAGAGCTGGATTTTAAAGTGCAGTTGATCATGTGATCATGTGCTCTGTGTTTCAGATGAACCGCCCCATTCAAGTGAAGCCAGCAGACAGTGAGGGCAGAGGAGGTATAACACACACACACACACACACACACACACACACGGCTGTCTGTCTATCTATCTATACAGACTTGATTTATGAATAATTTTTACCTTTGAGAATGTCTTCAAAGAACAGTTTTGCCACATTTTGTTCACTTATGGGATAGTTTTGTCTTCAAAGTAAACACATACTTCATATTTTGTGTTACAAATACCAAAATGTATTAATAATTCAAGAATTCAACATTTTAAACCCATTTAATGTGCGTGGATTGAGTACAGACTGATTTAATAATCTCTTATTTGAAGAAAACAGCAACACAATCCGAAATACAATGCAAATGGTTCTTTCTTCTTTCTTCTGTATTAATACACACACAAAACATGAGCTGTGCCATTGTGTTGCGCTGCAAGTGACGGTCCTCTAGGGCCATCTAGTGTCCAATAATGTTATCACACTATGAAGCTTACACTAACACAGAGTGACAAATATTGTCTGCGATGATTTGATGGTTATTACCACTTTAGGATGATACATGATCTCACACAGCCATTTCTCTAATATATGTAAATTTATCATGATCAGTCTTTCTGTTTGTAGACAGGAAGCTGTTTGTGGGGATGTTGGGGAAACAGCTGTCAGACACCGATGTAAAAAAAATGTTTGAGCCTTTTGGAAGTATAGAGGAGTGCACGGTACTCAGAGGGCCTGACGGAGCCAGCAAAGGTGCGCAAACCACATTCAAATACATGCACTGCCAGTTGTATCATGAGCTTAAATTCTAATATAATACGACTACTCATAATAACAATAATTATTATCATTATTGTATTTTACTTAATAATTTATAATAATAATTAATTTATAATTATTTACTATTGTTTAAATTATAATCGTTATTAATATTATTAAAATAATAATAAATAATAATAAATGGTTTATCATTATATAATATATATTAATATAATACTACTACTAATAACAATAATAGTAATTATTGTATTGTTAATCAGTCATTTTATTTAATAATTTAATAAGTATTTTATAATAACTGATTAAATTTTTCTTCTTAATTATACATATTTGTTATTTATTTATTTATTTATTAGCATTTCTTTTTTGGAAGAGATGGTTTAAGTGGAACTTCTGTCAGTGTTCAAGTACATTCCCTTACACTATTTTATTTTTATTTTAGTGATCCTATTTTTCACAGATATTTGTATTAATTATCGTTAAAATCATTTTTAACAATAATTAAAATGGAATTATTATTATTATTGCTCTTTTATTAGCATTTCTTTGGAAGAGATTGTTTGAGTGGAACTTCTGTCAGTGTTCAATTACGTTGCCTTGAAAATATTCTTTGAGTGAACTCCATTTTTCACACATTTTGAGCACTGATGGCAAATTAACCACATATTATAGATGTAAATTGTTACAAATAAATTGTTTTAGCAAGGCTTGCCAGTTGTCTTTGACTGAAGGCTCTTTCAATAAGATTACAGGCAATAAAGCACATCTGTACCAGCACTGTAGTATTACAACACTACTAGAGTTGCAGCAGTGTGTTTGCTCATGCACACGTATGTTGGCTAATGAATGATAGTCCGTTCAGCGCAGCCTGTGATTTATAAAGCGATGGATGTGTGGGCTCTGGGTAATTATGTGTGAGTGTGAATGGAACAGATGCACCTGCTGTAGTAAATCATTAACTGTTTCACTTTTACTCTCCCATATGTTCAGATGTAGGCTTTTGGAAATAATGTGGGCATTTGTACCAACCTCAGCTTATTGTATTTGTTTAATTGGATGTTTAAATACTCCCACTTGATGATGCATTGTTTTAGACTATAAAATGTCTGCCTAATGCATTTGCCACATCGCTCCAGCTTTGTCTAATAATGTGTTGTGTGTTGCAGGTTGTGCATTTGTAAAATATCAGAGTAATGCAGAAGCGCAGGCGGCCATTAGTGCTCTACACGGCAGCCGCACTCTCCCGGTTAGTGTTTCGTTCACGGTCACATTCAGGATTCCTCCCACAATCACACCTACAGGCATAACACAACACAGTAGCACATTGTTTAGATATTCATACTCACTCACTACAGAGTCTTTGCGCTTTGTTTTAACATCACCCACTGCATATTTTACCTCCAGACTTGTATTTGATGTTGTTTGAGAATGAGGATTTTCTTTATCCCCTCAGGGTGCATCTTCTAGTCTGGTGGTGAAGTTTGCAGACACAGAGAAGGAGAGAGGAATCAGGCGTATGCAGCAGGTGGCCTCCCAGCTGGGTGTCATTAGTCCCATGAGTCTACACCTGGGCGCCTACAACGCCTACACACAGGCAGTGAGCACTAACAGTACTCATGATCCAGTGCAGGAATATACTTGGTCTACTGTTCAAAAGTTTGGGGGCAGAAATTAATGCTTTTATGACAGGAAAGACTTGTACATTGTTTGAAAAGATTTCTATTAAATAAACTTTGTGTTCATCAAAGAGTCCTGGAAAAAATAAGTTTCTCAGTTTCTAGAAAGCAATATTAAGCAGCATAACTGGTTTCAGCATTGATAGTAATAAGAAATGTTTCTTGAACATCAAATCAGTATATTAGAATGAATTCTGAATCTGAATAGATTTTCTTGAAATCTATTCAAATACACAACAATTTAAAATTTTAATAATATTTCACAATATTGACTGTTTTTTTTATGTCAAATAAATGCAGCTTTGGTGAGATTAAGAGATTTGAAAAACATTTTTAAAAACCTTACTGAAACCACCCAAACGTTTGAACAGTAGTGTGTATTACATAATATGTCCATTGAGGAACTAAATAATTTTGACTTTATTTTGAACAGTATATTTAATCATTTAAATCCAGCAAACAATTTTGAACATTGTCTGTCTTTAAACTAATTTCTAATTGGTTTCATATTTTGGTTTCTAATGCAATGACTTTCATACTTAGGAGTGGCTTATGTTTCCAAATTATTAATGGGCCAATGTATGTACCAGGATTTAGTTTACAGAAAATAGATTGGGATGAAATTGAATTAGGATTATAGCAATAACTGGAAGTTGCATTAGGTTTGGTACCAGAAATACTTCCATAATTACTTTACGTTCTGCACACGGGAAGTTGTTATTGAAATGGCATTGACCTAATAACCCCAGTACAACCCCTGCACAGGACTTGAATTTAGTCCAAATCTGCTCAGAATTTTATGTGTCATAGTCCTTTTGTACAAAGCTTTGGATTCACTGCTTTTTTTTGTCCCATTCAGCTCGTCCAACAGCAGGCCTTGGTGGCTCAGTCTGCATATCTGTCTCCTGTGGCGACGGTTGCCGCGGTGCAGATGCAGCAGTTGGCTGCTCTCAATCCCAGCAGCATCATAGCCACACCCATCGCCTCAATCACGCCCTCCTCAGGTAAATATCAGTCTTCTACAAAAGCAATTTGGTCTGTAGAAATATTCCAATTCCAAGACTTATTGGATTTAATCAAGTATTTGTAATGGGTCATTCTGCTGTAGGTACGAGCACTCCTCCAACCATTGCTGCCACACCTTTGCCTGCTTTGCCTCCACCAATCGCACTCAACAGTTACCCTCAAGTCTCCGCACCACCCAATGGCCAGTCTGCCTCTGAAACCCTCTACACTAATGGTGTCCATCCATATCAGGGTGAGGATAGTTCCTCCAGTCTTTATTCATTTTAATACTATATTGTAGGGCTGCACGAGAAATCATATTATAGTCATGATCACAATTTCTGCTTCTCTCGATTCATTACTAATTGTCTCATCTCTACTTTTCTTCTGTTTGTTTTCATGTATCTCTCCTTCAGCTCAGAGTCCTGCATTGGATCCTCTCCAGCAGGCGTATACAGGCATGCAACACTACACAGGTGAGGCTTCTGAACTCCTGAAATGCAACTTGAATTTTGTTGACACTGAAGAATGTGGAGTCTAGTACTCCCTTTTTCAAAAAATGAAATAAAATAAAATAAAAACACAGCTTTTTACAAACAGGCCAGTTAAAATTTCTGAAGCAAGAAATAAAATACAATCTAATCTAGTTCAAGTAACAAACATTGTTTTCCACATTTTTATTGTTTTTACTAAATGAACACAAACAATAGATATTTATTCATGTGCATGTTTTTATTTATATACACCAATCTAACAGTAAGCATTCATAAAATAAGGATTTAACCCTGTACATTTTTACTAAAACATTTTAAACACTGTAAACTGCTACATGTGGCTTTCCATGAATGATAATGATGTAAATGAATCGCTGAATTCATTGGCATGGTTTGCTCGAAAGAACTGATTCACAGAAATGAATCAAGCTTCATGAAGTTTAATCAAAGACTTTTTAGCTGCTTATTGAAGCTGGTCACTAGCTGAGTTGGATTTGGCTACTTTTACAGCAAGGCTGGCAAATGCATTTGAACCTGATCTCATGTTTAACTTCATTAATCCACCCACAGCTACATATCCTGCTGCTTATGGATTGGTTGGTCAACCATTTCCACATCAGCCCACTTTGGTTGCCCAGCAGCCGCAGCAGCTGCAACAACGAGAAGGTAATGATGTCATTTCCTGTCTAACTGGCTACTATAACCACTGATATCCTGTTTTGAGGATTTCCTAGACTATAATTGAACATATTTCTCAATCGTTGTTCTCCGAAATCTCATGCTGTGCCACGAAAATATTCAAAGCACCATCTTTCATTCAGGGATCAACATGGTTACTTCCTTTTTATGATTGAAGAATTAGACTGAAACATGTGTAACAGTGTGGTCTGATGTATTTCGCTCTTGCCAATGTCTCATATCTTCTCTCCTCTTACTCCCTCCAGGCCCAGAAGGCTGCAATATATTTATTTATCATCTGCCTCAGGAGTTCACCGACTCTGAGATGCTGCAGATGTTTCTGCCCTTCGGTAACGTCATTTCAGCCAAGGTGTTCGTTGACCGCGCCACCAACCAGAGCAAATGCTTTGGTAAGTGATTTCCAAAAAGCGATTTAGATGCTGTATGTATACAGACCAAATGAAATAAATATAAACTATGAATGCACAATTAAAGCAAAGGTATTATTGACGTATATATATATTTGTTTAATAAATCTCATAGTCAGATTGCATAATATCTTTGACTCTTCCTTGACACTGTGATTTTGTTTCTGATTTATAAAGGGGAAAAAAATCTTCCAGAGTTTCATACCCTCATCAGGTTTTGAAATTACAAAAACAAGCTGTGCATGGACTAAGCCATTTCTGTTTTAAATGTGATTTGAACTTAAAAAACATCTAGAGGGGTTGCCTGTTGAGAAGGGAGAAAGAACTCCAGTTAATACATCTTCATCGTCTTCATCTGCCACGGTCAACTGGGAATCTGCAATTACATAAAACACTAAATTAGCAAAAAAATATGAATCTTTTTCTTTTTTTAAATACACTGTATGTATGTATGTATACAGACCAAATGAAATAAATAAATATATATATATATATATATATATATATATATATATATATATATAAAATGAAATTCTTCAATATGTAATGGAATATTGCTTTAAATGAAGTACAGTGAAATGTAGGCATAAATAAGGTGTGAAATACATATAATTATTTTTATAATATAACATGATGTGAAATCTGAAATAGAATTAAATGTAAGCATAAATAAATAAGATATAAAATAATATATACATTTTTTCATGTAACATGAAAAAGGATGTTAAATACACCTTAAAATGAAAAACGTAATGAAATGTGAAGTGAAATACACCTTAATAATAAAATAAAGGAAAATTTACATGAAAACTTGTATGAAATACGACACGATAAATGCCTTGAAATTAACAATGACATGAAATATGCTTTGAAATGAAATGTATCAAAGTCTTGAGGGCAAGAAAAAATATGTATTTAGTCTGTTAAATCTCTCCATAGTTATAAGAAGGTTACCGTTAAAATGCTGTTGAAATGACAAGGGAATCATCAGTGATTCATTCACCGAAGCACTTCCTCCACAGCATTTACATCTTCTGTTTCTTTCTTGTTTCTGGTCACGCCCTTCATGTCGCAGGTTTCGTAAGCTTCGACAACCCAGCGAGCGCTCAGGCTGCCATCCAGTCCATGAACGGCTTTCAGATCGGCATGAAGAGGCTTAAAGTTCAGCTGAAGAGGCCTAAAGATGCCAACCGCCCATACTGAGCCGAACAGGTGAAGAAAACGAGTGCCTCTTCATTAGATCTCTCAGTATTATGCTTTGTGAGCAGTTCTAAACTAACCAGTCTAGCCTGTTTTGACTGATTAAAATTGTTACTACTGACCTAATGATTTATTATTAAATACTGTAACCGAAAGCATAACTCATCAGCATTAGATCTTAAAAACGTAGTCGAAAAAGAAAAAAAAAAGCACTCATTAATTTTTACTTTTCATTTATTGTTTTTGTGCTGTGTCATTGTTCACAAAAAAAACAACAACAATCAAACAAACAAACACAACCTCATCCACACCAAGGCTGCCCTGTCCAATCATAACTCGTGCGGAGACCACGTCGCTATGGCTACGGTGGCCTAGCAACCAATAAAGCTCCCCCCTCCTCCCACAGCGTTGGTTTGTAAGTTGATTGGCCTGTGTTGATTACTGTGGAGATATTCCTGCCTGTGATGGTTGCCATTAGCAGTTTTGTTTTTTGGCCCTTTGTCATGTATCCTCCATGCTGAGAGTGCATGGCGGGTTACCGTGGTGACTATGGACTGTGTTTGGTGCGTTGTGACTCTCTCTTTTTGTTTTATAAATACTGATCAATAACTGACACTTATCTGTGATTTACTCCTAAAGTAACTCCGGTAGCTAATGGAGTTACTCAACCTAAATTGATCCTATTGAACTCTAATCAACCAGCTCAATGTGCTGCTTTTGGGTGGATTTTGTTTTTGATCAGTCTCCTCTGTGTTTTGTTTGGTCATGACTCTATTTCTTATTCAAAATACTCCCATATGTAGTCTGGTGGTGTTATAGTTACTGTGAATGTGGGGTGGGGGGTCTCAGTGTGGTTGTATTTGATTCCGAGAGCGTTTGTGCTAGTGGATATGCTGTTTCGTGCCAACGAGTGAGCTTGTGTACGTGCTTGCGTGAATGATACGAGCGATTCGTGCATTTGAGCGTGAGAGCGAACGAGAGGTAGGGAACTTCATTCATTATATCTCTCAAACCTCTCACGCTGAGGTTTGAGGTAACACTTTGTGGTTGTTATGGTCAAACAAGTGACGCATTGTGCCGACCAAAGAACAGCATTCCCCTGTAGGAATTCTGGGTTATTTTAGGAAAACCTATTTATAGTTTATATTCAGTCATTCGTCTGAGCACTCAAAAAAGACGCAGTTAAGACAACGTCTTGAACACAATACAGCCCAGAATTCCTATGGTGCATGTTGGAAATTTGTTTGCCTGCCAGAAATGTTTCCCCACTTCAAATGATCACTAACAGAGAAACACACTCTTGCATAAAACCCCATTCACTGATTCACAATGTAGGTTGCATGGAAGTATAGAATGGTAAGCATTAGGCTACGTCCATATTAGCATTTTTCTCCATCCACACTAGCATTTTTAAGCGTTTTCCAAAAGTTGCTCACCTGAAAACGCTTAAATTGCCTTGCTGTGCTTACATAAAACCTCATAAACGCTCACTGAGAGACCAGACGTAATAAAGTTATTCTGGCACTATCATTTTATTAGCAAATATCCCACCTCTCACTAGTGCGTCCAGGTCACACTCAAACTGTTATCTTTGCAGGAATGTAATATGAAGATTGTACATAGTAACATTGATCTTTAACAACATTATTAAATTGAATAGAAGGCACATCAATGTTGGTACAACCATAGATATATATGGGTACAATATGTGTCACATGACTAAGCATAGCTCCGTTATCACAGTCCACACTACAACGAAAAAAACCCGGTGTTTTCAAATTTATATACTTCTGGGAGCACCTTCAAACAGCTGTTTTTTTGCTGGACACAAATGGGAATTTGTGATATTTTCAGATGCAAGAAAATTCTGATTTTTACTTACAACAGAGAGAAAAAGAAGCGTTTTCAGATTTATCCAGATTAATGTGGACGTAGCCTTAGATAACCTTCCCAAATGCACAGTAGTGTTGAAATAAGTAGGAGTGTTTTTTGTCTTGATCTTAACTGCTGTTTTCATTTTCTTTCTCTCACAGGGAAGAAAGGAGAGGACTATCGGAGTCAATTACAAGTCTCTTTTCCTCCTCTGCAAATTACGGGACCAACAACTTTCACAAAACTACAGTATAAAACCTACCGAGATTATTTAAACAAAAATATACATTTAATCACAAAGACAGACTTATCGCAAGAAGTGCAGGTTAAATAGAATGATTTGCTACCTTAACTGTATACAATATAGGACCAATCAGCAACGCAATGCCACTTGCTCTTCTGCTTGTGGGTCGTGACCTTTCTGTCCTCGGCCCACACATCTACGCCCTGCACACACACACAAATGGGACCAATGCAAATATGTCAGTACTACACGAGTTTCGCTTCTGGGTTCAAAGGAACTATGAACTATTAAAGTCTTTCTGCAGCAATGTAAAATATGTATATAGAAATGTGAGGGGACCATGTGTAGACATATCGAAACGGTTGGGAGGGTGGGACTGGGTCAATGTGATCAGAGCAAATAATCATGGGTGGTATATGGTAGATAGAGAAAGAATGTCCTTTTGGGAGTTTTGAAGGATTTGCTCTTGGTCTCTAATCTGAGTCCAGTTATACATAGTTCTTCATCTTCAATACTTAAGGAAACGAATGACCTGTGGTATGGGATGCTGGTCCTATATCGCAAACCTCCCTAAAATGACTGAATATAGTTTATCACAGAGAGGCTGTAGTTAGAGTTTTTTATTTTTAGGTTTGTTAGTTTTTCTTTTCTTTTTGTTAAATTGTGGATGATTCGAGAAGATTCATGAAAGTTAAAAACATAAAAAAATGTATTTCATTGTATATATATCATGCTTTTAAAATGAAGGTCAAGATTTAAACATTTGGGATATTATTATTATTATTATTATTTAGGGAAAGTGATTTCTATCTTTTTTTGTAATTTATCAATTTCTTGATGGAGGGCATTTTTTAAATTATTTATGAAGATAGAGGATCATTGGCACATGTTCCGATGAATCCGTGTATTTTTAGACATTTTATTTACAGATTTACCATTAATGAACAATCATTATTATTATTCTATTTATTTTCGTCAACTGTTGTTTCACAACCTGTCAATTACAAAAAAAAAATTTGAATAAAATTTTAAACAATATTTCTTTGTATGTCTGTGTGAGATTACAGGAATAAGTTTGTGTGTACTTGTGATATTTTATTATTAGTTTTTAAATTTTATTATAATTTTTTTTTAAATAACATGCTCGTGGATGCTTCAGTCTACATACCATTGTCTTTTACAAAGGCTGCCTATAAACAGTTCTGCATTTATAAAGTAGCTGTATGAACTTTGATGCATAACAAATGACTTAATTAGTGTTTAAAACTTCTTTGATTTCCATTGCATTATAATCTGCAAATTTTAACAATTTAAAGTTGTACTAAACTAAGTTTTCTGTTTTATTAATCAGAGACATGCACAATGAAGACAATGGCTATTTGAATGTGATGTGCGCTTCTGGATTTAAAAATGTACAACAGACAAATGTATATATATAAAAAAAAGTAATATTTAACAAGAAAACACTTTCTTTTAATGTTTAAAAAAAAGCAGTTCTAGAATTAACTGCAGGCCTTGGGTTCTATTTTGGTTAACAAATGTATCGTTTTAAATAAGACTAAGCTACTACTCTATATTCCATGCCTCGTGTATGTACTTCCAATTCAACCATCAATTGTTCAGAGGAGAAGGATGAGTGCTCACTCCTAGCATTTCACAGGTGTCGCTTACATCCTCAAACATCTGGTCATCCTTAACACGTCATAACTCGCGTGCAGGTAATCGTCCTCTGCCCCGCCCTTCAGATTTAGTATAGTACTGCACTCCTTGTTTTTTTGGCCCTCCTCTTCAGTCTTTCATTCGCCTGACTGGATGCGCCACTCAACAGCAGCCGGCAGAAGTACGTCTAGAGACCCTTTCAACTCGGACATGTGAAGCGACAAGTGTCGAAAAATAGATAATCTGAGCTGTGTGCATTATTTGTCGGCGGACTGACAAGTATACGACTAAAACCAACAGTGAACGAAGCGGGTGGGAAAACACCAAAAAGTGGAAGCGTTTGAACGTCAACTTTACCGCCAAACTTCCCTTGGCGTTTTTTCTTTTTCTATTACGGGGATTTAAGAAGACTATGCAAACAGACCGGATTATGAAGAACGCACAAAACTGTACAGATCGCCCTGAATAACTGCGAGATTACACCTTTGCTAAATCCGTCTCATCTGCTCACACCCTTGTGTTTCGCACTACTGCTAAAAGTAAGTAACTGTTACCGTTATGCGCAGCTGTGCTCATTCCTGCGTTGCTCTTTGTCGCTGTACTGTCATTTCCGTAAATGTATTCTCATATATTCATATTTATCGGATTTGTAATTTACTGTTTTGTTTTAGCACGTTAGCCTCTTGAAGCCAGTTGTTTGATGTGTACGGCCTACATCAGAGTACAAGTGCACACTACATTTTGTAGCGCGTGATGTTGAGTATGCATAGTTGTGATTACAACACGCTAGCTATACGCTGCCTAAAATGCATCGATAGTGGGGAAAACAGTCTTTTTGTTTTATTTTAATTTTTTAAACTTTCCTGGTTTTTAGGGACGGGTTCCGTGTTTGAAAGCTGCTCGGATAATGCTTAGTGAGTCAGTGCAAAATTGAGGATTGGTTTTTAAGTGCTACGTCGTAGAGAGTGTCTGTGGCGAATCTTGTTGCGATGTTTTCTGGCTGAAGGACGTCGGCTGTTCACAAACAGGTTTTAATATAAACCGTTATTGTGAAAGTCTAACCGATCATGCTCGTACTTGTTTTTAAAACCACGTAAACAGCGGATGTGTGTTTGATTTACATGCCGTACACACAGTGTATTAACTTGTGATGGTCGTCTCGTGTTACACTCGAGAGCTTTGAAGTCTCATGCCACGGTATTACGTCACGACGTTATGATAAGCAGCACATCTCAGATTTTTTTTTTTATTGTACTGTTATCTTCTAATCATTTGTAAAATACCCTGTACACTAAAAATTGATGTAGAAGCAATTTTCACTGAGCTAGTAAATTTAATTAAAAAAAAAATACAACGCAACTGGTGTACAGCGGTACAAATAATGTAGTATTTTCGTGTAAAACATTCCAGAAATCTTTTTTTTTTTATGTATTTACAATCTCAAAAAACAACATCCTTTGTTCAGTATTAAATAAAGTCTTTGGTTGTGTTCACTAAAAGATTTATTAATGAATCCGTTTAGTTCATCTGGATATTTTACACTTACCGTTTTTTGAATACTGCATAAATGGACGTAATACTCATTTGATATACTACTTTTTGTATAATGTAGCTATAGTATGGAAGTAGGCACATTTGGACACTTAAACGTCAAATATGCTTGCACTTTTTATGAACGAGTCATTGAATCATTCATTGAAATGATTCCGTGACACATACTTTGTCTTAAGGTCAGCATGAAATGAAAATTCACTCTATCTGTTTTTTAAATGCATGTTATTGTGAACAGTTCGTCTGGTCTATGTAAACTCCGCCCCTGCAAGCTCTCATTCCTCTGCCTCATCTCAAAATCCAACCAACAGCCCATGCATAGAACCAAGTCCTTACCCTACTTTTTTCTGTTTTTGTAATTTGTTACACCTGGATGTACGTCACAATATGGAAAAAAAGAAGATGGAAGTATGATGCTACTTCCATTTAATCACAACTTTACTGCATAAATGGTAGGGATGCACCGATATGAAAATTTTGGCCGATACCGATAACCGATTATTCTTTATTTTTGAAAGCCGATAACCGATATGTTGGCCGATAACTCTATATCCAAATTGTTATATACTTTTTGAGAGCCTGATTACAAAAAAGGTCTCATCATTAAAAGCCACATCCCAAACACTTCAACATAAGCAGCCTAGTTTGAACGGTGTACGTTTTAAAAATATTTTTACTCTCCCATTACCAAATTTAGTCATAAAAAAGTCTTACAAATAAATAAAATTATGCATAAATAATGCAAACAAGTCACTGGACATCATTACACGTGTAAAGAATCAAAATGAATGCGCCATAGATCAATAAAACGGAATAGCCTCTGCACGGACAATAATTAAATGATTTTAATTACTAAACCATATTGTTGATGAAAATAATAAGAGAAAAATACAAGTGGTTGTTGTTATTAATATATCAATGATTTTGAAAAAGTAACAAATTAATACCACTGTTTTAAATAGCAGCCGTTGAGCTGCGCGTGCTGAAGCTGAAGAGCTGAATGAACACGGTAAACTGAAGCGTTTTGCTGGCAGCTTATTTAACTCAAGGAAATGCATCCTGAGATTAATATTAATACAACATAAACATAATATTACAACTTATATATGTACAAAATGATGCAGTTATTGCGTGCTATAGTCAGAATGTGTGATCCTGTTGTGGATGCGCTCTTCCCATATCAACGCGCTGAAACACGGCAACTAAACCCAAAGAATTCACAACGTTTTATTATAATAATGTTCTCATTAGAATGTTATATACACGACATTCCCAATCATAGTTATTAATGTTGTGCACTGCTGTTTGAGCTGCGTGTGCTGAGCTAAAGATGATCACCGGTAAACTGAAGCGCTCTTTTAACTTAACCAAACGCATTCTATATGAGATAAATCAGATATACATCAAATAAACACAATATTACAATGTACAATTGCACAAAAGGCTGCAAACGAACAGCGCGCATCTGAAGTGTCTCTGAAGGAAATAATGCATTATTTATCGGCTTTAAGATATCGGCCAAATTTTCTTATCAGGCCGATACCGATAACAGAAAAAATGAGCCGATATGGGCCGATACCGATATGGTGGCCGATATATCGTGCATCCCTAATAAATGGACATGAAACTCGTTTGATATACTGTTTAGTATGGAAATTGGCATATTTGGGCAAATAGGTCTTCTCAAATCGGCATGGAATTAAAAATTAAACTATTTTTCCAAATGGATATTATTGTAGGTGACTTTTTCATGTGTAGGATTTTTTTTTCTTTATCTTTTTCAATTTGACTGTATAATTCTAAATCAAAATGTCATAACTAGACATTCCGTTAAAAACGACAGACTTATCTCTGTTGCTGTAAGCAGGTCTTCACCAATCATTTTGTCCGCTAAAATCCTGCCTCCGACCTTTTGTGTGCAATGCCCACATCTGAACATCCAATCATCATCTAATTCATAGAACCAATTCCCGTCCTACATTGTTTTTCTGATAATCCATTACATTCAAATGTACAACCTAAAACAGAAGAAACGATTTGTTGTCGCTACTTCCGCTTCATTGCAACTGTAAGCATCACGTTGTGTTTCCCCCAAAATGACAGCAAAGTTGATTCATCGTTCTTCCTCCAATTTGTCTCCAATATGAGTCGCTTGATTCATTCATGGAACAAAAACACAACTAGAGCTTTCCAGCTGCTTTTTATAGTTTGTGTATTTGCTAACCAAACAATTCTTCAAAGCTGAGTCTGACTGCAAACAACAGCTGACGTTGCCAGACAGTCTTTAGTTTCCGTGTTCAAAGTCCATTGTCTTATTTAATGCTTGGCAGCTAATTAAGTCCTTTGAGAGATGTTTTGCTGTTTCAGACTAACAAAAATGTGTGAAAATGTTTGTTAGTAGTTGTGGAGATTAAACTAAACATTGTCTTGGATCGTCACTTGACCGATTGTTTCAAAGGATAATAATAATGATTCAAAAGGTACTTTTTAAAACTACCTTTATTTAGTCATCTATGATTCAGTATTTAGTCAACTTCCTACTTTACTTGACTTGGCACCACTTTTATATCATCATGTGTGTCAGGTCTTTTATCAAACTTTATTCGCTGTTTGAAATTGCTGATATATTCAGGCCGTGCTCGGATAACAGTTGGTATTATCAGTGTGTTTTTAGCTCTTCATTCACACAGAATGGCACGGAAAGGAAGGGAGTCTGTCTCATTCTCTGGCCCGGCTGGCTCCAAGCAGTACTCGTTATTACCACAGGTGACAGTACAGCCGTTCAGCCGCTGCCAGCCAATGACAGCGACCGTGATGTCATGCTGACCTCTCAGAATGACTCCATTGAGACAGCAGGCTTTAGTACAGCTGGTGACCCATCCGCTCAAACCGTGTCACTGACAGCATGCCGATAAGGAGGGGCTTTCATTCAAAACTCCTTCGCTTGTTTTCTTGGGCCCGTGTGAATGGTTCAGCAATCTGTACCAGGGATGTATTCTGTACCTCTGCAGAAGAGGTCATCTTTTAAAGAAAGTTTGCGTTAAAATAGTAGCTTATCAGTGGTCTTGAGCTCATATTTAGTTTCTGAGTAATGTGGACTATCAATATTGAGAGCAGATGACATGAGTGTTTACTAAAGGAATGGCAGCTTTGAATCTCTCAATGTGTTACTTGACTGTTTTGTAAGAGTTTGACAACGTATTGTAAATATTGTATTTTAAACACTAGTAAGCTGCTTACATAGAGCAGCATTTTAAGGCACCATTGGGAATGTTTCAAACTCAATTATGCCGCCCTCTAAGCAATCCCTGCACGGTTCCCACGGGTTCTTAAAAAGTTTTACATTTAGTTGTCAAATTGATCAAATTTAAGGCCATAAAACGTCTTAAATTGTACAAGAAAGTCTTAATTATGATTTCAGGAGGTCTTAAATTTGGGGCGGAAAGACCAGAATTGTGATGTGGCTTAATATTGACGATTAAACTTCAAAAGGCTATGATTTCATTGAATATGAGCACTGCACGTTTCAAAGTCCCGTGCTGCACGGCTTTGTGTTCTGCCGTTACCGGGGAAACTGTTCTATTTCTGCCGTTCCGAAAGCGCCTCCTGCTGGCAGAGAATGAATGTGCATTTTCAATAAGCCTGTTGGAGGCTGCAGTTTCAGCACCGCATTTCTAGGACCCTTGGATTTCTAGTTCACCCAAAAATGAAAATTAGGCTGTGTTTCACTCACCCCCGAGGCATCCTAGGTGTATATGACTTTCTTCTTTCAGACAAATCCAGTCGGAGTTATATAAAAAATTGTCCCAGCCAGTGTTCGAACTATACCGTGGTCTTTGGGGGAGCCCACTTGTTTTTTGTTTTTTTTCATATAAAGGGAGGGGGGGGGGCTTACAATGACTTATACTTGTAATTTAGCTGTTATGTATCTTTGTATGCACTACTTGCTTTATGCAAGCACTATATAGGATAAATCACTATACAGGATTTACCCTATTATACTTTATCGACACAAATTGATAGGTGAAACAACAAACAAGCCACCCACAAATGGTCTATAAACAAAGCATCAGGCTGTCTTTGAGTTCACATGAACAACGGTTAAAGTTACTCGTCGTCAGGCTACAGAAGAATACCATATAATTCCTATGTTCAATTAGGCCTAAGACATCGAGAGTCACACAGACTTATAACAACCCAGCCACAACACATAATTGCGAACAACATGCCTTACCTTAACACAGAATCGACCACAAAGTCTAGCGTTTATATTTTTTCTACGAATCTTTGAGTTAACATGTACTAAACATGAGTGGAATTTGCACCGCAGCGCCCCCACACCTTGATGCTCATGACAAGAATAGCATGTATTGTTATCTTTATTGAAGTTAATTAGGTTTAAATCGCCGTCATGCTTGAATGAATTATATTTTTGCAATTTTACACACAATAATCCACGATGATCACATTACACAAAACTGAAATTGCACGTCAAAATAACACTTTACTGTAGCTTGCGCCAACAGTTGTACACGGAAGCAGCTCCGGGAGGATGATGTATGAGGTCGGCGTTGCACATGCGCCGGTGAGGCTCGTGAGAACTCAACGTTTGTTAACAGGAGCAAAGGAAGCAAAGTTTCCATACTTTAGCAAAGGAAAACCAGTCTCCTCTTGGCTTATATCGAAATCCTCTGACATTCTTCTTTACAAATCCTCGTTTTGTACTTCTAATTAGTGAGCGTTGTTTTGTTTTGATCTCTCCGCTGCGCTTCCGCGTGTATCACTTCTGAGCGGCGCATGCGCAAAGCCGACCTCATACGTCATCCGCCCGGAACTGCTTCCGTTTACAACAGTGAGCGCAAGCTAGATTAAATGTGTGTTGCTTATTTCACTTATTTTGGACTGAAGCACTGCAACACCTGCTGACTGCAATGATAGAGCTTGGAATAGCCAGGACAATTTTTTTATATAACTCCGACTGGATTCGTTTGTGGGGAAAAAAGCAGCACTGTTTTATCATACTAGATACATTTGAAAGTTCAGTTATAATGCTACTCTGTGCGGTCATCACCGGTCTATTAAAGCACACAACATATTAAAGCATCTTTGGTGTTTCCATGTTTTGTACAAAACAAAACCGGAAATTGAGAGGTTATGACGTCATTAGCAGGCGACACAATGACATTATGGGCAAAATATATAACACTGTTCTAATGGTTTTTGGATATTTTAATAAAAAAATCTTACATATCGTGCCTTTTAAAGGCTGAAATGTTAAGTGTATCATTTTATAAAACTTTTTGTTTTTGTGAAATCTTGTATCTGAACTGTAAATCATGCTTTTTACTGTCATTTTACGGTTTAATATGTTACTATAGACATTGCCCTACCCCGCTCATTGATTTTATTTGTGCAGGTCTTAAAGGTCTTAAAAAGTCTGAAATTTTAGCTTCAAAATCCTGCAGAAACCCTTCCCTGTGTATACAATATAGTATTGAAGTATTGATATAAAAATAATTCATTCATTAATGTCCCATTTATTCCCATTCAGTTCTCCTATAGGATTTTGAAAAGTATTTGTTAAAGAGTTAGAAGCCATGAACCAAACCTATTACAAGAATATGAATTTGTTGAAAACATAGAAACCACAAAAGGGATAATCTGTTCAGTAGTAGCTAAAAATATAGTATTTTGCATAGATCATTTTCATATAATAAATGGACATTATTATACGTTTTTAGTATATTTTACCTGTATTTTTTTTTCTCAAATCATAACACCATTGCCCCATTTCATGTACACTACCATTCAAAAGTTTGGGGTCAGACAGCGTTGTTTTTTTTGGTAATATAAGAAATTAAAATGTTTAAAATGTTTTTTGTTATATATATATATATTTATATATTATACACGCATATGAATTCCTATATTCCTTTAGATTTATGTTTTTAAAGATTTATCATTGAAAAACACTTAGTTGTCGTTAAAAAATGAGTTAAGCAGCTCTCACTTGCAACAGCCCCATGAAATCTTCTTTAGTAGTCTTCAAAATGTCTGAATAGGTCATATTTGTGTCGTCCTCTGCATCAGGATGTTGTCCAGGCTGAGCGAGTGGTTCTGGAATGAGAGGCTGTGGTTTCCAGAAGGCCTGGGTTGGGCCAACTTGGAGGGTAGTGACGGTCTCACCTACGCCAAGGCAGCTGACCTCTGGGTGACCCTGCCCATCGCCCTCGTCTTCCTCATTATACGACAGATCTTTGAGAGGTCAGCGTGAAACCTACTGAGCATATTAGCTCATTAGTGTTTTATGAGGTTATCACCAATGTCAATATTGTATTTGCAACATATGGTATATGCAATTTGACTTTTTATCAAAAGTGTCACATGTAAACATGTGCTGTTCATCTAGTGAGAAAGCTGTTTAAAAAGTGTCAGTGTCACGTTTAGTGGTCATTTTTATTTGAATTTTTTTAAAACATAGAAAGCACAGCATTAAAGATATTATCTGTCCAGCAGTAGCTAAAAATTATTTTGCATGTATAATTTTCATATAATAAATGAACGCTTTTAGCATATTTTACTTGTATAATAAAATATGATCAAATTTAATCTGTCTGGACCTATCCAGTAATCAATCTGAATTATGTTTTACATTAAGTGCTCAAGCAATGCAAAAACATAGGAGCACAATCTTTGAATGATCAATGTTTTAAATATGGTTAACATTGATGCAGTGTTGTCAGTTTTTCCAACTCAAGTTGAAAGTTTAATACTGTTTTTCAAATTTAGGACAGTGGCCATTCAAATGGCCGCGGCTTTGGGTGTAAAGGAGAAAGTCAGAGTGCGAGTGGAGCACAACCCCATGCTGGAGTCGTTCTTCAGAATCTCAAATAAAACTCCCAAACAGGTATAATTACGCATATTCTACACTGCCAAACTCAACAGTACAGTAAAACCCTATTTATTTGTACTTTTTGTGTTTCCTCATTTATAAGCTGCTTTAGATTGTGTCTGTATTATGAATGTAAATGTATGCAGCAAGTCAGTTTTTGCTATCTTGTGTATATAAACACACATTTTATTGCTGAATTGTTTCAGTACACTCGTGAGTGACATATGTAACTCATACCCTTTAAATCATATCTCACCATTAAATGACCCTTCATATTCTCTGTTACTCTACAGTGTGAAATCGAGAGTTTAGGTAAAAAGACCGGTTACTCCGAAAGACAGATCCACAGATGGTTTAGGCAACGAAGGAATCAAGAGCGACCAAACAAGCTGAAGAAGTTCAAAGAGGCCAGGTACAGAACAATACGCACAGGCTGTTCGATCCCCATTTCCATCCTTTCGTAAATGGCCATAAATTCCACCATGCTGCATATTTTATAAGCTTGCTCAATGTCATAAACATTATAAAATGATTAAAGGGTTAGTTCACCCAAAAATGAAAATTCTGTCATTAATTACTCACCCTCATGTTGTTCCGAACCCGTAAGACCTTCGTTCATCTTCGGAACAAAATTTAAGATATTTTTGATGAAATCTGATGGCTCTCTGACCCTCCCATAGACAGCAAGGTAACTACCACGTTCAAGGTCCAGAAAAGTACCAAGATGATCGACAAAGTAGTCTGTGTAACATCAGTGTTTCAACTGTAAAGTTACGAAGCTACAATAATACTTTTTTTGCACAAAGAAAACAAAAATAACGACTTTATTCCACATTTTCATTTCTACTGCGTCACTTTGGACACCCGTTCACGACAGTATCTTTAATATATATTTAAAATGTGTAATAAAGTCATTATTTTTGTTTTCTTTGCGTTTCGAACAACACGAGGGTGAGTAATTCATGACAGAATTTTCATTTTTGGGTGAACTAACCCTTTAAGTAACAGTGCACACTGATAACCTGAGTATTGAGTGGTACAACATGCAATTATACACAGAATTCACTGTAAAACAGAAAAAAACCCATCAATTTTTCATTAGGTAGGAAGGCTATTGCACACAGGAGAAACGGTATGGGGTATTAATAAACACAAAATTTGGCTACTGTACCCATTTATAAAATAAATTCACTGTGTTTACTAACTGTGGGTTGGTCCTTTAATATCTTGTCCTTGACATTTCAACATTTATTTGTCTTGTGCTTCAGAACCACATCCAATATATGTAATTAAAGGAATGCACAGGGTTCAATACAAAGTTAAGGTTCATCCCAATCATTTGGGGTAATGTTGATTACCTTTTAAAGGAATAATCACCCAAAAATGAAAATTTGAAATAATGATGAGAATGTACTCACCCTCAGGCCATCTGAGCTGTAGATGAGTTTGTTTCTTCATCAGAACAGATTTGGAGAAATTACATCACTTGCTCACCAATGGATCCTCTGCAGTGAATGGGTGCCGTCAGAATGAGAGTCCAAACAGCTGATAAAAACATCACAATAATCCACAAGTATTCCACATGGATCCAGTCTATCAGTTAATATCTTGTGATGAGAAGAGCTGCATGTTTGTATGAAACAAATCCATCAAGATGTTTTAACTTTTTTAAACCTTCGCTTTCTAGCCAAAATACGGTCCATAATCCATAACGCTTTCTCCAGTGAAAGAGTCCGTCCTCTGTTGGCCTCTCGTATCAAAATCCACCTGTTTTGGACTGTTTTAGTTTGTAAACCGTGCTTGATGTGGAGAAAGCAGTAGTATGGATAAAAGCCTTTTATTTTAGCCAGAAACAACAGTTTGAAGTTGAATATGTCATAATGATGGATTGTTTATAACAAATGCAAGATGTTAAAGGGTTAGTTCACCCCAAAATGTAATCTCTGTCATTAATTACTCACCCTCATGTCGTTCCAAACCCGTAAGACCTTTGTTGATCTTCGGAACACAAATTAAGATATTTTTGATGAAATGTGAGCGCTCTCAGACCCTGCATAGACAGCAACGTAACTGTAATGTTCCCAGGTCCAGAAAAGTAGTAGGACATCGGTAAAACAGTTCATGTGACATCAGTGGCTCAACTTCAGTTTTGCGAAGCTACGGGAACACTTTTTGAGTGCAAAGAAAACAAAAATAACAATTTATTTCGCAGTTCTTCTCCCCCGAGTTACGTCTTCTGCCATTTTGTCGAGTACCCAAGAGTGCAATCGACGTAATCAGCAAACATTTCAGTTGCGTTGCTGTCTATGGAGGGTCTGAGAGCTCTCAGATTTGATCAAAAATATCTTAATTTGTGTTCTGAAGAAGAACGAAGGTCTTACGGGTTTGGAACGACATGAGGGTGAGTAATAATGACAGAATTTTCATTTTTGGGTGAACTATCCCTTTAATTGATGGACTGGAGCCATGTAGATTACTTGTGGATTATTGTGATGTTTTTATCAGCTGTTTGGACTCTCATTCTGTCAGCATCATAGACTGTATATGGTCAGCATGCGTGCCGAAGGGGAAACAGGGGAACTGAATTCACCGGAACACCGGCATTGTAGGCTACTCTCCCAGGAAACCGTCCTCATCCTCCGTAAAATGCGTTGCACACATCTGAATATTTGGTTTGAATTGTTCTGGAACAGTGTTGTAAATACAACTTAACCACTGATTTCTAGTTGTGTTCTCTTTTGGAAGACCAAACAAAGTAGTTTTGGCTTTCACAACGAAACACACAACGTCTCCACGACATGGTGGCGGCGGCAACAATACTACAGCGAGAATCAAAGTTACACCGCCTTTCTTTGCGTATACATTTGGCAGGCGTTATGCAAATCTTCCCACACAGTGACGTAGACATGTGGGGCGTGTTTGAACGAGGCGTTTTAGGGGGGCGTGGATGAGTCTTAACATTTATAAAGAAAATCTCTTTGGGTTTGAGACTTTAGTCTTTGCAACTTTAGGTATCTTATCTATTCACGAACCGCTTGTAACACTCCAAAGAGAAAGGAAAACTTGAAATCACATCATATGACCCCTTTAACATAAATACAAGCTTCATATTTCAAAAGTGCATGACCCAGTTTACTTGTAAGTGCACAACTGTAACTGCATCTTTTATTGTCTGTGGTAATGTACATTATGCCACAAATGCTTGTCAATAGAACTTAACTTGTATTGAGCCTGGAACATCCTTTAAATTAGTTTATCATGCCATCTCCAGCTGTCATTCACAACAGTAGCTTGTAGATGCTTTAAATACAGTTGTTGGGGTTGTTGGTCGTTATGTGGGCTTGTAATGGTAGTGTTTGTGTTGTGAGTGGACTGTATCAGTGTTGTTATGCCTGTACATTTTGTCACTGTGTGTAGTAACTTAATAATGTAAAAATAAGTCTAGACCCTTAAAATGAATGGCTGGTGATCAAGTAATGTTTTGGAACCATTTGGACCAAAATGTCATTTGTTCATATGAGAGATGCTTGGCTTTATATATTATGTTGCTGATGAATGTATTTGCTTCTGGATATTATTTGCTGAAATGTATATGCATTTTCTTACAGTTGGAGATTTACCTTTTACCTTCTTGCTTTCATTGCTGGCCTTGCTGCACTTATTGATGTGAGTATTTCAAATGCGTCTCTCTTTCTCTTCAGTCGCATATACATGTATATCGATGATTGGCCATTTTGAGTTTATTGGCATGAACTAAAACCTGCTTTGTTTAATATTTATTTATTTATTTCCTATAATATCGGCCTCATTAATCAGCTGATGTGTGTGGTCATTATGAAACCGCTTCCTCTTGGATGGTTGACACGAGTGTCATTCCCAAAAACTGCTGTTATATTTGTCCAGGGATAATGGACATTTTTTTTGGTTTCAAATATTTGATTGCACTTTGAATAAATATAATGTAATTCAGAATTTACTCAGATATTTGAAGATTTCCCTTTTTATCCATAAATTTAATTTGATCAATATTGTGTACACCTTGTTTGCTCAAATTTAATTTATATCATATTTATGTTCATAAATAGATGCGTATAGATGCAAAATTGGACAAACCTACTTAAAAAAAAACATTAAATAAATAAAATGTCTCGTAAATGTTTGACTAATCCATTTTAGAGTTTTTATCCAAAGCAAATTTTATTTTTAAATTCCTCTTTTATACCATTTTAGCTTGTTATTCACCATGAGAATAGCCAAGGAAGCTGGTATGGCATTAATCCACCAACCAAACATTTGTCTGGTGCTTTATCTTTCATTATATCAGCTATCGGCCAACCTGCTCTATGGATTTTGACACTGGCTGTTCAAATACATACTGGTGGACCACTGCCCCTCATGTTTATAACTCATATAATGTCATACTTGTGCAGTGCTTTTGTTGAGATTAAATGTGAGAGTGCTTTTGTCTTGGCTCATATTCTCTTAATATTGTTTTTGTTCTGCAGAAACCTTGGCTCTACAAAATGGAGGAGATGTGGACGGGGTTTCCAATGCTGGTACGTTCACTTCTTTCATTCTTCTATTGACTGGCTATAAAAATGTGTCTTAACATTACAATGATCTTTCAGTGAACGTTCATATTGATAAGCTTATGTAAATAAGTTTTAACAAGGAGAATTGTAGAAACACTACTGTATCTTAACCACATCTCTGTTGTTGTTAGTGACACTGAAACGGCATCTTTCGACATATTTGATTCATTGCTTTATTTTTCTCTTTCTCTCTCCAGACGCTGCTGCCTTCTCAGTTCTGGTACTACATGATTGAACTAGGCTTTTACATGTCGCTCCTCTTCAGCGTCGCATCAGACATCAAGCGAAAAGTGAGTGAGTCAAACACAATAAACTTAAAACCCTACCTAAACTTAAAAGATCCATCTTTTTCATAGAAATACCCACTATTCAGTAGTTTTTAGTATTCGTATCACAGAGGTGTACAAGGAAGGACTTCCAAGAAATCCAGCTTAGATGTGGAATGTTACCTGCTGTGTTCGTGTGTCCGCGAATTTGATGATCGTTAATATTTGACTTGCGCATCTATTGAAAATCTCTTATCTCACAGAGCCCTTTGTTAATCACATAAATTTGATATAGTCTGTTTCCAGCACATGGAACACTAGCCATTCCACAAAGCATTAGTGAACAGTAAAAGTACAGCAGGATTAGGCTTATCAGCAGTTTTACATCACTTGTCCAATGGTTTATTAGAAGCCCTGCTGAAAAAACAGCCTAAGATGGTTTTAGACACTTTTCAGGCCAGCTTCTAACCAACCGGGCAAATAAAGCTTCATAACTGAGCTGAATGAGGATGATACATTAATAAGTTTGAGGGAACATTTGAGAGCCCAATAAGATAATTTATCCACACAAAACCTATTTACACTTGATTTGTGCATTAAATCGAGCTTCATCCAACATGAGAAAAAACAAAATCACCTGCCTGACATATTAAAATGCAACAGATCAAAAGTCACCTGGCGATATTGTCCCACACTGAATTTTAATTGGTCACATATTTTAAGTTATGTTTTGATTAATCAGTCACCTAGTCTATGTGTACATCCTGAACTTTGACTCTAAAGCTTTGGCAATATAGTACTAATATTCCCCAATAAAGCATGTGAAATCCAAATTCAGTCCCTTACGTTTGTACGGAAAAGACTAGAAAGTATGTGCAAAAGCTATGCTTTCTAAGATACTGTTGTAGCTTGCCAAAATAAGCATAATCTAACAATGCAACACTGTTTAGAAGGTTGTATGAATTTGAGTTATTTGTTTGTTTGTGAAGAAATGCAATGATTTGGTGATGGTAATGAAATCCAATTATGGTGATGGTTAATCCAATAAATGCAGTCTTGGTGAGCATGAGAGACTTCTTTCATAAGCATAAAAAAAAAATGTATCGACCCCAATCTTTTGATCAATAGTGTACCATATTACTGAAGAAGTACTATATTTGTTATTTACATGGTACTTCTAATAAACTATGGCAGTACTACAAAAGTCAAAAACCATTAAGATAATCGTTCTCTCTCCTTCAGGATTTTAAAGAACAAATAGTGCACCACGTTGCCACCATCCTGCTGATTAGTTTCTCCTGGTGTGTGAACTACATCAGAGCAGGAACCCTCATTATGCTGGTGCACGACGCCGCCGACTATCTGCTGGAGGTAATTGAACATCTGAAGAACATTAGCGTTCAGACTGTGTCCCTGGAGCTTCAGTACAAGTAGAAAATGTTTTTCAATCGCCACTTTCTTGCATGTTAAGTGAAAGCCACACATCAGTTTGTTTAATAGAATGCTACATGGAATAGTTTTCTCTGAGGAGCCTGTGTAAAATTGTGTTTCACAGACATAATTTGCGTTTTGTGTTTTTCTTCAAAATCTCTGTGAAAATTGTGGTGAACATATAATTATCACGTAGGTCTTATTTACATATTTGGCTTTTGCGACATCCACATCCAGATGACACACACTCACAGTCCTGTCCAGTGCATGATTTCACAGGCATTCTATATGAACAATTGTAATATCGCTCTTGTCAATGGCAAAATTAATTCAGTACATCTTCTTTAGTATATACAGTAGTCAGGGTTATTAATGCAGGTGTGTAACACTGCCTCCTAGTGGTGCTTTTGTGCAATACTCAAAGACGTATGTCCCATCTCTGTCTGTCCCAACAGTCTGCCAAAATGTTTAACTACGCCGGCTGGAGAAAAGCATGCAACTACATATTCATCCTATTTGCTGTCGTCTTCATGATCACCAGACTGGTCATCTTTCCATTTTGGTGAGTTGGGAAATTTTCTATTTTGATCCCAAGGTTTATTATTAAACCTATAAATCATGCATTTCTCTTGACCCACTGTCTGTATTTGTCAAGAGATATGAAATGATTTCCTTCTATAATATCAAATGAAAGCTCTGTAAATAGTCATTTGTGCCTGTCTCAAAGTTCTGTTGAAATGTCATTTTTTTAAATAATTCTATAAACATTTGTGAAAATGACCTCTATATGCCTTTTTCTCTTCATTGCTGGGTAAATGTCAGATGTAAAACTCACGCTTTCTCTCTTTTCTGTGTCTCTCAGGATTTTGCACTGTACCTGGGTGTATCCAGTGACTGTTTATCCTCCGTTCTTTGGGTATTACTTCTTTAATGGGCTGCTGTTTGTGCTGCAGTGTCTGCACATCTTCTGGGCCGTACTCATCCTACGTATGGCCGTCAAATTCTTGCCAGGCAATGTAAGTCAACCAACACAGACTCCACTACATTGGATATTTTGTTTTGGCATTTCACGCACTATAGTTCTGTAACGACGACTGCTGGTTTCAAACCCAGAAGATAAAAATAGCCTCCCAAAAATCCCATACAATTATATTTTTCTCTTAAAATTATAAATATTGGATGCTAACATTGTCTTCTATCATGTACAAAATGCACATACACTACCGTTCAAATATTTGGAGTCACATATTTTTATTTTATTTTTAAATAAATTAATATTTTTATTCAGAAAGGATGCATTTAATTGATCAAAGGTGACAGTAAAGATATTTATAATGTTACAAAACATTTTCAACACTGATAATAAAGAAAAAAAAATTCTTGAGCACCAGATCAGCATATTAGAATGATTTTGGAAGGATCATGGGAAGACTGGAGTAATTCAGCTTTATCTTCACAGGAGTAAATTACATTTTAAAATGTTCAAATAAACAAAAGATATTTAGCAGATTGTCCAAGCTGCTCTTCACCGTAAAATGAAAGTAAATGGTGACCTGATTCTTGCTTCCCATCCAATTAATTCTACGAAACAGTGCAGCTTGGACATTCTTCAAAATTTCTCCTTTTGGGTTTCACAAGAAAGGAAAGTCCTGTTGGTTTGGAACTACATGACAATGAGTAAATGATGAGAGAACTGTGTGAACTGCCCTTTTAAGTAATTCAGGCAAAAATAATTGCATAAAATTGCAAGAAATATGAATTGTGGGGATTTTGAAGCTTCATCACCGCTCATTTGTCATGCCACAGAATATTGTGGAGGACGAGAGGAGTGACAGAGAAGAAACAGACTCTGAGGACGACGTGAAAGAGCAGGAGGACAGGAAAGTGCCAATGAAAAATGGACCAGTGCAGAACGGCCACTCTCCTCTAAACAACAACCATCACCGCAAGACTGAGTGATACTAGCAGAGACGAGAGAGGAGGTACAACACTCCACTTCCTGTACACACGGACGAGACCAAAAAAACTAATGCCGGGGGTGTTTGATGGATTGAAAAGGCCTAGAGCAAACGCACACACAATACATGTAGATACATATGTTACTCATTTTTGGAAACGGACATCATTCGAAAAGGAGGAATGATATAACGTCTTTCCCCTTGCAAACTATTTAAAACACTATTAACAGGCACCATATCATTAAATAACCCTTGTGTTTGTTCAGGGTCTGTTATAGATTGTCTAATGTTAGTAAATCCAACGTTCACTTGCTTTACTGGTAATATTTCCTCCAATTTATTACTTGTTTAGTGCCTTATTAGTACAGAGTTGTACTGCTGTTCATACATTTCTTTTCCTTTTTATATTTTGGGCATCACACGCACACTATTATCCTCCCTTGTCAGTAATGAGATTTTGCATGCTTTGTCTGGTCAACTGTCAGATTTCCCAGAATCCCTCAGTATTTGAGTTCTGAAGTTGCCGGAAACTGACTGGAATTTAGTTTTTTGTCTCCCATTTGTTCACTATGTAATAACAGTCTCACCAAGTGACCTTCACACACCTGCTTTTCTTAGAAAACACACATGACCTTCATCGGAGGTGTGTTTACACTGCCGAGGGTCTTCCTCGCTGATCTTTCCACAATCCAGTTGCACTAATATAGGTTACTGATCCAGTCTTGCAACACTACCACCATATAGAGACGCAAAAACTCATGATTTGTATTGCCATGATATCCCATCCCATAGGCGCTCAATCACTGTGCTGCTTTTTACATTTAACATTTGTCTGTTGAGTTTGTAATGAAGCAACAAATGTGTGTGTGAAAGAATCTCTCATATCTAATATTTGTTTTGGTCGGTGCGTGTCCTGTAACACATTTCTGTTAAAAAATGCATTCTTAAATTTTTATTTTTTTTTGTATTTTTTTTTTTTTTCAGGGTTTTCATTTAAGATTATTTTTATTTAAGGTCCAGTTACTTTCAGCAAACCTGATAAGCTGATAATTTAAGCAGTATGTAAAAGAAATGACACTAAAAAGCAAAAAACAAACTACGTGGCAGGAGAAGCTGTAGTTGATGTTTTCCTCCATTTAAATGATGAATAATTACAATAAGAATCAGTATTGAGTGCTAGATGCACTTTGTAACTCTCCGTCTAATGTAAAATGCATTATAATGATTGTGTTGTTAGCAAACTCTTTGACATAATTGATACTCTGGCTTGCATTTGTGGTATTTATGAGAAATGGATTCCATAGTTTTCAAAAAAAAAAAAAATTTGAGTTGGAATTGATCCAGTATGTACTGTTTGCCCAGTAGCTGCTGCTTTACATGAGATCATTTTAAACCTTAAAGGGACAGTTGACCCAAAAATTAACATTGTCATTATCACTCACGCTCATGTTGCTCGAAAACCTGACTGACTTTTCTTCTGTGGACAACAAAAGAAGATATTTTGAAGAAATATGGTGTGCAAACAACATTGGACCCCATTGACTTTAATTGCATGGATGAAACCGAAGAAGAAAGTCGTACAGGTTTGGAATGACATGAGGGTGAATAAATGATGACAGCATGTTAATTTTTAGGTGAACTGACCCTTTAAGTGTCATAATCAATAGAAAAGGTCAGCTATATCATCTTTCATCATGATCTCTTATTATAATTTTAGCAACGGGTTTACAAAATTTGGTCCAGTATTTGTTTTGTTAATATATGAAAGTCAGTGTCAATACAGGTGCTCAGCGTGTAATGCATTTTGCAAGTGGAACGGGACATCTGGATTGACTGTACGGAGTTATTTTAAGTTTCAAAATGTTGTCACAAGTGCCTTATTTGTGCCTTAAATGTGTATTTGTGTCGTTTCTATGTGTGCTTGTTGTTCTTGTGCTCCTCCCCTCATCGCCTTTAGATTTTAAGCTGAAGCATCCTCCTCTCTTTCACTCCTTCTCTGTTTACATCCATTCAACCTCATCTCTCCTCACGGCCCGGTGCCAAGACCAATTCTTCCCCCTCACCGCGTCCTGTCGACTGGGTCCACCGCACAAACATAAACTATTTGATCAGTGTCCCAATTGCCAGTGTTTTATGTTGTATCTTGTATCATCATTATTCAATGATGAAAGATAAAGATTTCTGTGGAGGACAGTGTTCTTTGTCTGTTTTTTTGAATAGTTTATATTTGAAACGTATATATTTGAAAAACATCTTGTGCTCCTCACAGCTGCATTTATTTGATGGGAAAAGACCGTAAAAACAGTAATATTGTAAAACGGTAACTGTTTTATTATATTTTAAAATGTAATTTATTCCTGTGATGCAAAGCTGGCGTGTGTGTCTATCTGTTCAGAATCACAGTTTTAAGTGAGAAAGAAAGACTTGGTGTTCATTTTAATTTACTTTGCTTTAAGTTTATTAAAAAGCAATTTACTAAAATGCCTAATATTTAGAGATTCTAGAGATCTTTTTATGTTGTTAAATATATTTAGAAACAAAGTTACAAAGTAAATCCACTTTCTGGAAAGTATGTTCATTTACTGTACATGTACTCCATACAACTTTTCCACGACATTCTAGTTTATTTAGATGCACCTGTATAATGTTATATAACATGCCTTATCTTTGCGACAAAGCTTCCATATAAGTGGTCTATCTATCTATATATAATAGTTATATTTTATTGTATATTAGAGTATAATATTTATATTATATAAGCAGCAATAACTTTCAGCATGTATGATAATGTTTCTTGAGCAGCAAATTAGCATATTTGAATGATTTCTGAAGGATAATTTGATGCTTTTAATATTTCACAATATTACAGTTTTTACAGTTTTTTACATCAAATAAACACGGCCTGGGTGAGCATAAGAGACTATATAATCATTTTCAATCATATTTTTGGTTATCTTATTAATAATGAGTTGATGAGAACTAAATTAAGTGAATTAATACATAGATATATAATATACATTTTACATTTTTTAAAAAATCTGTATTACTGTTCTTTGTCAGGAAAACCATAAGCAATAGACTGTATTTCAATTTCTCCATATCTTTTTCTTGTAATGTTGCATATGTGGTTTTTATGACTAAAACCTTTTGTCAATAATACATGTGTAACTAAAAATATTGCAATAACCATCTACAATCTCACCTTTAGTTTAGTCTCTGCTTTAATTTCACAAAGTCTTAATATTTAAAGTTAAAGTTTTTATATACACACACACATGCATGTATATTCTGTGGAATGTAATATTAATATATGAGCAAGTAATGATAAATAATTACATGTTTTAATGTTATGTTACAGTGCATGTTATTTATTTTTATCAAGTCTACCTGAAATGAGAATAGTTGTGCATTAACTAAGCTTTATTCAGTTACCCTAATGAAATCTATCTAGGATTGTTCATTATTTATAAGAGCTTTTGGAAATCACCCATCTCTCTACTCAACTATTCCATCCTGCTTCCTGCTTTCCCCCTCCGAGTGTAGAAACTATCAGCTAACTGCTAACTGGAGAGGATGATATCTTTACTACATCACCTCGCTCTTTTCTTGTTCTTGCTGTTGTCTGGCCTGGCAGCCAATCAAATTAAAGCTATCGCCTCCCTGCATTGACTCAATTTCCCCTCACGCTGCCCCTGGTGGTGAACTTAATTGCAGTTGCGTATTGCCTTTCTGTTCTTCTGCTCTCTCCTTCCTGTCCTCCGTCATGTTCCACTTTGTTCTTCCTTCTCCTTTCCCTTGGTGTGACGTGCGGGAGTCTACCTTTTTGGCCTGAGGCCTGCTTGAGTTACAGAGCACGGGTGACTGGACCACAGCCCTCGGTAACGGGCACAGCCAGGCTCCACACAACGTCATTCAACTCCTGTTAAACTATTCATAACGGCTTGGGTGCCAGGAGGAGGCCGCAAATATGCAAACGCTCTGTTTGATGGAGGTGGACCGAGCGAACTCGAGGAACAGAGAAGTTTGACTGAAAGATTATCAGAGGGAGAGCAGAGATGTGTATCATGTAGAGGTTAGCATGGGTAACAAGATGTAGCCAGAGGTCTACGAGAGGTAAAAGAGAAAACGATGGATGTGCAGAGATGAAGAAGTCCACAGGATGGAAATGAAAGATGTTTAGACAACATATGAAACAATGGTTGCTCCAAAACCTATTCAGCTCCCTACTTAGGAAACATTTACATTTCATTCAACTTTAATTCAACAGTTAGGCACCATAGGGTTTTCCATTATGTACTGTGATGAACACAGTGAAAAAATCCAAGATGATTCTCTTCAGTAAGTGTGAGAAATGTTCACTATACATACATTTCATTGTTACCAAAAATTAACTAATAAATATTGGATAATCTAATATAAAAGTGATTTATTAGCCACTTTATGCCACTTGATCCACATTGTTAGCTTAGCCAGATGTTTTATGTGTGCTTCATGTGAGGAGAGTGATTATGAAGAGTTGCTTGAGTTTCCCCAAATTTGTCACTTTTGAGGTTCCATATCAGTTATGCCGCCTTATTAATCGGTGCGGTTACATTAGGGAAATTTTGCTGGCAAAAAAAGGTAAATTTGCCAGTGTAGCGATGTATGAAGCAAGTCAATTTCAAACCAAGCAGTTTTCTGTTGGTCAACACAGCGAAACCAACTTGCAAAATCTTTGTGGGAAAATCATTTGGGTTCAAATTGGTCACATTCGGTGTGTTGGGCGAACAGAAAGCTTGGTTTGCCAGTAACTTTTCTGTGAGATATTCTTCATACAAAACTATTGACAACAGACAATATAACTAATGTAATGTATCTGCACCTTTAGAGGACAGCAAGGTTCCTTAGAACAGATGACGGGTAACAATATCTCACCCTTTAGCATGAATATTCCTTCCTCTTTTGTGTCTTAATGAATTAATGGAAACAGCCAGTCAATTTATTTATATTTCAGTTGATTCATAATTCATCATGCCTTAGTTAATTTGACATCAAATGTTGGCGGCAAATAATTAGTTACAAAGCCTGTATGATGTTACTGTTTCAGTTTAATAATGATGTTCATTTTTAATCGGGGTGATGTGGCTTCATACACCATAAGCAACCATTCTCGTATTCTGGGATCCAATTCACAAGGCCACACTGAAGATCTCCTGCCGCAAAAAAGAAACACTGAAACTGCGCTTTTGCCAGAGGGATTGCCGTTGTACACTGTCCCAGTTTCACCAAAGGATTTTGACTCAATTTCAAGGAAACAATAACACCGGTAGGATGGATAACATCTAAATTTCCTTGTAGGAGAACGATCTGTCATTGGCACAGACTATAACTAAAAGATCCGGTGGGTCTTTAATTGACTCTCAACACAAGCAATCTCTGGAGCAACGCACATCACAGATGGACCAGCCAGCGCCACCAGTATCATCATGGCTGGAAATCGATGTGGATTTGGGTTTTGCCCTCTTTTTTTCTCTTTCTTCTCTGCCTATTCTTGTTTGTTACCGTTGTGCGTTGCGCTCAAACAGTTGTGGATCCATACGGAGCCATTTCCACCTCCACCTATCAGGAAGAGCAGATAAATAACTGATATCTGATCTCGCCTGTCCAAAAGGATTTTATGAAACGTGTATTGTGTATTATGTAATGATGAACAGTTGTCGGATGACCTTAGTACATTTGTCACATGATATCATTACATCATTTCAAACATGAAATGAGGTCAGTGTTATGCCAGAAATGACAAAAATGCAGTCATATGCAGTTATGGCCAAATAATGTTCGAACAAGAAAATAGAAATGGTTTTTGAAGTTGTAAAGAAAACAAAGTTTATTGGAATACATTTTACAAGAAAATACTCTCCAATCTTTGTACTTCAAAATTTCACATTTAATTCAATGTGTTACTTGCAATTTTTTTGTGAAATTTACAAGCAATTTTTGAGTGAAAACAATGCCGGCTGTTCTGACTCACAGACTGTAAGTACGTTTTCATATTTAACAGATTTGCCACTGATGATTCAAACGCGAGTTTTGAGCAGTGTAGAGTAGGGCTTGTTGTTTGTCATTTCTCCGATCACAAATGCAGACAGAGTTTTATGTTTACGCGGCGCGATGCAACGCAATCTTGTAAAGACAGTACAAGTCATTATAATCAGTAAGCATGTCCCCACTGGATGCAACAAATACCTAGTTTACAATGGGTTTTAATGTTTTTGTCTCATCACTCCGGCCGGGACAAGGCAGCACAGTATGTGAGGGGCGTAACATTTCCGTCACACGCTTGAGGTATTCGGCCAATCACAACAACGCACTGGATAGCTGGCCAATCACAGCACACCTCGCTTTTCAGAACGATGAGCTTTGTAAAAATTTAGCGTTTCAGAAAGGCGGGGCATAGAGGAGAAACAATAATGTACAGTATGTGGAAAATGTTTTTTTTGTTTTTTACCTTAAACCGCATAAACACATTTCATTACACCAAATACACAAAATGTTATTTTTAGCAACATCATATGACCCCTTTAAATTTAAAAGAAATTATGCTTATTTTGAACAAAAAATAATAAAGGGATTTTGTTATGTTAATAATTACATTTGTACATTTGATCAAAAGTCTGATCATTCATTCATTCATTCATTTACTTAGCGGGGGAATATACTCAACTGACCTTACTAGTCGGTTACTAGACCTAAGACCTCATTTACTATAGCTAGTATACAGGAAAACATTGTCACGTGAGATGAGATTTCATTAGGCTCTATCGGATAATAACTTGCCTGTATAAGTGCCATGCTGCTGGTGACTTCCAGTGTCTGAATAGGGTTTCAGCTCTTCTGATAGGCAGGCATTGATCAAGCGGTCTCTCATACTGAGAGGTATTTCAGCCATTTGAGTAGCTACTAGAGATCTTTTGAATACTGCCAAAGCAGGACAGCCATTTTCAGTGGCTGCGTTAATAACCTGACCACAATGCACTTACTTGATGAAACAAATCTGGCCCATTTAACTCAGGTTGTTTTGAATAAATTCATTGATATGTGATAGAAATAATCAGACCAGAATAATAGGCCATTTTTTACCTGCCCAATGTATCGTGCTGAACATCCTCTTTTACATTTTGTAAACCCTGGGCTTGTAGCCAACAAGATCCTATCAGCAAACTCATTATTCTATTGTAGGCAAATTGCCCTTCATCCCCTATAGATAAACTGTCTGTTGTAGAATGCTGATCAGGAGCTGCTACAGCAATTACAGTGAACCATGATGCTTCCCAGCTGCCTGAAGTGAACCATGGGTGGGCACATCTGCAGACACTTGTCTTTCATGATTAGCTGGACGTGAGCAGTCTTGATTCCACCTCCTGGGTTCTGCCCACTCCATGGATATTAGTATACTTGAGACAGCCTTCCACTTAAGAAGAACTTTCTCATCACCAGCTGCATATTACAACCTCAGAATTCATTACTTTTCCTCTCATAAATAAATGAATAGTACTCTAATGTAAGATTAACAGAAACACTAATGAATGAATGCATGTTATAATAACAACTGTAGAATCTAAAATGAAAAACACCAACAGGCCTATACAGTGTCAATAATGGTACTGAATAAATGCTATATTCATGCACAAGGTTAGACGTTATAAAGCAGGGTTATTTTAGTATCATTGATATACTCTCTTGTAGTTTTTGGTAATATTTTGAATAAGATTTGATTTTTATTTTTAGTTTTTGTTTTAATTTGAGAGAAAGTTTTTGTTGTTTATTATGTTATTAGTTGTTTTTTTCAGTATGTCCAAATTGGTTTTCTAGTTTATTTAGTTATTTTAGGTTACTTCAGCTTAAACGGAACAGGCTGAAATAAAGTCTAAGGTATTTGTTTTAATATAATTTTATGTCAGTTAATGTTTATTTTATTTGAAGTAATCTTTTAATGGTTTTAGTTTTACTTTATAATAATCCTGATTTCAAGGTACTTCAAAAAAAAAAAAAGGTAACAGTGGTAGCCTATTGTCCAAAAAAAACCTATGCCATGGTACTTTTTGGTATATTTTTGTTTATAAGATCATTTTTAGTAGGAATTGATAACAAAATAAAGATCATTTAAAAAAAGTTATCTTTGATCATAACCATTTTCAACATAGAGGCTATTATGTAGGAAGCATTTTAAACCAGTTTGCATGTTTCTGTACCTTTTTATGTTTATTTTTTAATCGATTTTTTATTCAAACAGATAGCCTATAACTAACAGAATAAAAATCAATATAGGGGGAGAAATTAAAAACAACAACAGCAACAAGAAAATAAGGTTTCCAAAAATAAATAATAAATTACAAAACAATAATAGCTAATAAGAATAATAATAATAACAACATAAAACCCATTATAACAATGATGACCAAAAGTAGAAAGCATAAAAAAAATGAATGAATGAATGCTAATTGTGTTAATCTTTAAATAAACGCAACAAAATATTTTTCTCCTCACTTTTTTAGTTTCAGACACATATGTATTTATGCATGTGAAACTTGGCCAAAATAATATTTTTTTTCTAAGATAAAATCTTTTCCCCCAGTTTGGATTACTGTTATTGACCTCATCTGCCTCTCCTAACATGTCCGCGATCTACGTCCGATGCTGCACTTCCGCTCACGTCCGCGCTCGTCCGATGACATTCGTCTGTTTCCGCCTGAAACTTCCTTTCTGGCAGCGGCTTAATCTTCGCCAACATGCCAGTGAGTACCAGAGAGCAAAAACATGTCAATATACACCAATTACATTACTTTAAGACCTAAATATCATAGCGAGTTGACGAACATATCCATATAGTTGACCCTAACGTGCGCGTTGCCACATGAACTAGAAGATGAACATAAAAACCAGCGTTAAGTCTCAGTAGCGTGCGGTCGCGCTCTGCATCAAGATGGCGGCGCACATCGAACAAAACAGACGTTTGACTAATGTGACGCACGGTTAAGCGTCGATATGAGTAAATAGTCTGATATTATTCAATTGTACTTTTAAACCCGCTAAAATATTTAATACCTACATTTGAGAGAAGTTACTAATTGCTGTAAATGATTTCGTGCAGCTCTCTGGAGTTGCCAGAATGAACTGAAACTGAAGAAGACGCAAAGGCTTCTGCATGGCTCTCTTAAAACCTAGTTATCTGCCTACTTAGACAAAATTTTTGAACATCTTATGCTACTGTAATGGCCGAAATGCTGCCTGGATAGGCAGCGCACCATATTTTAATGCAGGGTTTGTGAGAAGTTGCTGGTCAAATGGTGTTTAATAGCAGTTTTCTCATGTAAAATCGTGTAATTTGTGTAAATAGCTCGCAAAAGACTTGCTGCATCCGACCCCTGAGGAGGAGAGGAGGAGGCACAAGAAGAAGCGTCTCGTACAGTGTCCCAATTCTTATTTCATGGATGTCAAGTGTCCAGGTGAGTGTCCTTCGCATGAGTCTGTTTAACTGGACAGGTCAGTGTCTAAATGTTCTTAATCATGTGTCTCTCTTGTCTTTCAGGATGCTATAAGATCACAACGGTGTTCAGCCACGCACAGACAGTCGTGCTTTGTGTCGGTTGCTCAACTGTGCTGTGTCAGCCCACCGGAGGCAAAGCTCGGCTCACAGAAGGTTTGTTTGTGCTTTTGCTCAAACTCAGACGTGTTTAGGAGCAACAGTGAAATGGAAAAGTCAAATGATATGCAGTTTGGGAGTTATCACATGCTATTGAGGTTATGAATTTCCATATTTTCTGCACTGAGACTTATGGGCCGTGTGAATTGGAGGAAAAATTACTGCAGTTTGAAATGCATTTAAAACGCATTTATTTCATACTACGCCCTAAATATAGCTTAAATGTATTTGATACTGTAGCTTCAATAAATTTGTTTTTTATTTTATAGTACAATAGTATTTTTGCAATAGTAATACAAATAAAAAAGTCAAAATATAGTTTGAATTAGAAGTTTTTTCAAAATGATTTATTGTTGTATGATCATATCAAGAGGCCTGTTTTAGCAGATCATATGCCTGAAAAATGTGCTGTGGATGTAAGGAATTATGCATAAGCCAAGTTGACCAATTGAAATGCAGACTTTGAGGTCTCATTGTAATTAGTTGACTGATTCGAGTGGTGATTTTACTGTGGATACTGTGAATTACTGTAATTTAGAGGAGTCATTTGAATGGAAATGAGTGACTTAGCATACACGGAGTTGTACTCTTGATGCTGGAAGGTCTGTGATGATGAATGGTGTTGAAATTAACTACACACACAGTACTTTAAGTTAGCAGATGCTGACTGGTGCAAACATTATTTTGCTCTGACTTCAATTAATGACAGATTAAAATCATTTCTCACTTAGCTTGACACCATTTGTAGTCATTATTAGATGCAGATTTTTTTCCAAACTCCATAGTCATTCTTTTATAAAGCTGATTCTACAGTAATTCAGGACTTTTGTTGTGCATGATATTGTTTCTGAATATTCATATTATATTCATTGTTGTCATAGGTCTGCAGTTAATTGTAGTTTAGGTTATGTTAATAGTTAGGTGATGTTAATAGATATTTGGGTGGATGATTGAAGTCATGGTGGTGCTGCTTTGAGTTTTATTTGGTTGAAACCTGATGAAATGTGTGTGGTTTTGTGCTAGCAGAAGCAAGTATTCAATTGCTGAAAGCAAAGAATTGCGTTGGCCCAAGTGTAGTTGTCGTCAATGTTAATGTCTTTTATCCCAGCTTAATATGCATTGACAACTTGTAGGTTATTAGAGATTTATTAGACCTATTTATTTGAGCATTGTCTCAACCAATGAATGGTGTGAGTTGGATGTGGGATCTTTTTGTCCAACTAATGGCAATAGTGTTTTAGAAATCTTTTAAATAGCCTAATTTTTATTGCTACTAGAAGCACAGAAATAAAACACTTCACCTTTGAAAAGGCAAAAGTGTACAGTACAAAAACAGGACACGTGCTTCTTTCCAAATGTTTGAGGGCACTGTGGTGGTGTTGTTAATGAGCTTAGCTGTTGTTTCTGATAATGACCTCTCTTTTCATTATCATTTTTCCAGGGTGTTCCTTCAGAAGGAAGCAGCATTAAGATGTTTTCTGGATGCTTCCTTGGAGAGAGGGAATGAGAGAGAGAGAGAGAGAGAGGAAGGAGACGGACCCGGCCTCAGTGACAGCAGCCTGATTATTTCAAGCAAGAGATGAAGAAATACAACACTCAAAGAGGTCTGAAGAACTGACGGGAACACCCTCCAACCTAGTGTCTCTCTTTCTCTCTGTCTCAATAAAATGTTTGGGCTACAATTATGCTGTGATGAGTTTTTTGTTCAAACTGTCATGCTTCATCCGCATGGGTGATTGAGTTGATCAGGATATTGACTGCTCAGTGTGTAGTTCAACTATTCAACCCTTCCCAAAGCTTTTCTGAGGAAAATAAATGAAACCAATATTCTAATACGCAGGTAGGGTGCTCTAGGAACCATTACTATGAATGCTGGAAATCATTTAAACAGCAAGTCTTTTCTTATTCTGCTTAATATTTCAGTGGGAACGGGTTTTAAAGATTCTTTAATGTATACAAAATTCAAAAAGTGCATTTATTTGAAACCGATTATTTTGTAACATACTAAAAGTCACTATAGTGCCATTTCTGATTAATACGTTTAATTGGGAATTGTAATACTGCTAAAAGAAAAAAACATACAAATTAAAATGTTTCAGTTGTATATATTTAATTTGATCAACACTGGAAGCAAACACTTGAGATTTGAAAAATCCTTTAACTTGATAATAGCCTGCATGTTTTCTATGAAGTTGCCCATCTGAAAAATTTAATATTACTTAACAAAATAGTCATATTACTGAGGTTCTGGCTAAGTTGAATAAAACCCTGCAGTAAAAATGCATTAAGATTTCTGAATAGCCTTTCAAAAAGTGTTTCCTCTTAGCATTCATAAAATATTTATTATCAAGGCGGAGGGACCAAAGACTCAACTAGGTGGTGATTATTGAACATTGTACCCACTGTGTTGAATGGAAATGTTCAGCATCAGCAGATGACATTTTTATTAATCAATACCTGCAAGAAGAACTGCAAGACAAAGTGATAGCTTACAATACTGTATATGAGATGACCTGTCAATGATCCCGTATTAAGTGTAGGAATGTGTCTGTGCTAGAATCTTCAAACTCATTCTCTACCCTCCAGGAACGAGACCAGTGGGCTGAATTTTCTGTGTCCCCAAATCAACTGCAAATTGTGGCTGCCTTGTGGGAATGAACCCGCAGCCTCATGGGAGGATCTCATGATTACTTTCAAGAGTCAAAACTATAGTATACTCCAGTAGCTTCTCTTACTATAGATACTAGGGCTGAAACGGTTCCTCGAGTAACTCGAATACAAAAAAAATCATCGAGGCGAGGCTTCGTTTAGTCCATTTACTGTAACTACACACGGAACACCGTGTTTCCCCACGGACTATTATTACTGTCGCACAACATGATATTGTTTCTGAATATTCATATTATATTCATTGTTGTCATAGGTCTGCAGTTAATTGTAGTTTAGGTTATGTTAATAGTTAGGTGATGTTAATAGATATTTGGGTGGATGATTGAAGTCATGGTGGTGCTGCTTTGAGTTTTATTTGGTTGAAACCTGATGAAATGTGTGTGGTTTTGTGCTAGCAGAAGCAAGTATTCAATTGCTGAAAGCAAAGAATTGCGTTGGCCCAAGTGTAGTTGTCGTCAATGTTAATGTCTTTTATCCCAGCTTAATATGCATTGACAACTTGTAGGTTATTAGAGATTTATTAGACCTATTTATTTGAGCATTGTCTCAACCAATGAATGGTGTGAGTTGGATGTGGGATCTTTTTGTCCAACTAATGGCAATAGTGTTTTAGAAATCTTTTAAATAGCCTAATTTTTATTGCTACTAGAAGCACAGAAATAAAACACTTCACCTTTGAAAAGGCAAAAGTGTACAGTACAAAAACAGGACACGTGCTTCTTTCCAAATGTTTGAGGGCACTGTGGTGGTGTTGTTAATGAGCTTAGCTGTTGTTTCTGATAATGACCTCTCTTTTCATTATCATTTTTCCAGGGTGTTCCTTCAGAAGGAAGCAGCATTAAGATGTTTTCTGGATGCTTCCTTGGAGAGAGGGAATGAGAGAGAGAGAGAGAGAGAGGAAGGAGACGGACCCGGCCTCAGTGACAGCAGCCTGATTATTTCAAGCAAGAGATGAAGAAATACAACACTCAAAGAGGTCTGAAGAACTGACGGGAACACCCTCCAACCTAGTGTCTCTCTTTCTCTCTGTCTCAATAAAATGTTTGGGCTACAATTATGCTGTGATGAGTTTTTTGTTCAAACTGTCATGCTTCATCCGCATGGGTGATTGAGTTGATCAGGATATTGACTGCTCAGTGTGTAGTTCAACTATTCAACCCTTCCCAAAGCTTTTCTGAGGAAAATAAATGAAACCAATATTCTAATACGCAGGTAGGGTGCTCTAGGAACCATTACTATGAATGCTGGAAATCATTTAAACAGCAAGTCTTTTCTTATTCTGCTTAATATTTCAGTGGGAACGGGTTTTAAAGATTCTTTAATGTATACAAAATTCAAAAAGTGCATTTATTTGAAACCGATTATTTTGTAACATACTAAAAGTCACTATAGTGCCATTTCTGATTAATACGTTTAATTGGGAATTGTAATACTGCTAAAAGAAAAAAACATACAAATTAAAATGTTTCAGTTGTATATATTTAATTTGATCAACACTGGAAGCAAACACTTGAGATTTGAAAAATCCTTTAACTTGATAATCGCCTGCATGTTTTCTATGAAGTTGCCCATCTGAAAAATTTAATATTACTTAACAAAATAGTCATATTACTGAGGTTCTGGCTAAGTTGAATAAAACCCTGCAGTAAAAATGCATTAAGATTTCTGAATAGCCTTTCAAAAAGCGTTTCCTCTTAGCATTCATAAAATATTTATTATCAAGGCGGAGGGACCAAAGACTCAACTAGGTGGTGATTATTGAACATTGTACCCACTGTGTTGAATGGAAATGTTCAGCATCGGCAGATGACATTTTTATTAATCAATACCTGCAAGAAGAACTGCAAGACAAAGTGATAGCTTACAATACTGTATATGAGATGACCTGTCAATGATCCCGTATTAAGTGTAGGAATGTGTCTGTGCTAGAATCTTCAAACTCATTCTCTACCCTCCAGGAACGAGACCAGTGGGCTGAATTGTCTGTGTCCCCAAATCAACTGCAAATTGTGGCTGCCTTGTGGGAATGAACCCGCAGCCTCATGGGAGGATCTCATGATTACTTTCAAGAGTCTAAACTTTAGTATACTCCAGTAGCTTCTCTTACTATAGATACTAGGGCTGAAGCGGTTCCTCGAGTAACTCGAATACAAAAAAATCATCGAGGCGAGGCTTCGTTTAGTCCATTTACTGTGTTTCCCCACGGACTATTATTACTGTCGCACAACCAGATAAACGCTGCCGGACCATAGACTGTATAAAAACAGGGACCAGAATTGAAGAGCTTCGTGTAAGAAAATGGCTCAAAACTCGGTGCACGCCTTTACAAAAAAAGAAGTTATAAAGGTAAAAATGCCCATAAAATGTAAAAATCTATTTAAACTTATTGGAACAGATTCATTTCTATCCCTGCTGTGAACGGACCCACACACAGAATATGAAGAATATCAAAAAAAAGTTTCACACACACAAACACACCAGTACATATAGGGACATTTAAGAGGGTTTATTCTCCAAATAACTCTAATTTCATGTTGCAGAAAAATGTGCTTAAAAACTGTGTATGGTCTCTTGTTCTTGTTCCAAGATACCTTCCTATCCACTGATTTTTGCCTCTCACAAAAGCCACAAAACCTTCCAAGAAGACAGTAAAGGCTTAAGTCATGCTTGAGCTTTAGTTAGGCTGAAACTTGAAAGTTAAGTTGCACGACATAAATGCAATGTTTAGGTATTATTATTATTTTTATTACTATTATTTTGATTTATGCCTTAGTTTTAGTTTGTACTGTTTACCTTTTTTAGATAATGTGAAATAGATTTTTGATTGATATATTTGTATTTGCATTTTGAATGTCATTTGGCAATTAAATACATTAAATGGGTTTAGTTTTCACGGTTATTAATGTATGCAATTTCAGCAATAAAAAATGTATTTTTTCTAAAAAGAAAACAAATTAGTTGTTTATTTTAAGAGATCTATCTTATTATCTCTTGTATATTTAGTATTGCTCTTTAATAAAGAAAAATAACTTCTTATCCGATTACTCGATTAATCGATGGAATAATCAGTAGAATACTCGATTACTAAAATAATCGATAGCTACAGCCCTAATAGATACATAGATATTATATTGTCTTTACCCATTTTTTCTTATGAATTTATCAGGATGCATTTTTACCACATGGTGTTCTCTATGAACAATGTTTTGGAACAATGCAGTTATGCTATGGATAATAATTTTCCCATTATGAAGAACATTAGTCTAAATATCACATATAAATATCACACTTATACTCATACTAAGAGCCCAGCTTCTACCATCCTGTACAAATGCAGTTCCCAAAATGACCACATAGTGTCAGGAAATCTGTAACCCAGAAGTCTGCTTTCACCTTTTGTCTTTAGCACATGTGGTTTTCGTTTTGACTACATCATATCCATTTTGAATACCTTATTACTCATGATCAAAACATGCTCTGTTGGAAAAAAAAGCTATGTTAATCAATATATTGCACAGGGTGAGTAAAAGGAGTTCATGGAAAAGTTGAGCAAATTTTATATTTATTCATTTTTTAATTAATTAAAATGTAAACAATAAGTTAAATTTATTAAAATAATAAATAATAGATAAATATTGAAATTTTAAATAAATAAACAAATACTTCATATAACAGTACAGTTATATCAAAAATAATAATGTAGGTTAATAGAAACCAAATATTTTCAAAATAATATTTTGGTGATATCTTTTTTTTTTACAGTTTTAAATTTAAATTGGATCTTTAAACAATATAGATGCCTTTTAAATATTAGGACGGTGGTCCCTCACATAAGGATGAACATATTTAGGGGTCTAACTAAATAAAAACCCTGACCTGTGAGCTCAGGTTTTGTTCCAAACCTGTAAGAATGTATTTCTTTTGTTGAGCACAGAAGAAGATATTTTGAAGAATGTTGGTAACCAAACAGTTGACAGTAGCCATAATATTATTTTTTTCCCCATATTATGGAAATCAATGTCTACCAATGTTTGGTTACCAACATTAATCAAAATATCTTCTTTGGAACAAGCAGAGGGTGAGTAAATCATGAACTATCTCTTTAAACAATAGCCTCATATTTATTTAGTGTTGCCATTGTGATACAATGAGATGCTCTCAAGAGTGAACTTGACCTTCAGCCTCCACAATCCCCAAACTCCTTGCTATTATGCAATGGCCACTTCTAATCAATTCACAATCTAATCAATTTCTGATGCACTTGAAGAGCATTTAAGCATTCTCTTTTAAAGAAAAACGATTACACGCTTAAAATTGGGCAGGTAAGAAACCCTCCTGCTAAATGCAATCAAAACAGCTTGCCATCATCATTTTTAATGCCGCTGTCTTTAGTTGATATATTAAACGCTTGTTTTCCATGACATATCTATATGTTATACCGCTGTTAGGCTTTCTCTCAGAGAGCAGTGGGGTGTGAAAGCTTCTCCAGATGCCTGACTGTGAGCTCTGCTCACCTCAGCTCCCCTCTTGTGAAGAGGCTACCGAAGGGCATCTGTAGTAATAGGGTAATCTATTATAGGGCTCTCACTCGCTCTCTGGTTTCCATTCCCCGGCCCCTGTCTCAGCACTTCCTCAGGATGAATGAGAGGAGGAGTTTAACTAAGCACATTACTGTGTGCCACTTGCATATCCCAGCACTTCCTCAATTAAACCCCCTCCACAATAATCTCCGTTATTCCATTAACACACACACACACACACACACACACACACACACACACACACACTCATGCATGCATCATGCTTGACTTTGCTGGTATGCCTCACCGATTTTTTTTGTAGTCTTGATAAATTTGGCAATTTCACACTGTAAAAAAGCAATTGTATCTAGCTTTTCTGAGTCACAGATAGGCCTATAGTGTAGGCTAAATTACTTTCTGTTGACATGCATGTTAGAACAACAATATTCCTCCAGATTTTGCCCCAGATAGCTTAAAATAGCCATCTGAGGAAACAATTTTATATTGAATCGAAGTTGTGAATTCCATGCATGCACTGCGGATGAATAAATGATCAAGTTACTCTTATATGATTTTGTTTTACAGTTTTCAGATTTTTTTTTCATGCAAATGTTGTTGTTTTTTGATACTTTTACATGACCGTTGTTTAGTGATGCTTTCCTCAATGTGTCCGACCGCATTTTTAACGCAATGCACTGCAGGCATTTTCAGGCAGGTGTTATGACAAATAATGCTACCTATCAGATTATGCTACCAACACTGTAGCCTATTTATCCTACTGTAAAGGTAGGTTTAGGGTTGGGGTAGGTGTACATGTTAATAAAGCCTCACAGCTTATTAATATCATGCTGGAAGCAAAATCTGATAGGTAGCACTTTTCGCTATTGAAGTATGCTACCATCTGTTTTAATGGGAGGTAGCAAAATCTGACAGGGTAGCACAAATCGTCAAACACTGGAAAAACGCATTCATTCTTGCATTGGTCTGGCGGTAACAAATCTCAGGACTCAAGGACTCTTTAAAATGATATTCTGCCATGTAGTAGTTGAAAGGTGAAATGGCTGTTATATACACATTTATGCTAATTCCCACTATACGCCACTGTTTTAGCTAACGTTAGTGTCTTATTAGAGTTATTGAATATAATTAATTTACTTTCTCTTCTTCAGAGGCAGAGAGAGAGAGAGAGCTACAGTGTTTTTGGTCAACTCAAGCGTTTGTATCAAGATGAAATAGTATCGCTGTTGAGGACAATTATATTGATCGATTTAGACCTCTCTTTAGTAGGCTACTTCTAATTTTTGCTATTCTGTGGTGAAATAATTGGTCTTCATCTATCCATAAAAATAAATAAATAAATAAAAATAAAATACAGTAAAACAATGTAAATACAGTAAAACAAAAATCTATTTGAATACATTTTAAGATGTAATTTATTCCTGCGATGGCAAAGTTGATTTTTAGCAGCCATTACTTCAGTCTTCAGAAATCATTCTAAAATGCTGATTTGCTGCTCAAGAAACATTTCTCATTATCATCAATGTTTCAAACAGTCGTGCTGCTTAATATTTTTGTGGAAACCATAATACTTTTAATAAACAGTTTTACTGTCATTTTTTATATCAATATTACGCTTGCTGAATCAAAGTATAATTTCTTTTTTTTTTTTTTTTTTTTAAATCGTACTAACCTCAAACCACTAAAACGATAAAATCTCAAAATCCAGCAATGCTTCTGTATGCCTTTTGAGAGGAAAATTGTCCATTGTGACACATCTGACTTTTCTGAAGATGATAGTCTCACTTTGAGAATTTGTACGAAAGTAGGACAAAAACAGAGAGATTAGAAAGAGGGTAGGATTTAACCGAATGTAATTATTTTAGGTAGACAGGAAGATCAGTTTCCCCTTTCCCCCTTTTTGTCCTTGATCTCCCTCCCTTTGTATTCCCAATCCTCCTCCTCACTCATCCTTCCTTCTTAGGGAATCTCAGAGATTTGGTTGGATAGAGAGAGCTGACTTGTGTGTCTCAAATCAATCAGGTCTTTTTTTCCCCCCTTTTCTCTCACTCGCTGCAATTTGCCGGCATCACTGGGTAGTCTCTCTCTCTCTCTCTCTCTCTCTATTACGCTTGCTGAATCAAAGTATAATTTCTTTTTTTTTTTTTTTTTTTTTAAATCGTACTAACCTCAAACCACTAAAACGATAAAATCTCAAAATCCAGCAATGCTTCTGTATGCCTTTTGAGAGGAAAATTGTCCATTGTGACACATCTGACTTTTCTGAAGATGATAGTCTCACTTTGAGAATTTGTACGAAAGTAGGACAAAAACAGAGAGATTAGAAAGAGGGTAGGATTTAACCGAATGTAATTATTTTAGGTAGACAGGAAGATCAGTTTCCCCTTTCCCCCTTTTTGTCCTTGATCTCCCTCCCTTTGTATTCCCAATCCTCCTCCTCACTGATCCTTCCTTCTTAGGGAATCTCAGAGATTTGGTTGGATAGAGAGAGCTGACTTGTGTGTCTCAAATCAATCAGGTCTTTTTTCCCCCCCTTTTCTCTCACTCGCTGCGATTTGCCGGCATCACTGGGTAGTCTCTCTCTCTCTCTCTCTCTCCCTCTCTCTCCCACATTTATTCTGTCTACTGCTTGCATCAAGCCAGCTCTTGCTTTCCTCTCCTCTTCTCCACTCCACCAGGATATTTCCTTCTCCTCTTTCCATATCGAACATATTCCTGTTTTCTGCCCTGCTTTTCCTTCATATCTCCTGGAATGTGGCACTCTTTGGCTTTCACTCTATGTGGGATCTCCGCTTTGATCCAGGGTAGGTTCCTCACTATGTGCACATGCATGTAAGTATATAAATCTGTGTGTGTGTATGAAACAATTATGTAGGAAAGAGAATGAAGGCAAACATTTATAAGAAAGCAGCATAAGATTTTGGGTTTTTATTTTATTATGATAATTTTTTTTTTGTTCTTGCATATGTGCGCTCTGCAAACCTGTTTGCCTGTGGGCAACCTTGTGCCACCAGATGTTTTGCATGTTTTCTTTTTTTACCACTGTTGCAGTCAAGAGAGAGAGAAAGAGGAAAAATCAGATGGAATCAGAGGGAAAGAGAGGCAGAATGAAACAAAATTGCTTTGCCATGAAGAATTAGAAGCTGCAATCATAAATTGCACCTTCTCTCCCCCTCCTGCCTCCTCTCTCTCTCTTTCTCTCTCTCTGTCTCTCGTTCATTCCTCTAAATCCATGAGTACATAGACTGCATGGAGGTGATGGAGGCACAGAGAATGCATTTTTAGATTCAGATCTCCGGTGTTGTTGTGGACATGTTGCTGCAGTGGAGTAGAAAGAGGGAGTGTGTGTGTGTGTGTGTTACCATGGAAAGCCTCTCTCTATTTTATATTTAATTTTTTTCCCCTCTCTCTTCGTCTGTCTGTCAAAAGGCAGAACGTTTATTTGGGTTGTCAGTCTCACACCAGGCCATCTGGATTCGTTTCATGTACAGTCTCTTAATGTATAATTCTCTTTATAATTTTATAATTTGTGTCACACCACAGAATATTCAGTGTCTTCATGTTTTCACAGGTGCAGAAAAGAAATTGTTTTGATGGAAATGTTTCTAAGTATAGGTTTCTGTTTAATTTTACGATTTTGTATGTGTATTTTTATGTGTTTCCCAGAGATCCCAGTAATGTACATGGAACATATGGTAAAAATAATTTTAAGATCTACTTCTTATTCTGACTTTTAATTATTTAATTAAGTTCCTCTGACCTAAGTAGAGAATATACCGATATTATTGAAGCATTAACCCTTCTTTTACCACAAAGTATTCATGCATTTTTCTGAAAGGTGACTTGTAATTTTATTTTGTTAAAATACACTGCAGACAAATAAAAGAAATCAAAATAGCAATATCTTAAATTTTTTTTTTTGCATGTGAAAATTAATTGCATTCTCCTCACTATGTGCACATGCATGTAAGTATATAAATCTGTGTGTGTGTATGAAACAATTATTTAGGAAAGAGAATGAAGGCAAACATTTATAAGAAAGCAGCATAAGATTTTGGGTTTTTATTTTATTATGATAATTTTTTTTTTGTTCTTGCATATGTGCGCTCTGCAAACCTGTTTGCCTGTGGGCAACCTTGTGCCACCAGATGTTTTGCATGTTTTCTTTTTTTACCACTGTTGCAGTCAAGAGAGAGAGAAAGAGGAAAAATCAGATGGAATCAGAGGGAAAGAGAGGCAGAATGAAACAAAATTGCTTTGCCATGAAGAATTAGAAGCTGCGATCATAAATTGCACCTTCTCTCCCCCTCCTGCCTCCTCTCTCTCTCTTTCTCTCTCTCTGTCTCTCGTTCATTCCTCTAAATCCATGAGTACATAGACTGCATGGAGGTGATGGAGGCACAGAGAATGCATTTTTAGATTCAGATCTCCGGTGTTGTTGTGGACATGTTGCTGCAGTGGAGTAGAAAGAGGGAGTGTGTGTGTGTGTGTGTTACCATGGAAAGCCTCTCTCTATTTTATATTTAATTTTTTTCCCCTCTCTCTTCGTCTGTCTGTCAAAAGGCAGAACGTTTATTTGGGTTGTCAGTCTCACACCAGGCCATCTGGATTCGTTTCATGTACAGTCTCTTAATGTATAATTCTCTTTATAATTTTATAATTTGTGTCACACCACAGAATATTCAGTGTCTTCATGTTTTCACAGGTGCAGAAAAGAAATTGTTTTGATGGAAATGTTTCTAAGTATAGGTTTCTGTTTAATTTTACGATTTTGTATGTGTATTTTTATGTGTTTCCCAGAGATCCCAGTAATGTACATGGAACATATGGTAAAAATAATTTTAAGATCTACTTCTTATTCTGACTTTTAATTATTTAATTAAGTTCCTCTGACCTAAGTAGAGAATATACCGATATTATTGAAGCATTAACCCTTCTTTTACCACAAAGTATTCATGCATTTTTCTGAAAGGTGACTTGTAATTTTATTTTGTTAAAATACACTGCAGACAAATAAAAGAAATCAAAATAGCAATATCTTAAATTTTTTTTTTTTGCATGTGAAAATTAATTGCATTTCCCCCCCCATATTTTTAAACACCAAAAATGCAACATTTTTCATGAAGGACAGCAGCGTGTGAAAGTTTGTTTATAATCGTTTCTCATAAGAATACAAAACAGTCATGAAGTATCAACCTAATATTTCAGTGTTTTTTATCGTTAAAAATGGCCTTGAGGTCTATCAGACTCCAAACAGAACATTAACTATAAAAAGCAGACTATAAAATTTGCTTAATATCTGCACATTCTAAGTTTAAATTAAAACTTCCATTCTTCAGATATTTCTGTTATTAGTTCTTATTATTTACTTGCCTCTACAGTAAGTTCAAGAAATGTTTTATCAGAATGTCGAAAGCAATAAATGCCTACACCTTAATGTGTCCAGGGTTGATATTTCTGTTTTTTAATGAATAAAACCATGTAAAATAATTCCCAGATAGAAGGTTATGGATAAATCAGAGTCTGTGATCATTGGTGAAGGAACATTTTAACTATTAAATTGAATTATCCTCAAATACAAATTATTTCTTGTGTCAAATAACCCTTCTTGGTTGAGTCTTAAGTTATTTGTGAACACATGACACTTACACCCTCACTATATTCACATTTTGTGTTTTGATTGAAGAGTGAGAGGTTCAAATAGGTTCAGATGTGACACTAATTAGCAATTGTCAAAGGTGGCATATATATGAGACATACTTTATAGCCCCCCTTACACCTCACCTCTATTAACGTTCAGTCCATTATTTTCTCTTGTGTATTATTTCTTTTAAATAAATGATCTATTTATTTGCCAGTGGAAAATATCTATCTATCTATCTATCTATCTATCTATCTATCTATCTATCTATCTATCCATCCATCCATCGTTCTGTCTATCTCTCGTTCTTTCATTCTATCTATGGTTTTGTTCTATCGGTCTGTCTGTCAATCTATTGTATAATCAATCTATCTGTCTATGTACTATCTCGGCTCAGTGAACAGATGTCTTGATTTGAGGTGTCTGGAATGGGCTGTACAGTACATTCATGTCTTTCTGTCAGTGTCGGTGCAGGGTCCATACCAGCGGACCCTGTTGAAGAACCTCCTGAAGGATTATAACCGCATGGAAAGGCCTGTTGCAAATGACTCTCAACCTCTCACTGTCTTTGTGTCTATGAGCTTGATACAGATCATGGATGTGGTAAGTCACTCTTTTTTTGACTTCTTGTGTGTTATGGAGTTTATCTGGTACCCCAAGGTGTATTTTTTTCTGGTTTCTCTTGTCCTTATGTGGTCACTCTTTTCTGCTGTGCCATCTCTGGCATATTTTTATTGACACATCAAATGATGTGCAATATACTTCTCAAATGCTGTACATACTGCTTTCTGAGCCTGGCTGAAATTTGATTTTGATCTGTTTCTGTTTCATGATCTTCTTTATCCCTTCGCCTCACCTTGTTTTCTTGCCACCACCTATTAAAATAGTGATGCTCTATGTGCAAATATTTTTTTAATTTGTCTAGAGCTGAATATGATGATCTGTTTTCAGCTTTCACTGACTGAGCTTTATTTTCATTCCTTAAGTGGTATTTACATTTGTCATTTTGTGACATTTATCTTTAAGCACACAATTGATTTGGAACTCATTCTAACTTTTCTTGGTCATACAGGATGAGAAAAATCAAGTACTGACCTCCAATATCTGGCTTAACATGGTAAGCCACAACTTAGTAGTTAGTAGCCTTATGCTTAACTAAGTGACTTAATGATATATCAGTATATCTAGGACATTAGTTGTTCTGGGTATAGTACAGCTTTGTGGCATTTGTAGCATAATGTTGATTTCACTCGATGACAAAAATGAAGGACAATCTGGGTTACAGTGAGGCACTTACAATGGCAGTAAATGGGGCCAATCCATAAATATTAAAATACTCACTCTATTAATAGTAAAGCCATAAAACTTGATGATGTCACTCTTAAAGAGACTTTAAAATTGATGATTTAAACAGATTTATAGCTCAAATAATACATGAATTTCAACATACACTCTCCAAAAATCCTCCAATAATCTACCCCATTCACTTCCATTGTAAGTGCCTCAGTATAACCTTGATATAGTAAAGCCATAAAACTTGATGATGTCACTCTTAAAGAGACTTTAAAATTGATGATTTAAACAGATTTATAGCTCAAATAATACATGAATTTCAACATATACTCTCCAAAAATCCTCCAATAATCTACCCCATTCACTTCCATTGTAAGTGCCTCAGTATAACCTTGATTTTTTTTTTCACGAGTCAAAATATTACATCTATTAAATCTGGCCTTATAAAGCATACTAATTGAATAAATGTAAATGTGGTAAAATGGTTGACAGCTCTTTCTCTATATATTCCTCAGCACTGGTATGATCATTATCTGCAGTGGAACCAGTCGGAGTACCCAGGTGTCAAAAACCTTCGCTTCACCACAGACCAAGTGTGGACACCAGATATCCTGCTCTACAATAGGTATATAAGCATTTGTATTAATGAAACAAGACATTTTTTCATTAATATTATTATATTGAATAGTATCATTCTTACTTTGTAAGGTGGTTTTGCTTTGCTTTTTTCCCTGGGATATATTTCCGTCTTGTGTGTTGTATCTGAATACTTATTTTCTCAGTTGCTTTGGAAAAAAAGTGAAAACAAGTATATGGTACATCCCTCAACAAGATCTGAATAGATTTGAAATCCAATAATTGCAGTGATCGTGCAGGCAGACACTTCAGAATAAGAAGGAAATCCTTCAGGGAAATGATATACTTTCATCAGCAACATCAAAAATGGCTATCTGTGTGTGCCTGGGCAAAGAATCCTTGGGAACTGGAATCAGCAGACGTTAGTTTGTGTGCATGTGACTGAGGATTGCAGTATTGGGGCCATAATTCAAAGTGTAGGGCTAAACAGAAGAGCAGCTACAGATCAATGAACTGAAAATGTGGTCCTTGGGCAAAAGCAGATCGTTTAGTCGAAGAACTGGTGTCCAAACAGCCTATTAACATCCTTCGCTGTAGACTTCCTGTTTTTTTTTTTTTTTAAATTCAGAGCTGACTCACATGGGAGCTTGCTACTTAGTTGTACATTAAATTTAATCATGGCCTCAAGTTAATTTTTGAAAAGGACATTATTCATTCGTACCTTGTTATAACCTTACGAACCACAGGAGTCTTTTCTCATATTTAGCTTTAACTTTGAGTTAATCAAAGCCCTAAATCTGATGACTGCCTAAATTTGCATCAAGATTCTGTCCTTATCACTGTCTCTGAATGTTAATCATGTCTTTGTCTTGAAAAAAAAACGATCTTGGAGCTGTGGCTTAGTATTTATTGAATGTGAAGATTGATGTTTGGTGCTCATGGTTTGAATCTGGTTTGCAATATTTCCCTGATACCCAACATAAAATATCTAATATATGCACCCTTTCTCCATTTGCAGTGCAGATGACGAGTTTGACTCCACATTCAAATCGAATATTATAGTGAACTCCAGTGGCTACTGCAACTACCTGCCTCCAGGTCAGTGTGAACGCTTATGCTTAAGGTTTATGGTACATATAATGATAAAAGCAATAGTAAGCTGCGGTTCATAACACAAAAACACCAGCGTTATTCAAAGTAAAGCGTTAAGCTATAAAATGATTTTTGGATGGAAATAAACATAGGAAGGCAGCAGGAAAAGGTCACCTGTTTTATGGGAAGTGCAACAGTTGAAGCACACATGAATATTGTCGGTAGAAATGCAGTCATGCACACAAAAGGATGTAATTCTTTTAAGCAGTTAAAGAATTATCTGCATACTGAGTATGGAAATAAAAGAAGCCTCTTTCATGTGCCATAGTAAATGATGGTTCATGGGTCATCAATTTATAGATCTGCATATCAGAAACAGGGACGTTTATGGTGCAAAAGGAAATAGGAAGTTCATGAATTATGTTATGTTATGGCTACTTTATTTCCTCTGAGGGCAGTAGTGCTTAAGAATATGCATTGCAAATGCATATTGCATTTATTTTTGGAAAACTGAATGAGAACAAAAATCTCCCTTTGATGAAAATATATGCATTGTACATATAAATACAGGCTGAAGCAACGACATGGTTTTTCCAGTATCATAGATTCTTCAGTTTATGTCTGTGAAGAAAAACACCTATTTTTCTCTCTCTTACATGCATATGCAGATTCATGCACTAAAGCAGGAGTCTTTAAATAACCCTCAGAGTCACAGCAGATGCAAACAAACACACATTTGCTATCACAAGCAGATCGTGCCCCAATGGCTCGTATTTGCACCTCACGCTGATTTCATCGCAATTTGATGCTGCTTTTCTCTTCCTCACATTAAAGTCATCCAGTCCCTCAGTAGCAAACAGAAATCAAATGCCCTTTTGAAGTCAAGTCAGGCAGAGAGACGAGGAGAGAAAAGAAGCAGGGAGGAAAAATAAAGAGAAACAGAGAGAAAATCTCACATCTCGTTTTCAAAAATATGTTTATTCATTAGGGGCTTGTGGGCGTGAACAGATTTTGGTAATCCAGTGAACTGCAGATGCCAGGGACACACATAGAGACAAAAAAAGCTTTGTTTTTATTTGCTGCAACTGTTTGTCCTGGCGTCTGTGTCAGTGATGTTATGCACACGGATGACGATAACAAGATACTTGCAGTGAAAGGTGTTACAACAGCTATAAATCAATGGCTTGTGTTGACAAATTTAATTTCAGAGTAGATTACCCTGTTCTAATATTGATCCGCGTTTTGGTGGCATTCCTAGGGGTACTGACAGGAGATGCCCTGTAGGGCTGGTGACTCATTTTCCTGACAGATTTAAGGTAAACTACAGTGCCTACACAGAATCATGGTGTGTATTTAATCCATTTTGTTTATTTCTGCAGTACAGAGATGAAACCAGTAGTGACGGTGACCAATGAAACACTTAAAACTACATCAATATTACATATATGATTAGCAGGTGTCTTAACAGCTCATAACAGGTTTTTTAGCATGCACCAGCTGCTTTCTGCTCTTCACTGCGTCACCTTATTCAATATTTTTCAGCGTCTGTACTGCTTGCCCCATGCCTCTCCTCTGAAGAATCCATTTAGCGGGAGTGGGTTTGCTAGCTCGCTAGCCGTTCTTATTGATTAGCTTTTAGGATTAGTCACCTGGTTCCCTGGAGTAGAAGCCGTCGACATGGAGAAGAAAGGCAGCACAAATCCAGCGGAGATCTGAGGTTCTTAGACTGAGCTGTGTTTAAGTCCAGTATCGATTTAGATTTAGACTGATGTGAAAAAAATCACCATTGTGCTCTTGAGTGTACTGTAAACTTATCTGGATAAGACTTCTCTAAATGTCAAGATACCAGAGGAGGTTTTTATGCACTCGAGGGGGTCCGGTTACCAAAGACAAAAGAGGGTGTCAATTTGAGTAATTCTCAGTGGAATGACATTTGTGATTGGGAAACCTTTGGAAATGCAATACTGGCTTATTTTTTATAAGTGAGTCACACACTGACTCCCTCACTTTAACTCGCAACTGGCATAGCTGCATGGAAGAACCCAGTTCCATAAGTAGGCTTAAATGTAATTAGTGCTGATTTATAAGGCAAATTGCTCATACTTAGGGTTAGGGGTTTAAACAAAAACCCTAAGTATTAAACTTGGGTATATAAATAGGCACTGGATGTTGCTTGTTGAGAAGAGCTGTGCTCTTTCTAAGTGATTTTTTATACCAGTCTGACAACAAAACATACAAAAAGATCTCATAATACTTATTGAAGAAGCAATTTAAACCATAACAAGAGATGAAAATATTATTGAATATTATTTTATATAATAATATATTATATTATATAGCAAATGGGTAGTTGACATGAAATACTGACATGTCCTGTCATGAGAACAGCTTTAAATTTTTGTCATGATTATTATTATGCATGCTGTTTTTATTAACCCCACATTGAGTAGATGTACTTTTAAAATGTATTTGTTACAAGTAAAAAAAAAGAAAAAAAGATCTCTCTCTCTCTATATATATATATATATATATATATATATATATATATTTGTCACACACATAGATATATATAAGGTTCTGGCTTATGATTGTGGTATGATCAGGACAAGCATTTTCAAAGTGGTTAATCCCCACCCCCCAAACTGGGAATTGAGATCCTAGGACCATTTTCAGAAGACTTTCTGGTCTTCATCTGGACCATAGATTAAAGAGAAACTTCTGTCTCATATCAGAGGCCCAGCACAGGGGTGAATTATTTAGGAATCTTCTGAAGCAGTGTAGATCAGTTTGAAGAGGATGCGGATGGGGTCAGTACAGCAGGACATTATGCATGACCTGAAAAATACCACTTTATCTCGGAAAATCAATGTTTCTCTTTTTGTATGAAATCCTTTAGCTGTTTTCTCATTTTGTTTCAGCTCTGGAAACTCTACTTTTCAAAGGCTAAAATGCATTTAGTAGTCAAGGGAAGGAACAGCATGTTCTGTTGTTTTGAAATGCTTTGAGTTACTTATGCTGTGCTGTTACTAGTGGTGTTTGTTAGAGAAAGCATGACTATTACTATTGCTCATTTGAACAAACTCCTAAGCCTAACTTCACCCTCATCACTTGTGCTACGGACATGAATGATGATTACTACATGAATGATACATATGCTTTTAGTTTGACTACCGATTGAAATCAGCATGAGCTTTTTTTAAAGGGCCATTAACAGAGCAACCACCCAAAACGCCATAGAAACCAGATAGCAACTCTCTGACAACCACTCAGAACTGAAAAATGTTTGTGCTACACCTTGCAGTTTGTCAGTTGTTCTTCAATAATTCCATTCAATAGTACTGCTCACTTACATCTGTGGTGATTTAGTCCTTATGCTTTTAAATATGTTTGCTGCATGAGAATCACTTATTCAGAAGAGACTGTGAAAGGTTCACAGCGTGATTTTTTTGGGGTAAATTTGCTGGATTGTTCAATCAGTGTTCAGAGGCAACATAAGCCCCATCGAGCTTCCCTTTTCCTGTCTTTGTTCCATCTCTAGTGTGATTTCCTCAATAAATATGTAAGTGTATGATTAGGAAGCTCTTTGAAGCGGTGGTTTCAACCGCTGTGCGGTATAAAAACAAATTACTCTTATTACTGTTCTCATCCATATCTGTCATAATTTTTCTTTTCAATCTTCAAAATGGCTTATTTGCAAGCTGTTTGAAACAATAAACAAGTTTATCTGCCTAATTTGTGGTATTTAAACTTGAGTGAGTCTATTTAGTTGCTGATATGACTCATCGAGCTGCTGTCTGTGTAATAATAATGAGAGTGTCAGCCTGGTTATTCGTACAGTGCATACAGGTCTTTATGTAATTGTGTTTCCTAGGGCTCCCGCATTTCTGAATGTATATCTTTTAACTGTCTGGTTTTACTCCAGTGAAAAGGTCAATTGGATTCAATTTCGAGTTGGCTGCTGCAATACGGCGCTGATGAAGAAACACTGTGGCATTTCGAGGCAGTACATTCGTCAGGCAGTTTAAATACTGACTTTGGCTCAGAATGAAAAGCATAGCTATTTTTCCTCCTTTTTTCTCATATTTGTTCTCTTCATCCCAGGTATCTTCACAAGCACCTGTAACGTGGATGTACGCTGGTTTCCGTTTGACATCCAGAAGTGCGAGCTTAAATTCGGCTCGTGGACGTTTGACGGATGGCTGCTGGATCTCCAGATGAATGAGGCTGATATCTCTGGCTATATGCCCAACGGAGAGTGGGATCTTGTGGGTGAGTGAATAGAGACAACATCCCTTCGCACAATCAAGCGAACGTAACACCCACAGGTAGATTTTGATGTGCTCTTTGTGTTGCTGTAGTAACTGACAATGGCTCAGTTTGGCAGATGCATGCTTAAATGGTTAAAATGCATACTGAATATTTTTAAAAATTAAATGTTGTAAGTACACCTTTAAAGCTTACAGGCCTGAGAATTCTTACCTGCTGTATAGAACAGAAATTGCTTCAAAATTGGAATAGAAAATATCCAGCCCATCTTGTTAAATTCATGTCTATTCATATTCATCCGATGAGCCTGTTAGTATTGAAATTAATGTAATTAAATTGAGTGGATAAGAGGAAGCGGACTGGAAAAACGTCTTGCACTGCACAATTCTCTCTCTTACTGACTCTCGTTTGCTTCTGTTTGCATGTGTGCGTCTGTTTTGTCAACTTGAAATATTTACTTAAAGTACACCCGAGAAGCTGATATTTCAATAATTTAACGACACACTGGCATCTTCACAGTTTTCAGATGTTGGTTAGTGATCATGTGACATGCAAGTAAATGGGTAAAATATAGGATTATAAAATAATTATAATAATAATTGAAGTTACACTACTAATATTTATATCTTAAATCCTTCACTTTAAACTCAAGCTTTAAATATCTGAAATCCTTGAGGTTTTATTTTGGTGCAATACTGCTTTGAACTTTTGTCCACAAATAATTATGTTAATGTGTAAATAAGTTAAACTTGCATGTTAAACTTGCAGCACAAGCAGAGATACAGTTTGCGGCATTTACAGTAAATGCTCTAAGACGGTGGTGGATAATACAGTAGATCATATGCGCCCCCAAATATTTATTTTAATTTTACATTTGGTATAATTAATTATTAGCTTGTCATCAACTCACAAAACCCTTGCGCTTCCCTCACAAGCCCCTATTTGGGTAACCCTGCCAGGAATATTTCACCCAAAAATGAAAATTGTGTAATCATGTTGTTCTAAACATTTTCTCTTCCGTAGAACATAAAAGGTGTGTTTTTGAAATATGTGCTTGCCATTTATTTCCATATAATGACACTGACTACAAAAATGACACAAAATGCCTTTGGTTCTTCTGTGTCTTGTGACCAAATATAGATGTCAAACCTGATGCCAAATATTTCAGTCTGTTCCTCACTTTCACTTTCACCTCAGTATGAAAAAACTTTGGAGATCTCTAATGATGTTCAGAAAAGGATGATACTCAGTCGCGGAGAATAACTTGCTTCTGGCTGCATCTGCTGATTAGGATGTTGTTTTTTTCTAGTAGATCAAAGGTGGAAGAGCAGCATCGGCTGCTCTTGAGGACAACAGCATCTCTTTGAACATGAGACCAATCCACAGAAAAAACATGTTTTTTTTTCTTTATCCCTCCTTCATTATATACTCATTAATCTCCTCACATGCTGTGTCTAACCAGGTGTGCCGGGCACGAGAAACGAGCTGTACTATGACTGCTGTAAAGAACCCTATCCAGATGTGACATTTGTGGTGACCATTCGCAGACGGACGCTCTACTATGCCTTGAACCTTCTGGTTCCTTGTGTCCTCCTTTCATCCATGACCTTGCTTATCTTCCTACTGCCTGCTGACTCCGGAGAGAAGATTTCACTAGGTATTATGAAAGAAAGACAGAGATAGAGAAATATATTGACAGCTTATATAAGAGAAGAAGGAAAAAGCGGAGATGGCATCAGATTCAAAGATGCTCAATTTTTGTAGTTAGATTACGTGAACTAAACATGATTGAGTTGGAAGAAAGATGTTGTATATTTTTGCATATCTCAATTTCAGTGCAGCGGAAAAAATAATTCCACAGCCTTGCCAAGTTCAAGACACAAAACAGAGAGCAGGGACATGCAAAAGAAAATGTGTGGGTGCTCATTTCATAGATAGTGCCTGGTTGTGTCATGTCGAATGAACTCTTGGTTTACATCAAGGGCTTTCATCTACATTTTTTGCACTCTCTGTCAAGATACCTTTGCCTTCAAACAACTTAGACAGTTCAAAGAAGAGTAAAAACAGTCGCCGGAGATGGAATGGAATGAATTTTAGATATGTCTTTCAGGAAATGTAAAGAGGCATGAACTGAAGGGTTTTCACAGTATATAAGAAGACGCGAGAAGACAGAAGCTTAGCGCAACCAAAGAGAATGGAAAAGAGGCAGTTTCCTCAATTCAAGAATGTAATGTCACTGCAAGCACAATGAAGGGAAGTGCTTTGCCGTACACTCATATGGGCAATTAATCTATTAATGTAATTAAAGCAGTGATGAGTCAATGTGTGTAACAGAGAAAGAGAGAGAATGCATTGCACTTTCCAGGAACACGGTCTGCAATATTGAAACATCTTTGATAGATGTAGTATTAGAAACTAGTTTAGGATAGACCTCAAAAAAGTTCAAACATACATTTTATAAATGTTTTTCTAAAAAGCATATATTAAAGGGATAATCCACCAAAAATGAAAATTGTCATCAAAAACTTATAGCATACACTCTTAAAAATAAAGGTGCTTCAAAAGGTTCTTCAAGCGATGCCATAGAAGAACCATTTTTGGTTCCACAAAGAACCATTCAGTCAAAGGTTCTTTAAAGAACCATTTATTTATTACCTTTTTATAATCTGAAGAACCTTTTTTCGCCACAAAGAACCTTTTGTGAAACAGAAAGGTTCTTCAGATGTTAAAGGTTCTTTATGGAACCATTTAGACAAAAAGGTATGGCATCTATGGCATCGTGAAGCATGTACTGTTAATTTGAAGGAATTTTCCATATTGATTTTTTTTTAAAGGTGTTTTACCTGTATTTTGACAATGTGCGCAGTTTTTTTCCTTTGTTTTGTTTTTATAAACCGTGCTAATTTTGTTTCTAAATGAATCAGTGTTTTTGATTACTGTGCTACTCTCATTAACAGTCTTCATGTTATTGGTGGCAGAGATCAAGACTCCTTCCCGAGAATGACTCAGTGACTTGCTCATAACTTGCTTTAATACTGAATCAGTCAGTGTTTTTCAATGAAATAGTTAAATGAACAATTCAGTGACTCACTCATAAATCACTTATTGCCACCTACTGACAGTCACTGAAAAATCCCCACCACTAAAGCACAGGCTGTAATACACTAAAGAGCAATTGAGGAAGAGAAATGGCCTGATATAATTCACTTTATGTATCACTCCATCAAGCCCTGCACTGCCGTCCAATCAGATCCAATCAAATTCTGTCAAGATGAGTTACATCCAATAAGAAGCTGTGTTTTGGCATCTTATTGTAGTGCCAATGTCACACATAACTAGAGATGCTGTATAACTACGCATTTATTTTAGTGGTCAACTGCTATTGGTTTTTCAATGCCAGATGCAGATATCTACACTGCAGGGTTGCAGATTTAATGCCTATGAATAAAAATATAAATACATGTATAAATATATATTAGAATTTTAAAAGTTTTGTAGACGTGACTTATAGTAATACAGAATATGATTTATAATAATAAGACATACAAAAATTTGCTCAATTTAAATAAACCTTAATTTCAAACAGTTTAAGTCAAAAATATTTGAAAAAAGAACCTATATATATTTATAAAATGGCCAAATACTGACCAATTCATCGACCTGGACCAGCTAACATCTAATATCTGGTTATATGTGTATAATTATTTATGCAATTATATGTATGTTTCACGCAGTCTATTTCTTTTTGTTTTATACCTATTCACAGGTATTACTGTGCTACTCTCATTAACAGTCTTCATGTTATTGGTGGCAGAAATCATGCCAGCAACCTCAGACTCCATCCCGCTAATAGGTAAACCAGGCATGTCTGTGTTTGTGCATATTTTAACATATTTTAAAGGAATTGTTCATCCAAAACTGAAAATTAGCATCTTGGATGGCCTGAGGGCATTTTACGTGTGCTCAGATGCATACATTGCACCACTGAAGAACAAATCGATCACCATTATGTATCACGGCCAAAATTCCTGATCTTGGCAGTCATACGCTTGGCTTCTCATGGTAATTTGCAACATGACTCGTAAAAGACCGCTAACTGGAAATGATGAGCAGGTCAGGAGAGAGAAGAGGCAGGAGAAACAAAAATGAAACTGACCTAGACATAGAGATGATCCTCCAGGAGAAAAAAAAAATTCCGCCCCACATTCACTTTTCCCACCCTCTGGTTTATAGGCCCTCAGAAGCCGCAAAGATGTAATCTGCAGAAATGCGTTCACCCACAGCGCTTTGTCTCTCCTGTCTGTTGCCCCTCTCCTTTATGACTGAGTTTTTATGGTTCACTCATCTGTTCCTCATTCTGCCTTTCTTCCCTGCGTCACTCTTTTATAATCAATGCCCCTTTTTTGTTACATTTGCCCTGGTTTTTACTAGCATGACTGGATGATAAAAGGCTATTCTGCTAAGAGAGTAATAAATTAAAGGTTTATGCATTCCATATTCTCTTCCTTTCTCCCTGTTTCTCTCTCAGGACAGTATTTTGCCAGTATAATGATCATTGTTGGAATGTCAGTTATTGCCACAGTGGTTGTGCTCCAATATCACCACCATGACCCCAATGGAGGGAACATGCCCAAATGGGTACGTCTATTCACACACAAACACATACACATTCAGGTGCCTGGATCCACAAATGCTTTTTTTATGTCTCTCATGTTGGTTGCATTGGAAGCAGTAATTTATTTATGCAATGATTAAATAGAGATAAAGCCAGCAGAAGAGGGGACTAAATGAGTAAATAGGATGCAGATGGATATAGATATGCGATCTGTCTGCGTTGATGAATGACCGTATTTGAGCGTTCTGCAAGCCAATTAGCAGCTCAGCTGATGTACCCCAGTCCTGCTGATCGAACGCCATTTACTTACAATTACAAAGCCAAATGCAACAACAAGAGAAAGCTGACAGGTGTATTTACTAAATGAGACTAACATTAATTTAAGTATTATTTTCAATGGTAGTGTGTGTGTTAGGGCCCCCAGGTTGGTTGCTATGGTTCTCTGGATGGTTACTAGTAGGGTTGGGTATTGATTGGGTTTTTTACGATACCGGTGCCAAATCGATACTTTTTAAACGGTACCGGTGCCTAAACGGTGCCTGAACCGATACTTAAAAAAAAAAAGATGGATAACATTAAAGAACATTTCAAATAAATATACATAGCATTCACATGCTCCTCGGATGCTCTCATTTCCCGAGTTGTGCTTCCCTTACGCTAAGGCTAATAAATGTATTTCATGATCTTGGTCATTGTTTAATACAAAACCACACATAATGTTTCTACTTTATCTCTGTCAATCACTCTGATATTTAGTTAAAATGAGTTTATGTGTAGTTGTTGAAAATGTCCACCAGAGCCAGGGCTCAAAGGAGTTGAAAAGGAAAACCCTCTTTCTCTGAACAACCTGGAAAAAGGTTTACATAACAGCAATGGTGTCTATCTTACCATCTAAAGAGCTAAAAAGAGTTCAGAAGAAGATGCTAAAAGGGAAGGGTAAGGTGGATACTGATCAGGGAAAGGTGTTGTTTTAATGCTTGTCAAACCCTTGAGGGCTTCTGGACCTGTAGAAGAAGATGAGAGAAACATATCCAAGTCTGTCTAGAGTGTCTTGGTAATGCCTGTTCTTTCATTTTATATTATATTGTCTGATTCATTATATATTCTGAAAGATTTGTGATATTGCACTAGTGGCACTGCTTTTGTTTATGATAGCCAAACATGTATTGGCTTGTGTTGAGTGATCTTTTAATAAACCAAAATTTGTGCAGAGATGCCAATAGTTGCTTAAACTGCAGTTTTTCTGCAGATGAAAGCGGTGCAAACCCCACTAGTCGTACATTTTGCCATGCTTTATGCCTCTCCTTGGCCAGGACTCGGCGGTGCAACTGAACAATTCTAGTTGGTCACCACTTTATCTCGCTCCGCATCATAGTCCTTGCTGTCACATGTTGCTGTATTACAACTACTTTCCTTCCAAATCCTTTCCCTCTTGACTCAGCAGACACTAGCTAGTGCTTGGAACAGAACTGCATGGATTATTTAGCTTTATTTGTTCCGACAGTGCTGTATAACCTTTTGTTTTGACTGTACGTGTAGAGCATGTGCAGTATATACCAGTAGTTCAAACCAGCTTGACACGCTGCTGTGAAATGCATGCTTCCTCTTACATAAATATATACAATTTTGATTAGATTTGATTAGATTTTTTTTTTTGCATTTGATTCGACTTTTAATATTCAAAGCTAATGTTGTTTACTGAGAAAAAATTTGGGTAAAATTTGATTCAAGATTCAAAATTCTAAATTTGATTAAAAGTTGGTACTGTAGGGGAATAAGGAAGATTGGAGATGTATTCAAAGATTATAGGCTATTCTTAACTTGAAGGAAAAGAATGGTATCTCCAAATTTCTCCAATTACACATTTTTATTTATTCAGTTTCCTTGCAGTAGCCACAACTAGCAACACTGGAATGAGTCGCACTAAGAAACCCATATAGTTCAAGACAGATGACTTTCATTTATCATACATTTATATGATAGTATAGTATATTTTATCACTCAATGTTTAAAATTTGATACAATAAATAAACAAATAAAATATTTGTAAAATGATAACACTATAATTACCTATTCTCTTACATACATTTCTGCCTTCTCTTAGGTTCAGGTAGTCTTGCTCCAGTGGGTGGCCTGGTTTTTGCGTATGAAGCGTCCTGGTGAGAGTGAAGACCCTGAGCGCCCTCCTTGTGCCCCTCACTTAAGACGTTGCTCTTCAGGTTCCCAGAGCGGCAGCCTCCCAAACGCACCCGGTTCTGCCTCTGCAGACCTCCACCACCACATGTCCTCTACGCTACACCCCCTTCATCCCCAAAGCCTCCTTCAAGCCGCCGTGGCGGCCGGCCACACCCACCATCTTCACAACCAGACCAACAGTGCCAACAACAATGGCAACCTTCTGTATATTGGGTTCTCCAGCCTCGACGAAGCTTCTCCGCCATCTTTACTTGCCGAGTCTGTGCAAAGAAACAGCATGCCGGGCGGCCCACGTCCTGCGGTGGTTTCGCCTCCAGTGGTAGGCTCCAGTCCGCCACCTCACCTGCCCTCACAGTTCTGCAGCCCTCCTCCTCCTCCCATTCCCAATCTGGAGGCAATGGGTTGTCCAAGCACAGTGTCCGGTGGTGGCGGAGGTTGTTCTTGCTCGGGGACCAGTGGTGGAGGAGACCCACAGCTTCAGGCTATTTTAGAAGAGGTGCGATTCGTTGCTGATAGGTTCCGCGGACAGGATGAAAATGACAGCGTGTCCGAACAGTGGAAGTTTGCTGCAGCCGTAATCGACCGACTTTGTCTGGTGGCATTCAGCGTTTTCAACATCATCTGCACCATCTCCATTCTCATGGCAGCACCTAACTTTGTGGAGGCAGTTTCCAAGGACTTCATCTGATTGCTTTGTTGGAAGAGAACGTGCATTCAGGAAACTTGGGTTTGACCGTAAATGGGAAGTATTCATTTCCCTAACACAGTGACTCAGCTTTTTTTCCCGAAGACTGTGTTTGGAATAATGCAGAATCTTGAGGTCTGGATGGAGAACGCTTCTGAATGGCTTATGTCCTGGACATTTAAGGGCTGCTCAGGCATCTCAAACCAAACTATGATGTTGGTGGAATTCCAAAGACCTTCACCGCAAGGTGTTTGTAACTGACAAAGGGGTTGGTTTGCTATATGGTAAAATGTTCGGCTATGGAATGAATGAAAAACTAAACATAAAAAAGTGAAAACACTGATTATTGATCTTTCAACTGTGTCAAACGCCTCATAACCTGACATGAACCTCTGAAGAATGACCAGTCGTGTTACTCAAACTTGTGTGACATTGTACATCTTACATCTAGCACAGTGCAAAACTTCTCTAAGATGTCAAAATCTATTTTGGTAATGTTCATCTACGGGTAGGTGAGGAGAGAGGGAGGGAGGGAAGAGCAGAAGAGACAGAGAAATATTCATAATAGTGCCAGATGTGAGGTGAATGGCTCGTATAAACCCAGATAAAAAACTCTTGTCTTAAAAAAATTTAAAAGGCACTTGTTTCAAGGACAGATAGGAGAGTTGGAGAACTGCTAGAAGGTTTGAGTGGTTCAGATAATGGAAAGATAAAGAAGTGAAAGATGGAATACCCCCCTGACGTGGACAGAGATGTAGACCGATGGAGAGATTAGGGCCTCACAAGAAAACGAGGCAAGAGCAGAACAAGGGTAATGAAAGACAAAACGATACTGAGTGTATTAGAAAAAGAGACACAGTCAGCGCAAAACCAGAGAAGGATGGGCTGAAGAAGTGGTTCAGACAAGTGGATAAGAAAATGAAAGAGTGATGGGGAATTAGAGAGGGATGGACAGAAACAGACGAAGAAGGCGGTCCCCTAAGTGAGACTCAGCAGCATTTACTGGCAAGAGGAAGAATGGCTTCGCAGCTTGAGAGAAATAGAGCATCATGCCCCAAAAAAGCCAAACAGTTCGCCACAAAACAGATGAGGAGAGAAAAACATACTGCAGAAGGGAAGTGGGAGAGAGTGTGGGAAGAAAGAGTAATAAACCCCCGAGACATACTGGAGAAATGGCACAAAGACAGTGGAGACATGGGTAGAATCTTATATCCCCCTTCCTCTCTCCCATCATCTCTGTGAAATGACAGACAGTGTGAGGTGTTCAGAGATGATCTTATGAATATCTAAGTAGGAGCAGAGCCACAACCACAGTAACTGTGCCCTGATTCTCTACTGTTACAAAAAACGGGTATTTGAGGTAAATCTCTCTTTCTTGCTCTTGTTTTTCACACTTACACATACCGTATCCTACAAATGTTTGGAAATGCCTTGGGTAAAGTGGGGTTTTGCGCAATATCAGCATAAATACTGATCCTTTTGTTATGACTTTGCATTTATAAGAGACTTACACAAACAATTTAGTAAATTAAATATTAATGAATTCAGAACACACCTTAAGCTGTTTTTAATCTTTTCTCTGTCTGGTCTGTCAGTCAATCAGTAAAATGCTATAAAGGTGTGCTGATCCAATAATCTTCAAAAAGTTTAATTCAGCAATAAGGCATTACAGTCTGACTGTGACAAGTATTTATTACAGTATGTAATCAAAAGGAAAATATTTATTGTTGGCCTTCAATCATAATTGAAAGTTACTTTAATGCTTTCATGCCAAGAAATTATTTGACAAGGATTTGTGCTGATTTTGTCCAAAACCCAACATTAAAACTTAGAGGCTGTGTTTTTATATTCCACTGTGCTGCTTTTCTGTAGTTTTCCATGTAAACATGCGCTAAAAGGATGTTTTACCATTCTGATTGTGTCTCATGTCTTTTGCAGCATCTCACGCATGACATTGCATTCTAAAAATGCAGCACTCGAGTTATAAGTTCAACGTTTAAAAAACATGTTCCTAGGCCTTTACTCTGCGTTTTTTTTCCTACTCTACATCTTGTGTTTTCAAATGCAAATGCGCATTCTGTGTGAATGGCCCCTTAGGATGTATTCAAACTTTCGGAGGGTGCTGTACAACCAATGAACATAAAGTAGAATTAACCTTTTCAGTTGGTTTATTTACAACTTTAAAGCTGTTAGGTGTAATTTCAAAAGGAATTGAAAAAAAAGATGTTTCCAAAATGGTTTCCTGAACATTCTCCCAATCTGCCGTTGTTTGGGCAAACAGGTAGTCAACCCCAAATCCATAACATTAAGCCTTGCTATTTGAGGTGCATTTTGAGTCAGTCCATTTTGCTGCCATGTTGGTAACACATATCAACTATTTCTAGTCATCTATTTCTAGTACAGCTCCATACTAAATGGGGAAAGACCAAAATCTCCTTAATTGTTGGTCAATGTTATGTTTGGTCTTGTATCATAAATTGTACTTCAGCTAAAATCATGCAAAATATGTATGGTTAAGATTCACAGGTCCATATTGATGAGTAATCAAACAGGAGATGCCTCTAAAAACTTGACTGGCTGTTGTCTACCCACCATATTGACCATTACGATCACTCCTGTTCATTGGAAAGCAGTGGAAGCTGAGGTACGTGTTTGGGGAAACCTGTTTTTACAGTTGGGTTTGTTGATGCTAGTGGTGTAGAAATGACTCTGCTTAACAAGTTGTAAATAACCTAGACTGTTTCTTTGAAGGTAGAGAGGCTATAGTTGAGTTTGATAGAAAACAAGGAGATTGTGTTGAATTTATGTCTTGTTATGTGACTTACTGGGCCTGGCAATTTACAGAAAAATAGAAATAGAGTTGCAGATGAACAATTCACAGTGAAGAAATGACTGAAGCATATTATGGTTTTGCACTGAATGGACTGTATACTGTTCCAAATCTGCCTCTGGGGCCAGTACATCTTTCAGGTGAATTTTTCGAGAAACCAGATGGACATGGAAAACTTTTTTTCTTCTTCTGCGAAACATTTCTGGTGACAGCACATATGTGGTCCTTTCAAACTAGTTTCTGGGTCTTATTGCAAGTACTACTTTATTGCTAGCGTCATTATAGCAATTAGTGGTTGTTATGGTATTAATTAAAGTTCATCCAAAAAAGTACACGCTGCCAAAAGATTGTTGCTGCTCGCTGTGCTTTTATGAAATGCCAGCCGTCTAGTCTTAATGGGGGACCAAGCAAATTACTTTCAAATTGATCTCTCTCTCTCTCAGATGCAGACACAAACCATTTCCCATCTTTGAATAAAGTATTCTTTTCTAATATGCAGTCTGTGCTTTGTCATTTCATGGCTGGCTGTAGCTTAAATAAGGAAAATGACAGAGCTGAAAATAAGAGTGGGAAATGTGTGACAGCGCTGATGTAGAATAAATGACGAGTAGGGCTGTGCCTGTGTCGGTACAGTCGTTTCAATATAATTCGTTTTTATATTTTAAATAACATTTTTAATTTATGTGTTCATATGATTTCCTACAGTTAAATTAATATAGAACCAGGTTGTCTAAAGCAATAAAACACAAACCTCATATTAGAGACTGATAATACTATATCTTTCAGTAATTAAGTAATGCAATTCGAAGTTTATTTCTCACTTGACATGACGCATCGCAGTGTGTTCTATATTGTATTGTGAGTTACGTGAACTACTGGAGCAGACAAATAGGAAATCTAGATCTCTAAACCGACAGAGATGGGGAAATGCTGACGTGTGGTCCCGGCTGGACAGGATTTTAATTGATCACTCGTTCATGAATGAGGGATGGAGCGGGGGAGGGTGAAAAGTTAATGGTTTGGAGAAAGCCATAGTTGGATTTATGAGGGAAAGCATTCGTGCATCGTGTACCGCCCCCAAAACTGCCAGAACTGCCAAAACACTACAAACAAAATGTTATAAACTACAATGACCTGTAATTCAATCAGAGATTATTAGATTATAATGTAATTATATTAAAATTCTATAAATCAAGGGCAATTAAGATCACAAATACACTAACAATGCTTTTTACTTTTGTCTTGTGATGCATTTCAGACTATAACAGGATAGTTTACAGTGAAAACTGGCTAGACGTTATATGGAAGGATGTATTAAGAAAGTAAATGGGCTCAGTTTTGATTTCATATTGACTTTGATATTGTATTAAAGCTTTAGTACATCCTTCTTTGATAACATGTATTTATAAATTAATAAAAAAATGAATGAATTAATATCAGTGTTGAACAATTTCTACTATAATTAACAAAGATTGTTGTCACAATGGTAATACGTGACTGTAAAAATCGTGATTGATGGGAGTAAATTAAGGTCTATTATTATGATTTGAGGTTAAACTTTATCAATGTTAATTTACAAAATTCTGTTTTGTTATAGTACAGTTTCTAACCCAAAATGCTGATGCTTCGACACCATTTTCAGGATGTTGGACCAAAAATGCCATTTTAGTAAAGTAAATGCCCATTGCTATTTTGACAACATTATGATGATATAAGCCACAACATCCCCACAGAGTTCAGTGTTTACGAAATTCTATATAGCTCAATTTCCTATTCCAACATGCACTGTGGCTCTCAGTCAGCATCAATGAATAAAAATTGCGTGTGTCTGCCATTAATGGAGCAGCCATGGCTTGTCTGCCAGAGTAATTCACTCGCCTCTCTCCGTGAATGTGCTGTGCTGGCACATTGACTTGTCCAGATTTACCGTGCTCACTCAGATGGAGAAAAAGAGGATATAAGGGAATAAGAGTGAGTGTGTGTGGCAAATAAAGGTGATGGCACAGAGATATGATGATTGTGTGTATGAGCCAGAGAAGGACGGAGCTAGTATTGTGTGAAGGTAAAACTAGTGTGGATTTGAGCATGAATGATGACACTGTGGTAGATAATTGATAGACTGGCATCTCGGAAATATAAAGAGTTGAATGTAACTGTAAAGATCTATATGTTTTAAAACTACACGTGTCCTGTAAATGGGAATGAGGGCTCAAAATGGTGCGACAATGTGTGAAATGAAATTCTTAATGAGCCGTAAATACATAAAGTCAGTTTAAAATCAGATAAATTTGTCTTTATCAGGTAAGAGGGTAACAGGGTGGAACCATATCGATAACAGGCAATCTGCTCTCATGAAAGGCAGCAATATTTGAAGATGCATGAACATTTACTCTGAAATTGTTAATTGTCTGTCTTTTCTTTCTCAGTGTCATTCATTGTCCCTCTTAAAGACACTGACACACAAACACATATCGGCTGATCTCTGAATGGCTCCTCCTGTGACGCCGTCCACGATGTTGCTGGCGTGCAGCCGACGATCAATGGCTTTTAATTAATGGGGTAAGATGGGCATGGTCGATAATAATGACAAGGGAGAGTGAGAGAGAGTGATTGAAAGAAAGGGATGGGGCTGTTTAGGGAAAAATAAAACAAGATATAAAGATGAAGGTCTGTAAACGAATGGGAAGAAATAAAGATAGAAATATGGAAAGTGAGAGAATTTTGTAAGTGTACTGTGGGTCAGGGGTTTTCAAACTTTTTAATGCTTTGAAACCCCAAATATGATTTACATGGTTTACATATAAGTATGTGAAAATATTATTCATAAGATGACTATCGTTTTTGTATCTTATATTGTATTGTATTTATAAAATAAAATCCCATGATGATCCTATGATTTCCATGCTTAGAAATCAGAAAAAACATTAATTATATCAAATTAGGTAAAGTTTAATTTAAGTTTAAGTTGATTTAAGTTTAAAAGGTTTTACTTTTATTGTTTGTATTTTTTAACATGCAATAATAATAATGATAATGAAAACGTTTTACATGTTATTATAATAATAATAGTCATAATAATTTACAATATAAACACTTTACATGTTATAAATAAAATAATTATAATACTTTACAATGTGAGCCTTTACATGTTGTTATAATAATAATACTATTTAAAATGTAAACGTTGACATTATAATAATTAATATAATATGTTTTCAATATTATTACTAAAAACCCTGTGGATAAGCATAAGCAAACACCGCTGTAACATGTAAAAGCAATAGAGTAACGATGCAGTGAGAATCCTTCCTGGTTTGATGAGTGTTTTTTTCATGGCAGTCTCATGGGAGCATTTGTTAGCACTGATTTGGCTCACTAAAACACCTTCAGTCCAGCAGAGTGAACACAAGTGGCCTTATGAGACCACTGTGCTCTCTCAAACACAGTACCCCTCCTTCAGACTCTAATCCTTCAAGCATCAGCCACTTACAGGTAAAGACACACACGCACTCTTCAGACAGCTGAGATCTGAGGTAAAGCAGACCGACACTTCATCCAGTTTGACCTCTGCAGATCGTTGCAGTTTAGAGCTCTATCGATTCCCTCTAACTCCATGGACAGCTTCATCCTACGATCCTGCAACAACAATTTATTACATTCTGGATTCCTCTTAACTTTACAGTGCTTTTATGACGATGTAATTATGTATGTAAATAGAGGGCGGAGCGTGCTAAAGTCTCTTAGTGCCTATGTTTATGTGCACACCATGGGTTACAGTGTAAACGGTCATGTAAAGCTGAAGAGCAGCTATTTATATTATTGCCATATAGACAATCAGTTAGAAATTATATTGACACAAATCTTCATTTCGATATGGACATCACTGAAAAGACTTGCTTAGAGCTCTATCGATTCCCTCTAACTCCATGGACAGCTTCATCCTACGATCCTGCAACAACAATTTATTACATTCTGGATTCCTCTTAACTTTACAGTGCTTTTATGACGATGTAATTATGTATGTAAATAGAGGGCGGAGCGTGCTAAAGTCTCTAAGTGCCTATGTTTATGTGCACACCATGGGTTACAGTGTAAACGGTCATGTAAAGCTGAAGAGCAGCTATTTATATTATTGCCATATAGACAATCAGTTAGAAATGATATTGACACAAATCTTCATTTCGATATGGACATCACTGAAAAGACTTGCAGTGAATCAGATGTTGATTCAGTAATAGCTCTGTTGAATTAAATTCAGTGGGAGTCAGACTGATTAAAACCAGTAATTCATTCATTCATTCATTCAAAGAACTGACAGAGCTACACTGTTCATGCTGTGTGTGTTTGATTCAATAAAGACATCCGGCTCATGAGCCATTTGTTTGCTTAGACTCAAAGTATATACTAAATTGGACGAAGAACTTGACCATTAATAACGTACATTCTAGAAATATGCATGTACAGTATGTACTATAAATTAAATTCAGACAAACTCCAGTTAACAGCACAGATATGTCATACCAAGCACTAATTTCTGCCTCTGGGTTATTATTATTTTATTTTTTTGTGATATTATAGTAATTGGTCTACTGAAACCATATCTGCCTGCTGAACCCTCTGTTCATTCTGTCGTTCAGGCAGGTGGGTGCTTTAAGTGTGGCTAATTCTCTTGTTAAATCCCTGGAATCCTTGTGATAATAAATAAATGAAATTTCATTTAAATATTTAGCTGCCTTGAGGCTAATTATTTCCCATGTGGTTGCGCATGAGAGACAAATGCTAACTTGGTATTTAATTCCATCTGCAGCAGGATCACAGCACGAGATTTATTCTTATCGTGAATACTGGATAATTTCTTTATGAAATTCTGTTTTTGTTTATGGTTTCATGGTTTATTTGAAATAATTCTTTAAGGTGCCCTTTTGTCTTGAAGCATAGCCTACAAATTTTTTTTCAGGCCATTTGACCAACAAATATCTTCGACAGGATACAGTAGCTATAAAACGTTGCATTAAATAACAGATATGACATACCTTATGATAAGTGTCTTTTCCTGTTGAAGTCTGATGATGATGATGATGATAAAAGTAACTGTCAATCAAAAGTAACAGCTGTGAGCAATTTCTGCACCACTATCGGGACCAAACCTTATGCTGGGTACACACCACAAGATAATCGGGCTGATTTTGGGCCGATTTCTTCCCTTCCGAGAATCCTAGGTAATGTCCCGATTATCTTGGTGGTTCTAAAGACAATCTTTTCAGCTTTTCCTGTGGTGTGAGGTGTGTTAAGAGTGACTGAATCTGCTCGGAAGAACGTCGGAGGCGCCCCGATCGCGAATCGTAAATATTCAACATGTTGATATTTTCATATATATACAGTAGTCAACATTTGAAGTGGATCAAAAAAGTTCATCAAAGTTGTCCTAAGACAAGAACATATTTTGTTTTAGGACAACTTTGATGAAAGGTTTTGATCCACTTCAAATGTTGACTAGTATATAAACATAAAATATATATACAGGTGCATCTCAATAAATTAGAATGTCGTGGAAAAGTTCATTTATTTCAGTAATTCAACTCAAATTGTGAAACTCGTGTATTAAATAAATTCAATGCACACAGACTGAAGTAGTTTAAGTCTTTGGTTCTTTTAATTGTGATGATTTTGGCTCACATTTAACAAAAACCCACCAATTCACTATCTCAACAAATTAGAATATGGTGACATGCCAATCAGCTAATCAACTCAAAACACCTGCAAAGGTTTCCTGAGCCTTCAAAATGGTCTCTCAGTTTGGTTCACTAGGCTACACAATCATAGGGAAGACTGCTGATCTGACAGTTGTCCAGAAGACAATCATTGACACCCTTCACAAGGAGGGTAAGCCACAAACATTAATTGCCAAAGAAGCTGGCTGTTCACAGAGTGCTATATCCAAGCATGTTAACGGAAAGTTGACTGGAAGGAAAAGGTGTGGAAGAAAAAGATGCACAACCATCCGAGAGTCATCACAATTAAAAGAACCAAAGACTTAAACTACTTGTCTGTGTGCATTGAATTTATTTAATACACGAGTTTCACAATTTGAGTTGAATTATAATTATAAAGCCATTCTATCAAAGTTGTCAGTGGCACACGCTGCGAAGTTCTGTTGTAACTCTCTCTGCTAGAGTTTAACAAGGTTTACGTTTCAATAGAGGTTGTACTTTACTGTTTCATAAACTTCATCAAAGTGTATGCAATCTGACTCACACTCATAAATGTTTATATATTAATTTAAGTGCATTAATGTAATTGGTTACTTATGGGCTGGGATGCATTAGAAAGTTCACCTGAGAGTAACACATTATTTTTTTTCAATAGGTCATTTTATTTAAAATAGTATGTTACAATGTTTCAAACTACATGACATTTCTCAAAGTTTTTTTTTTGGTGTGTTTTATAACTCTGGTCAGTTTTACCTTCACACATTTCATATATAAAACTATTGTATCCCAATATTATTGTTAATTCACACCATTATCTAGGCTACATGAAATAATGCACGCCTGTTTATCTCCTTCACGTATGTATTATATCTTTTTCCATCCAAAGCCCTTCCCTAAACCCACCACAGCAAAGGCCTTGTTTCAATCCCCTTGATTTAGCAGAAAAATAAATTAATGTTTTCAGTCAGAAAAGCTACAAAGACTCTGTCAGTACTAGACATAAGCAGTCAAATTTACAAATGAAGCGCAGAACACAAGACAAATTGCTGTTAAACATATCAGTAATAGTCCCAACACACCAATTTTGGAGAACACACTTAAAACATTAATAATACTTTCAATGTGGGCCTAAAGTTAAGAAAACACTCGGTGGGAGGTTAAAAGCTGGTTAGTGTCTTAAGTTATGACTATCTCAAATGGTTGCAGTTGAAGTTAATAATCTCTAATAATCATCCATGTTATAAATACATTCTGGTACATTCATATAGTTTTTTTTCCCCTGGCACATTGACACAAAATAAGAAACACTGACCAAACAATTAATATTTTATAGCGCTGGTGAACATTACGAGGTGGAACACTTTTGACATTTTCCGAACAATACAAAAAGTGTCGCACCTGCACTCCTGACGAAAAGACAAATTACATAACCATAATACACAGGTCTTACTTTTTTTTTTTCTTCATTCACATTGATAAACTGGCTGAACTAATCAAACACGGAAATAATCAGGACTGAAGACACAAATTAAGTTTTTGTAAATATGCTTAGACCACAGATGCTACTGTGCTGCTATAATAGGAGCCTTTACTCTAACCAGAGAGCAATCTGATGTAGAACACACACGCACACACATATTACAAACTCACTTATTGATCAGGGTATCGTGGCCAAGGCGGCTTAAGCATTTGGATGACGATAAGCTGATTTAATCACAGTATTGTGCTGGAATGGAAAGCTTTTGACTTGCATTAAACATGCATGTCTGTTAAAGGAAAAGTTCACCCCAAAATGAAAATTTGCTGAGTATTTGCTCACTCTGAGGACATCTAAAATGTAGATGAGTTTGTTTCTTCATCAGAACAGATTTGGAGAAATTCAGCATTACATCACTTCCTCACCAATGGATCCTCCGCAGTGAATGGGTGCATCAATTAACGTCCATCAGTTAATGTCTTGTGAAGTGAAAAGCAAGTGATGTAATTCAAAATGTTTCCAAATATCTTCCGCTGAAGAAACTGAGGGTGAGTACATCTTCAGCTAATTTTCATTTTTGGGTGAACTAGTCTTTTAAGAAAATTGAAAAATTGTGCCTGTTCCTGTGATGAGCGGGGCCAACTAAGGTCCTTTATGGTATATCTTTTTGGCTATACCAATATTTTAAGCTATGGTTCTCTGCTTGTGTGTTAAAAAAAAAAAAGAAGAGTTACGAAAAGAAAAACAGAAAAATAGCAAACAGACCACTTTGGAAAAAGGCTGTTATTTTAGCACTCGGTGGGGAATTTGTAAATTAATTTGAAAGCAATTGCCTTCTGCAGCCCCAGTTATTTTTCCTGAAACCATATAAAAAAAGAAACACTGTTCAAACTGCTCTGATATTCTCAATCGGTCCCTTAATGTGTTGTCTCTCTATGACTGAGCAAGGCAAGCCTCTGCAGTCTTGAACAATAAATAACACTAAAACCAACTCGACGAAGACTCGATGATGTTCCCTCTGAGACTAACAAATAAACTCAACTCAAATACAACTGTATCCTGAGCGCATCTGCTTATGCGTTTGATGCAGGGGCCCCCTACAGGTCGCTTATGCAAACTACACCTGTCCATAAACACTCCTGTCCTTTTACTTCTTAATTACACACACTTCTTACTGCTCCCACACACTTGTTAACTCCTCATTTAATGGGAAGTAAAAAGAAAATGAGCTCATTTTAGTCAGCTATACTGGGAAAACCAAGCAATCATGCCATAATAATATGATTTAAGAGCGATCCCATATTAGCTGTTTGTATGGTGACCTTGCTACACAAATGAATTTTTGTTAAGGCATGACTTCCCCCTCCCATATATATCAATCTTTTAACAATTGTGATAGCGGCTGCTATTCAAATCACAAAGTGGTCTTTTGTTACTATGCTGCCCTGATAACAGTGCTCTACTTTAGCTAATGCTCTCCAAAATCCAGCCAGTAGACTTACAAAAGAGCGTGTCTCCTAAACCGACGGCATGGAAGATCTTAAGGTCTTGTCCTATGTGGTATTTTACATGTACTTATGCGAGTTCAAAGTATCTATTGATGAAATGACAGCAGAACCCATTGGTGCAAAAAATCCCCGCAGCGATTTGTTATGTGTCTGCTTTGCCACGATAATGGCATTTTGCGTTGCCGTGGTTGCCATATGGAATGCTCTGCATCTGAAAGGCACACTTTTGTCTCCATGGAAACATGGTTGGTATGGCGTCGCTAGGGTGTTGCTGTGGTAACATGGTCATTATGGTGGTCTGCTCTATTGTGATGATCCAGCGCAATTCCACAGGCTCTAGACTAGAGAGAAGTTTTAGGAAGTGGCAATCTCGCCCCCTAGGTGGCACCATCCCTTCTGCTGCTCCAGCGGCGAGAGGTAATCTGCAATTCACAATTGTTTCATTAGAAAATATAAGAATATTTTATTACAAATTATGTGTCATGTATTAAATAATCTTTATTTACAAATATTTATTATATGTGTGCTTGTATTATACTGGAAAGCTAAAGAACCAATTATTTTCCAGTGATCCTGCTTCAGTGTGGAAAGGTCTGAAAGACATCACCAATTACAAGACACCATCCCCCAGCACTGTGGAGAATCAACAACTGGCAGACGATCTGAATGAGTTCTATTGCAGGTTTGAAAAAACACCATTCACACCTCCTGCAACCCCGCTCTCCCCCCCTCCAGCACTCCAGATCAGTGAAGATGACGTGCGTTAGGTCTTCAGAAAGAACAAGAGAAGAAAAGCACCAGGCCCAGACGGTGTGACCCCAGCCTGTCTGTAAACCTATGCTGACCAGCTGGCCCCCATCTTCACACAGATCTTCAACAGATCACTAGAGCTGTGCGAAGTCCCCTCATGCTTCAAACACTCCACCATCATCCCTGTCCCAAAGAAACCCCAAATTACTGGACTTAATGACTACAGACCTGTGGCTCTAACATCTGTGGCCATGAAATAATTTGAAAGACTGGTTTTGGCTTATCTGAAGGACACTGGACCCCCTGCAGTTTGCCTTCAGAACAGGTCTGTGGATGATACAGTCAACATGGGACTGCATTACATCCTACATCGTGGAACACACAACACTAGTATACATTATTTATTTAATACACATGCTTATTTACATTTCAAATTTGCACATATCATACCTGTACATACAAAATAGTCTATATTATATATTGTGTTTTTGCTCTTTTGTACATTGTCTATTTTTATTTTATTATTTTTATTATCTGTGTCCTGTCTTGTCACTGTCATTCTGTTGCACTGTGGAGCGTCTGTCACTAAAACAAATTCCTCGTATGTTTAAACATACCTGGCAATAAAGCTCACTCTGATTCTGATTATACATGAAAATATTTCATAAATCATTAATAAACATTTTAATAATATTATTAACATTTAAATAATATATATTCATTAACATGTATGAAAGAATCTTTATATGTACAGATATTCATGAATATACAGTGTGTATATATATATATATATATATATATATACATACACACACACATTTTTTAATAAATGTAAAATATTGTGTGAATTGTACACATTTTATTTAAATGTATTTATATAATGATGAATTTTGTATAGAAACCCCCATTTAATTGTATTATTTCACATATTCACCTCTTATTGCACAAGCACAATTGAAATATGTAAATATATTATTTGCTCAATGAATAAGTGTTCAGTAATAAAAAGCACATTTGCTGGAGTATTTCCAGTCTAGCCTACAGTGCAATTGAATCATTTCCTGCATTTTGTTTTACATAATAAAGGAATACATTACCATGATTTGATCTTTTGAGAAGGTGCAGGGTTCATTTTATGCATTGACGGTTCAAATGAGCATCACACGCATGACATGTGACTCTGTACTTGATACTTCAAGTAAGTGTGGTAAGAATGAACCAGTATTTCAGGTTTCATTGTGAATACGGTCATCACATGAGTACACTCAGAAAAATCCCAATAGCATGTGTGTGTGAAATAAAAAAAAAGGGCAAAAGGGTTTTCTTCTTACCATTATTACTACAGTTCTTATTGCCTTTGTCTGAGGCCTCGTCTTCAACCTTTAACATATCAAAAAAAAGTCATTAACAACAAATGACATGAAAAGGTAAAGAAACTATAACAGAAAAGTAAGTTATTAATACCTCTTTCTTCCACTTGAGCTCACAGAAAATCCTCTCAAAGCACTCGTGCATGTAGTTAAACTGGAGAAGGGAACACAAGCACACAATTCAGGGACTATTTCTGTTCAAAATGTTCTACGAAACATAATTCAACAGGTAAATAATGAAGCTCTAATTCAGATTTTTAGGTGACTAACATAGGGAGTGAATATTTTGACCCAGCGAGGTTTCTTTTCTCCGCGCACATATTCAAAGCAGAAGGCCATTCCCTCTTCATCTGTGTCCCATCTTTGCATCTCTGACCATTCGAACATGATCACCTGATTCTGTGAGTCACAGATAAAGCATTACTATGGGCAAAACATCTCAGAATTCGGTGATATGCTTTAGTATATATAGAGGCAAATTAAGCATTCTAGGCCTTAAAATGATTTAGGTATCATCCGCGCACCTCAAGAGTGCCGTCTTCTGTGCAGGCGTGCAGTTTGAAATGCTTCATGCTGATGGCTGTGATCACATGACCTTTCCTCCGTGAGTCACATGGACAGTGAGGGAACATCACCTCGTTATATCCCTCACATGACCGCAAAAGACTCAGATACTGAAAAAAAGTACAACCACGCAAATGTTTATTTTATGTTAAAACCAAATGTGTTTACATGTTATTAATTGCTTTTGCTTTGTGACAAAAAGGTAAGTGTCCAGGTCACATTCACCCCAAAATCAAAAGAAAGAAAAAGATGATACCTTATGAAGACGATTTTAGAACAATTAACATTTTTGTATTGCGGCCAGTGTTAACTAAAACTAAATGAACATTAAAATGTTGCCTTGACAACTTATTCAAATAAAAGAAGCTGAAGTTCTAAAATCACTATTAGTAAAAAAAATAAAATATATATATATACATACATATGTGGGGAAGTCGTGGCCTAATGGTTAGAGAGTCGGACTTGTAACCCAAAGGTTGCGGGTTCAAGTCTCGTACCGGCAGGGATTGTAGGTGGGGGGAGTGAATGTACAGCACTCTCTCCCACCTTCAATACCACGACTGAGGTGCCCTTGAGCAAGGCACCGAACCCCCAGCTGCTCTCCGGGCACCGCAGCGTAAATGGCTGCCCACTGCTCCAGGTGTGTGTTCACTGCTGTGAAATGGCTGCCCACTGCTCCAGGTGTGTTCACAGTGTGTGTGTTCACTGCTGTGTGTGTGCACTTTGGATGGGTTAAATGCAGAGCACTAATTCCAAGTATGGGTCACCATACTTGGCCACATGTCACGTCACTTTCATACACACACAAATATATAAATAATACAAAAACATAAAATTACTAAAAACCTAAACTGAAAAAATTATTCAAAATATCAATAAAAACTGAAATAGTATGTAAATAATACTAACACTCTGTGCCATATTATATATGTTATTAAATTACACTAATGAGAAATATTTATTTATATCTTAATTAAAAAAGAAATAAAAATAAATAGGCTTGATTTTATTTTTATTAATATTATTATTATTTTTTTATTTGATTTGGGGGTGAAGTGAGGCTTATTCACGTGTTATTCTCAGGTTTCAGTGAAAAGATAAATAGCATTTATATGCAGCATTCTATGATGGATAAAGTATGAGAGACCATTGTCATTTTTCTCTGTTCTGCTAGTTTTTGCAGCTGGTATGCCTTATCCTCTGCTTTAATGAATGCCTTCTTCACATCATCCTGTGCCTGAAAAAAAGAGAGAGAGAGAAAAAAACAGATTGTAAAAGATGATCAGCTCTGGCTGATCTGATTATATAGGTTAAAATGAAGTGCTGTATAAATTAAAACCACGGATTTGCTTTAGAGGCATCTTATCTGACTATAGCTATGCAAATACACTGAATAAAATATAAAGTAAACCTAAATGGGCATGTGTGGGATTAGATGAGGCATTAACCTGACACCTTGCTAGCTGTACAAAGTCCATTTGTGCTGTTTATGGTCTGCATTTGTGTTTGTGCTTATTGCTTTAGTCCACAAGAGTACATCATAAAGACTATCATAAATGTCTGGAAACACTATATATATTTTATTCGCAATGAAAGAGAGAATTGACAATAAACCGACTTCAGCGGTTAAGGCCAGTGGGACTGACCTGATGGAAGCAGTAGTGCAGAGCGAGAGGGTTGTCCTGCAGCAGTTCCTCTTCCTGTGTGCTGAAGAGCCACTTCCGCATCGTGAGACACGTCCCGGGTACAGCTGATGTGTAGTTCTGAACATAGAGCTTGTGCGGGAACTCATTAGGAGCCAATTTGCGCACTGACAACACAGAGAGAGATTTTCAGTGAACTACGCACACAAACAGTTTAGTGATTTATGGTGAACCCAATGTATTGGTATGATGAACAAAATGAAATCTCGAAACCTTGAAAATTTGGGGTCAGCAAGTTATTTTTAGTACTTTAATTCGGCAAGAATAAATAAATGCTATTCTTTTGAACTTTAAAAAAACAACAACTAATTATCAAAGAAGTCTTCAACATTAATAGTAATAATAAGCATTTCTGAACATTTCTTTTTGGCATCACAAAATAAATAATTTTTTAAAAATATGATAATAATAATAATAATAATAATCAAATAAACACAGCCTTTTGAGTTGGATCTTTTCAATGCATTAGCTAATCCAGTTTACAAACTGATTCATTAAATAATTCACTGACTCAATGACCTAGTCTATTGCAACACACAAAAATATTGTATGACCAGGAATAGTGCAAAATGTACATGGACCACTTTAATCATACTTTTCTGATAGGTTTTCTTTATTTTTGAAGCTCGAAAGCCCCATACGTGTTATATGTTTCTACAATAAATTTGATATTTAAAACTATTTAGCCATCATATGTGGCACACCCACAAGTGCATTATTTATAGACAAAAAACATTCTTCACTCTCAGAAAATAGGAACAAAGCTGTTACTGGGCGGTGCCCTAAGGTACAAAAGCTATAAGGTACATCTTTGTACCTTATTTACCCCTAAATGGTAAATATTAGTGGCTCAAAGGTACATATTACAACTTTAAAAGTACATGTCAGTATCTAAAGTGCTCATATTAGTACCTTTTGAAAGAGTACCACCCCAGTGACAGTTTTGTAACTTTTTCTCTGAGCGTGTTCTGTAAGTCTATGCAAGAAGGGTTTTGCGAATGATTTGCACTGAAATTTGTGCTGTTCATGTTTCATTAACAAGGCCCAGTGTCCTTTATGTGCTGGGTAGCACCTTATCTGAGCTTGCCAGCTGGGTCAAAACATACAGAAGGTTTGTTTGTTTGATTATGGAGGAATCACAAAGTGGCAGTTTAATCGCCCTTAATAAGTATCATAAACGCAATTGCTTTTGACTTCATAACAAGGTCATCCGCTTTCCACAGTGAATACCTAAAAGTTTTCTTCTTGTCGAGCCAAAAACTGATTCAAAACACAAACACTTGAAGGAAAGTATAGTGAACGCTCACCAAACGAGTGATTAATAACTTCAAAGAGAGCAAAGTAACTAGCCATGATGCTGTCCATTCCAACCTTCACGACAAGAGCCTGAAAAAGAGGGGAAAATGATACTTGTTTATGTCTAGGATGAGCTTCAGTTGAGTTCCTTGAGTTGATATTTGAATAGACAGACTGTGTTGCCTGATAGCCAGACTGTGGTGTATGACATTTTACCTGGTAAACCTGGTCAGTGGTGCTATTCTTTCTGACTCTCACTGAGGCTGTGGTTTTATCAGGCAGCGCTATCCGTAGCTCGACATCATTTATGCCGTTGTGGTTCTTTAACACAAGACACGTATTGAAACGGTGCTGCTGAGCAAAACTATTTTCACATAGATCTACATACAATGTTTGCAAATACATACTGTATTTACCTCATTTGATTCAGACAGGAATTCCTGCATAATGTCACTCTCACCTATGACCCGCACTGAGCACACTGAAACATGTCGATAGACAGAGAAGGCAGGATATATATTTATATCGAGAAGTGCATTTCATAGCTCATGCATCTATAACAAACACTCTGTGAACAAGCATGCAAAACCACTTCCATTGTAAATAAATTAATGTGTTACAAAAAACAGTAAAGAGTTCACATTTTACCCCCCCATACCATTTTATTTACCAATAAAATACCATTTTATTGGTAAATAAAATAAAATAGGAAAAAAATGTAAAAATAAATGTATATATTATTTATTTTATTAAAACCCAAATCGATTTTTGTTTTAATTTGTTTTCAATGTAATTTTTTAATGCATTTAATAAAGTGGCATTTTAATGTCATTTTATTAAACATACATATATTAAAGAATGGAAAATTATTAGCGGTATTAAGACGAAATTATAGGTGGGAGTAAGAAAATAAATGAAACCAGGACACATTGCAAACAAGACCTGCATTTTTTCGTCATTGTAATCAAAAAATAATACATAAGAAAGGAAGGCCTGAGGTTAATTTTACACCCTTTATTTCCTCCTCTCTCTGTCCTCTGTCTCACCTCTCTCCAGGTATTCCTCCAACCCCCTCCTGCGAGCGTCCAGCTGTGGTTCAGACAGAGAGAAGGGCCATTTCCCTGGCAGCTTTGGGAAATTGTAGTTGGAAAACTCTCTCTTCAGGTTCTGATGAAGTATTGCAAACTCCCGGTAACGCTTCGAGCACAGCTGTCTGCCCGACATGTACACGTTATACACCTAAGACAGGAGGAGCAAGATGACAAAGATTATTAGCACTAAACAACAGCCAAAAAGTCAAATGCTTTCTTTCTTTCTGCACAACTCACCACAAACTTCTCTGAGTGCTGTTCCACATGTTTGCATGTGGGGACTGAAATGGGGACGGCCTGCTTGTCGCTGTAGTCGCAATTGGGCTGCACTGAGCTTTCCTCACCGCCGTCAAGTCCGTCCACTTCCTGTGCCGGCACAGAGAGCACGGTCAACACCAGCTCCCTCTCTCCAGCCCTGATCAGATCCACCACCTGCTTATGCGTCGCCCCCTCCACGCTCACCCGGTTACTGCAGGAGAGACGCAAAAAAAGTGTGTCATGTTACAGGGGAGAAATATTAAGAAGAGTTTGGTGTGAGTGAGATTTTTTTTAATGCTTATGAAAGAAGTCTCTTGAGCTCACCAAGGCTGCATTTATTTGATCAAAAAATACAGTCAAAGCAGCCAAATATTTTCTATTTGAATATATTTTAAAGAACAGCATTTATTTTAAATAGATTTTTTTTTGTAGCAATATACAGTAAATGTCTTGCTAAATTTTGAATGGCAGTGTACGTCTAGATATGCCAAAGCTCACAGGCGTTCGATGACACTGGGCAAAAATGTTTTTCATTTGAAATGTTTAACTGTGATTTGCATGCAAATAAGCCCTTTAACATACAGTTTTAATTGGACACATGCATCAAGCAATGAGATCTTCAATAATAAAACAATCCAAACATTGTTTCTTTGTCATTAAAACAAAGGTTACTGTCTTTAAACTGGTATAATAAGCCACTATACAATTTGAGGAAATGAAACTCAGAGTAGTCTACTAAGCAAAGGTTTACATTTCATGTAGGGAACTGCCGATTAACTTTTTAAAAAGACTCTAGTTATGAATTTTTTGCAGCTGGTTTACAGATTTTTTTCAGTTCATAAAGGTTGAGGGTCATTGGGATCTCCATTTAGTTATGAATTATTATTGCATGTGCACATGAGCCCAGCAACAATGACAGAGATAGCACATACCACCTGCCCATCACTTATCACCACCATCACTAATTCATAAACCAGGTGACAGATGGAGGGAGACCGTATATTTCATGACGGCATACAATGGGGGCAGACAGAGCTGACAGACCAGCCTTCTACACTACCATGAACCAAATTCATTAGTAATTTGATTGATTATATTAAAAGGGCGAGGGAAATAAAAAAATGCAAGGCTCTACTGGAATGATTTATTTAATCTAAATAAATCCACAGTATAAAGACAGCACTTCTAGTAATGGTCAATAGTCCTTCTTTTTACAAACAGAAACATAAAACCGAAAAATATAATACTTGTATTCAGTCAAAACATTATGGGTTCTCTGAACCGAAGAGAACCAACTATCCATACCCAATATGTCAACGTTTCATACTTTAATCCAATTCAATATAAAAACACATGCTGGAAGACTTGAACATACTGAATAATGAGTTTGCAACAGGAACAAACTGTGTAACATGACATTCACATGACCAGCTAGTGACTGCAGCGATTCCCTGATACTGTCAAAACTTCCTCATTTCAGACTGGAAGCACTGCTAACTGTTAAAAAAAAAAAAAAGTTGAAAATGAAAACTTGATATATTATAAACATACCATATAGATTTTCTTTTCCTTCGTCAACATATTCATGTTTATATTATTGAACCGAGAACAGGCGCTCACCAAAGACTGTAAACGGACAAACAGCTCAACAACACTCATGAATAAACTCAGCCAAGGTTTGTGAACCGGACCCACTCCTTCTTCCTCAAAGAAGAGTTCCTCAGGAAACCAGCCCTGAGCTGATGAAACCTTTTACATATTAGCAATATTTCCACAAAGAATAAAAGATCATATTAAAACATTACATAAATAAATAAATAAGATCTTGACAGCACCAGTTCCCAAACATTATCCCAAATGACCAGTAGATATTTTAAAATGGTCTGGAAGCAACATTTAAAGGGATTGTCCATCAAAAATGAAATTGTCAATTTACTCTGCCTCATAACTTTTTTCTTCCGTGGAACAGAAAAGAAGGTATTTTTATGGAAGCCCGTTTCTGCCACTGAATAAAAAAAAAGTTTATTGCGACTTTTTATCTCACAATTCTGACTTTTTTTTCACAGAATTGCGTGATATAAACTCACGATTGCGAGTTATAAAGTCAGAATTTGCGAGATAAAATTTCTGTCTTTATAACACGCAATTGTGAGTTAGTTCAATTTTAAGGGGGGGGGGGGGCTGATACGTTCTCAGAGTTGTTTATATCTCACAATTCTGACTTTATTTCCTCAGAATTGCGAGTTTATATCATGCAATTCTGATAAAAAAATGTCAGAATTGTGAGATAAAAAGTCGCAATTACCTTTTTTATTTTTTATTCAGTGGCGGAAACAGGCTTCCATATATTTTTAAGGATGTTGGTAACCAGAGAGTTTCAGGTTCCCGTTGACTTTCACTGTATGAAACAAATTAATACTGTGGAAGTCAATGGGAACCTGAAACGGTTTGACACGAGGGGGAGTAAATGATGACAACATTTTTGGGTGGGCATCCCTTTAACATATAAGATATAATAGAAAACATTCACATTGATTAACACAATCTCAAAAAAATCTGTATTTTCAAAGCTGGTTTGTTTGAAAGGACTATTTTTTCCCTTAAAAACCTACTAAATGAAACATTCAACATGTTCCTAAAAAACGTTCCTCAAGAATTTCCGGTGAATTATTGGAGGCAAACTGTAAAGTACATGTTCATATTAGGGGCAAAAGTGAAATGTTGTTTAATTTAACTTTAGACCGAGGCTAAATAAGAACCTTCATGTCCCTAATAACCCTTTGCATTTCCTTCCTTTCAAGGAGGGGTAAATGTTTTCATGACATTTTCAATGAATGCAATATGTCAACGTGGTATAAAATTAGCAACACTGATTCAGATCTTGGTCATTGTGAATAAAAGTTAATTTTTAAAGAGAACATTGAGCAATAAAGTAGTGTGACATAATTTGTTATACAAAAATAATAATTGTAGTCTTCTGACACTGTGCAGTGCATGAATGGTTTCTTTGTTTACATGCCACGAGTTTATCTAGGCCTAATACACACACAAATTAGATGACCACACTGCACATCGAGTTCAGGTGATAAAGACTGTCTGGGGAAAGTGGTTTGAGTGAACTTGAAACAGCACACCACCAGCATTTGTGTTTTCTGCCTGGGACTGGCATTATGAAGAACTACACAACATTCTGTGGCCCTTGGGAAGCCTTATTCAACTTCTGATTTTCCCATAAGATAAAACAGTGACCCCAATACAATTTTTATAATGCCGATCACGTTACCCGTCACACCTCCAAATGACTAATTATGGCCAGCAACGTGGCTCTATACATGCATAATGCAGCTTATGAGTTAATACTTAATGCAGAGCGTCTGCAAAACATTCACTGAAGGAAGATACTTTCTTATCACTGTTCTCAATGTTCACACAGTCGCTCAATTGCTCAATGACCATTTAATCAACTGATATTGTGAAATTAATTTGATTAATTAATATTATTAGCCCTGGCTGATTAAAAAGATCAGTCATTCTGCCTAATGTCAAAATTGACTGACAGCCTTGTCAAGGGATATATTTTCAAATATTCTCAGGTGAAGTTTGAGCAAATATTATTTGTTGTTCACATGACATGCCAAAAACTAGAATGCTTGGCAGCCAATATAATACTGATATGGATTAATACACCTTAATTATGGCATCTGGATTGTATGCATATATACATTACTGTTCAAAAGTTTAGGGTCAGTAAGATTTTTTTTTTAAAGCAATAGTTTTATTTTAGCAAGGACACATTAAACTCATCAAAAGTGACAATAAAGACATTTATAACGTTACATAAGATTTTTTAACTTTCAACAACTACTCATCAAAGAATCCTGAAACAAAATTTAACGGTTTCCAAAAGAAGAAGAAAAATAAATGTTTCTTGAAATTATTATTTGACTGATTTCTGAAAGATGTGGCATTGAAGACTGATGTAATGGCTGCTGAACATTTGGCTTTGCCATCACAGAAACAAATTATAATGTCAAATATTTTCAAATAAATTGTAATAATGTCTCGCATTGTTTTTTTATTGTATTTTTTTTTATCTATTAAAAGCAGCCTTGCAAGCATGAGACTTTTCAAAAACATTCAAAAGTCCTACTGGCCCCAAACGTTTACGGTAGTGTATAATAAAAAAAAAAAACATTTTTACACAACATTCACTAAAAATATATTAAAAAAAAAAAACATTTTTACACAACATTCACTAAAAATATCAGAAATCAGCAATTGTGTATTCATTTTTAAGCTTGTTCAAACTTACACAAGGGACGCTATACTAAGCAGCAAAATGGACATCTCAAAGCTGCCACATATTGGGATATTTCTCTCTAAATATCATGTAAAATGTGTGTTTCTTTAAGCCAGCCAGCGCTCCATATACAAGTATTAGCCATTAAAACACATACCAGCAAACCACTACTTTTATAGACTGCCTTCTTTTTAAAATGATCAATCATATGCACTTGCAAGGCCAAGATATTACTGACACTCATAGCAAGTACAATTTAAGATGCTAACGTGTCAGGACCTATATTTATCAGCTGCATCAGTGATAAGAGATCAATATGACAGCATGTGATCATGCTACTCTCATGTATCAACAAGTCACCGGGCGCGAGATTCTTCTGGATTTATGACACATAAGCGTCAATGGAACCACGCACGAATTATTGAACACACCAAACCAATGACCCTGTTGCACAACAACCGTTTACCGTTTGAGATCTGCTCACGTCTTACATAATAATGATCTGTTTATTGTATTAGCAGGAGAGCTGTATGTGCACGAGAGCTTAAACAAGTCCACAGATCCTTATGCTAACGTGTAAAAATAACGTCAAGCCAACAGTGCGCCTGGGTAACTGTGTCAAACAGACTGACAGCAGAGCAATGCTGATTTCTAGGATGAAATGAGAAATAAAGTGGGAAATAAAAGACTTACACCTCTAGTATTCTGTCTCCTTTCCCTATACCGGCCCGGTCCGCCGCACCACCGGGTAACACGGCGCTGACATGCTGGAGAGGAGCGTACAGCTCCCCGTTAATGCTCCGCAGCTGGCCGCCTTCACTCACTTGACCGCGGACGTTGAATCCGTATCCCGATTCCGACTTTACGATCCGAACCACGCGCGGACCCGAGGTCACCATGGTCGGGGTCTGGCTTCCAGAACCGACCATCCCCGACCCGTTAACGCGGGGCGCTGCTGCGGGTAGCAGTGACGGAGGAGCGGGCCGAGCAGTCTCATCTCCTTCGATTTCCGCCATCTTTAACTCGTTTTTTTTTTTTTTTTACCCCCTCTCCTCCCGTAGGCCTTCAAAACAACAAGCCAGAAATAAGCTTGACCCGCCCAACCATCACAAGACTTCTTTCACTTTCTCTCTCAGACTATGTCTAGTGTCTTTAGAGGGGGCCAGAGGGCCTCTGTGGAGGCTGTCAGTTTGTTTTGTTGAATTATGTAAGAGGATATCCTGTAGCTATACGTTTACAAGGCACAAGTGGAAGTTTGAAGAAAGTTTAAAGAGCTACAGCGGTACAATTTCACCACAGCAAATTATTAAAAGTATAATTAGATACCAGAATGTAATATATAAAAGAGACCGGGGCAAGTTGTCACTTTTTTTGTACGTTGGTTTCAAAAACCTAGTTCATAAGTTTTTGTGAATTTATCTATGCAAAAATCTATACATAATATATAACATCGTCTTTTTAGCTGTTGTGTAAACAATTGAACTAAGGTAAATAAAACCACACTGACGTACATTCTGACAAATATCAACTCTCAGATTCAGATTTGACTTAATTTTCAGATTTATTATTATTATTATTATTATTATTTCTTCAGATTTTAACTGAAAGGTTGAACTATGTTCTCAGCGAAGAATACTTTTCATATGTTGGTGCAAGTTGTCATATTGTTTTTTTAAAACCAAAACTTGAATATAATGTTCATTATTTATTTCTATATTTATTTTTCATTTTAATTTTTTGTTTAATTGTTCTTTATATGTCATAACTGTATGTAGTATAACTACATATTGACCTGGGGTATAAGGTAAAATCAGAAGTTTTCACAGGAGTAAATTGAAACAACTAGTTTCCCCTATACATTATACTCAGTCACACATTAGTAAGATTAAATGTTGTATTTTGATCATTTAGATGGCCATTTTTGATCCGAAATAATGATAAAGCGACATAAATTATATACATTTTGACAGCAACATACTTTTGGATAAAGCAACATTGTCCAAAATAAGTCATTCATCAACTGTGTTGGTCTTACTGAATTATAAAACTAGAGCAACATCTAGTGGATTTGTTACCACAGTTCAAATGGTATGACACTACAGTCCTAGGGTGGATACGATTAGTTGACTAATTTAATTTAATTTAATTTTTATATGTACAGGTGCATCTCAATAAATTAGAATGTCGTGGAAAAGTTCATTTATTTCAGTAATTCAACTCAAATTGTGAAACTCGTGTATTAAATAAATTCAATGCACACAGACTGAAGTAGTTTAAGTCTTTGGTTCTTTTAATTGTGATGATTTTGGCTCACATGTAACAAAAACCCACCAATTCACTATCTCAACAAATTAGAATATGGTGACATGCCAATCAGCTAATCAACTCAAAACACCTGCAAAGGTTTCCTGAGCCTTCAAAATGGTCTCTCAGTTTGGTTCACTAGGCTACACAATCATGGGGAAGACTGCTGATCTGACAGTTGTCCAGAAGACAATCATTGATACCCTTCACAAGGAGGGTAAGCCACAAACATTCACTGCCAAAGAAGCTGGCTGTTCAGAGACCAAAAAATGCAGATGAGCTGAAGGCCGCTGTCAAAGAAACCTGGGCTTCCATACCACCTCAGCAGTGCCACAAACTGATCACCTCCATGCCACGCCGAATTGAGGCAGTAATTAAAGCAAAAGGAGCCTCTACCAAGTATTGAGTACATGTACAGTAAATGAACATACTTTCCAGAAGGCCAACAATTCACTAAAAATTTTTTTTTTTATTGGTCTTATGAAGTATTCTAATTAGTTGAGATAGTGAATTGGTGAGTTTTTGTTAAATGTGAGCCAAAATCATCACAATTAAAAGAACCAAAGACTTAAACTACTTCAGTCTGTGTGCATTGAATTTATTTAATACACGAGTTTCACAATTTGAGTTGAATTACTGAAATAAATTAATTTTCCACGACATTCTAATTTATTGAGATGCACCTGTATGTCTGCATAGTGTATGTATGTCAATGGGTGTTTCTCAAACGGAAGGCTGCATATATCGATCTCATATATCCATCTCAATCGCAAGGATCCTTGGAAGGCATCCTTCGTTTCGCTTCCTTCATTCAGCTGAATTTGAAGGATGCATGGGATGTATCCTCCGCGACTTTCAATCACTCACAATCCTTTGTACCCATTCCATTTCATGAAAACAAACGGACGAAAAACGATTCAGTACTGAGCTTGTCTGAATTTATGATGAAATGTAAGACACAAATAATGTTTCCAGACATGAAAGTATAGATGTTATTTTTTGTTTTGGTGTAAATTACTCACTAAACGCTAAACTGCCAATAATGTAAGCCACCGGGAGACTAGACGGCTGCGATTCATTGTATTGCATTAATAGAAAGCCAAATAATATGATGATTTGTAATACAAAGTATTTTTCCAAAACTAAGTTTTATTAGTATTTTCGTGCCGTGGCGGTGAGGGCGGGGACATATGTGACGTAGCCACGCACACTTATTAGACTGTCTCATTCTAGCGTTTAATGCCGAGGAGGACTCTAGCCTACAAGCCTCTGAAGGACTGAGCTAGGAAGGACGCAGCCTTCCGTTTGAGAAGCACGCATAGTGTGTGCTACGGTTCTTGTGCGGGTCTTTTCTGCCCTCTTGTGGCATACGAGGAAACGTACGAAACAATTTTGCAGTAGGGATTATTTGATTTGCTGACGGGATGGTTTGCTCGCCTATTTGTATTTTTAGCAGTGCAAACAAGGTGGCTAACTGACTGAAATTGAGCAACACTGGCAAAGCCCTGTGTAAGTCAGCAAGACTGTGATGACTTGGTTACTTGGCAATGTGCTGTGGTCAAAAGATCTGCTCATGCATATCATGCATATTTGTCTTGTGCCAGTGGATTCATTTTTGATTCCTTTTATTTGTCTTTATTGCTATTATAGTAGTAGCATTAATATTAATAGTTTTAATAGTACATATTATGTAATATTATATATTATTATTATTACCTTTATTTGACCCTCTAACTCTAACACTTTCTATTCTATTTTAATTCGACTTCATCTATATTTATCTTTTTTTATTTTTTATTTTTTTATTTTAAAAAACAACAAAAAACAAACACTAGCTTTCTATTTGGTCTATTCTACTTGTTTTCTTTGTTTGTGTGTGTGTGTATAATATATATATATATATATATATACACCTTGCTACGTGTACTGCGTTAGGCTAACCAAGACTTGTCATTTGCACTTATATATTGTTGCTCTTTTGTTAGTTTTGACTGCTTTTATTGTCCTCATTTGTAAGTCGCTTTGGATAAAAGCGTCTGCTAAATGACTAAATGTAAATGTAAATATTATGAATACTAAAATGCTACACTGAATTATAATACAGAAAATTATATGACCATGAGGAAGCCACAAAATTACAGGTTTCTTTAAACATAAGCAAGAAATAGTTTCTGGAGCGTTACTTGCTGTGACTAATGACATGTACTGTAACTAAAGAAAAAAAAACTTTTTTAGTGAATATTTTTATTCATTTAATATGAAATTATGACTCCCCAAAATGTCTGCAACCTGCAGAAAATGGACTGGATATACATATTACACTCTAAAAAATGCTGGGTTAAATCCAACCCAGTGCTGGGTAAAATAGGGACAAACCCAGCAATTGGGTTATTTTGACTCAGCGGTTGGGTTACTACCCAGAAGGTTGGGTTAAACATTTAACCCAACCGCTGGGTCAAAACAGCCCAATTGCTGGGTTTGTCCCTATTTTACCCAGCACTGGGTTGGATTTAACCCAGCATTTTTTAGAGTGTATTAAGGAATAATGTATGCAAGTATTACCCTCTTTTTCATTATGTGACATGTTCATTGTGTAATTTTCACAACTCACATGGTGTTTTTGTTTACGTTTCGTCAGTTTTTAAACAACAGTACAATCCATTAAATGCACTGTACTTTAGTCCCTTACGTCCTCGTTATCATTCCTGTCAAAAAATGAACTATGGCACTACTCCAACTAAGGCTTATTGAGTTCTAACTTCCAGAACTCCATTTCCAGCCGAGCAGCCTTGGGTTTGCACTGTAACCATTACCAACGTGGGACACACCCTAGTAAATGTATTGTGAAAACGAGATAAAGAGAGAGAGTACAAAAAAACACATTCTTCGCATACCTGAATAGACATGTATTTTAAATATAAAGTTCTGCACATGAAGACTTTTGAATATTTTAAAGCTTTATTTTAAACAAGAACATAGTTTGCTTTTAACACAGACGGGTTTAAAGCTCAAAGAATACTGTCTAGGCCAAAGAGCGTTAAGACCTGTCATACACACCTGTACTTTAACCTGGCAGCGAAAGTAGTTTTTATGGTTTTCATCCGATACTGATCTACACACAAACACATACTCAAAGGAAGAAAAAAAAATCTGACATTTTAACAGACAACATGATTAACTTTACAGCTTGTCTGTATGGATCATTTTCCTCTTCATTTCCAGCTTTGTGTCTTCTTTAACTGCATCCTGTAGCACGCTTCACAGGCGATGGACAAACCCACAACCAAAGACACAAACTCCTCAAAGTTCACCTCCCCATCTCCATTGGCATCCAAGTCCTTCATAATTCTGTCTATGGTAGTCGGATCCTTCTGAGACTGTGGGAAAAGAGAATAAAATGTTTGATAAACGAGAGAAAAACTTATATCTGGTCTGGATTTCCTTTGGAAAATGAAAGAGACGAGGCCAGAATTATAGTATTTATGAGAGAATGACAGAAGTTTTTCACCTTGAGAAACCCAGAGAGCTCGTTCTCCATCAGGGTTCGGAGTTCACGGCGGGTCAGGGTGCCGCTCTTGCCCTCTTTTCCAGCGTAGCGGTGGAATACCATGATGAGGGACTCCATGGCGGTCTCTAGTTCAGATGGCATGGCTGCTCACTGTCTGGGTCCAGCCACTGTAGAAAGCTGATATGAATCTTATATTAACCCTGATCTTGTCAATGCATTTCTAAGCTTAAAAAACAAACAAAAAAACAGCAGAATGAAGAGCTTACCGTTTGTGTGCCTGAGTGAAGATTTTGAGAAATGCTGGTTATCTCCCTCAAGACTTTATATGACCGAGCCCATGGGCAGGAGAAGGTCTTATCAGGGGAAGTTGAGCAATACATTGATTAGAGCACAGCATACCTAAGTGTTCGAGTTAAACAGACTTTGTGTGTTCTATATAGATCGCATGACTCAACGGGGCACAGTAATGTTAGTAGATGAAACGCCAGAAATTGTATAATATATATACACTAGCAGTCAAACGTTTGGAATAATTAGGATTTTTAAAAATGTTTTTGAAAGAAGTCTCTTATATTCAGCAAGGCTGCATTGAAATTAAAATACATTTTAAATAGAATTTCTTCCTGTGGTGGTAAAGCTGAGTTTTCAGCATCATTACTCCAGTCTTCAGTGATCCTTCAGAAATCATCCTAATATGCTGATTTGGTGCTCACGAAACATTTCTTATTATTATCAATGTTGAAAACAGTTTTTGCTGATTTTTAATTTGAGGAAAACTGTGATACACTACAGTACAAAAGTTTGGTATAATTAAGGTTTTTAAAAAAAACTTTATTCATCAAGGAGGCATTAAAATAACAGTAAAGACATTAATGTTACAAAAGATTTCTATTTCAAATAAATGCTGTACTGTATCACAACGAATACATATGAATCATTTAAAGATTAGCCTATGACATTAAATCAAATTACATGTTTTTATTTGATTTTTGTGTTTCTTAAGCCCTGCCAGGTCACCTTCCGAGAGTGATGAGAGAAATTAAGCTTTTCGAAACTCTGAATCAATTGCTTCGCAGAATGATTCACTATTTCGAAGCGCTCGAAACACAACATGTTGGCGGCATCTGCTGGTCAAAAGCTTTAAGTGCCACGAAAACTCAGCCGAAACATGTATAATGACACATTATACAAAGCAATTGCACATGTTTTCATGAAAGTGTAATCTATTAAATGCAATCTACAAATCATTCCATTCCATTAAATATGAAGGCTTTGTAAAATTCATGTTCTTCAATTAATGTACAAGGCCTGATTTGTGTCTTCTTAGACAAGGATTGATAAACTAGGTCAATTAGAAGCAAATATCATTCTGCTTTATTATACACGCATAGACCTACGTATTAAAATTCATTCATATTTAAAAATGAACCTACATTATAAAACTGACCGAAACACTGGACACTCGTTCACGGGTTCACCAGATCAAAGCCATTTGGCGGCGAACCATTGGAATTTTGAAATTTCGAAACCAAGATTCGAAACAGTATGACGTAACGAAGCCTCCGATCACTGATTCGAAACGAAAGACTCGTAAATATTTCGAAGCTTCAAAAGAAACAATGTCTTCAGGTAACATCTGCACAGGTTTACTTTTTAAAATGTTTTTGTTCTACAATTATTGGATAAGACTGTCAGTTTGCCTAAAAATACATAGTTAAATCCAACAGCTCTGTTGTGATTTGGCTGCCGAGGCAGTCGCAGTAATCGTGTGCATTAACTAGCAGCGTGCTGCTGATGAAGCGGACGTGCTGGTTACCACGGAAACGGGATGCGGGCAGGAGACGGAGAGCGTCGGTTTGAAAGCATCTCCAGCTGCGTGCGGATGTAGCGACATCCTACTAACCTACATTTCAACCTGAAAGAGGCAATGGCTGCCAACGGAAGATTTCCCCATTGACATATAGCCTAATGATCTACTGCGACGAAACGGAACATTAACGGTATGTTTTGCAAGAAAAATAGAGAATGCATTTAATCCGCATCGTGCATGTGGCAGTGTGAAGCTTCTTCAGCATGCGGTGTTTTATTAATTTAATTTATTAAGCTGGCTGGAACCTGTAAGTAGGCTTTACATTCATTGCAATTAAAAATGTGTATCTCGGTAAGTCGCAGTGATTTGCGACAGCAGTGCTGTCATGCGAAGTAAAGACAGCAGCATCCCGTAATGGCGCCCAGATTTCAGGTGAAGGTAAGGGCGCTGCCGAATACAGCACGAGCCGTGCTAACCGGTTATACGGTCATGTCTGTAGGTCAAACCTCAGTCGCGTTTATTTTGTAGTAAAATCACGTTAAACTTTGGTTCCGCGGGATGGGGTGACATGGGATGCCAGTTGACATTGCTGAATGACCGCGCGACGATAAAGAAGCCCAAGCGTGCATTTAAGCTGCTGTAGGCATTCCTAAAGCATGCGTTTTGATTTTTAGAGTAAGATTAAAATAGAAAATTCTTGTCTAACGAAAATATATAGGTTAGATTTTACAATGACATTGCCATTGAATGGGACAGGCCAGTGGTTAACTAATAACTAGCGTAATAATTATTATAACCAGGCTAAACCAACCTATTTTATTTGCATGGGAAATGGTTTTCAGATTCAATTAATTATAGAATTTCTTTGTCACAGTGGTTTCTAGAGGTCAAAGTTACTAAACTCATTTTTTAAAGTTTTATTTGTGCGTACTGTATGTTTTTGTGGAGATGAAAACTGTTCATGCATGTTTGGAAAAAAAAAAAACTTTAAAAAACAGGTGTCAGATTCATTTGTGGTGCTGTTGCTCAGTCAGTCTTCAAACAGTCATCACAAATATGTCTCTACCATGCTAGTCTGATGGACAAGGTCATTCTTAAGCTGATGTGGCCTTTCCAGAGCTTCCAGTGTCACCCAGCTGTCTGCTTAAATCATGAACATCAGCAAAAATTCTTGTCTAACGAAAATATATAGGTTAGATTTTACAATGACATTGCCATTGAATGGGACAGGCCAGTGGTTAACTAATAACTAGCGTAATAATAATTATAACCAGGCTAAACCAGCCTATTTTATTTGCATGGGAAATGGTTTTCAGATTCAATTAATTATAGAATTTCTTTGTCACAGTGGTTTCTAGAGGTCAAAGTTACTAAACTCATTTTTTAAAGTTTTATTTGTGCATACTGTATGTTTTTGTGGAGATGAAAACTGTTCATGCATGTTTGGAAAAAAAAAACTTTTAAAAACAGGTGTCAGATTCATTTGTGGTGCTGTTGCTCAGTCAGTCTTCAAACAGTCATCACAAATATGTCTCTACCATGCTAGTCTGAAGGACAAGGTCATTCTTAAGCTGATGTGGCCTTTCCAGAGCTTCCAGTGTCACCCAGCTGTCTGCTTAAATCATGAACATCAGCACACCATCCATTTTTAAAGAGCATTGCAGGCCAGTAGCAGTGCACCAGAGACAGCTATTTATAAAGGTGTGCATGTCTCTCTTAGCAACCAGGCAGCATGAAAATCTAGTCTCTTTTTCCTCTTTATTTAAATCGGTGTGCAACAGAGTCATCATAATTCTTCATAGAGCCCAAATGTTCTGTTCCAAATATGACTTAAAGGCACAATATGTAAGATTTTTTTTATTAAAATATCCAAAAACCACTAGAACAGTGATATATATTTTGCTGACTTGTGTACTTACATTATCCCAAATGTTTCAAAGAATGTTTAAATCCAGAGAAATAAGCTATTTTAACTAGTGACACGGAGCGTGTCCATAGTGTCATTGTGTTTGACGTCATACACCCTAAATTTCCTAGAGAAAACATGGAAACACCAAAGACGAATTAATATGTTGTGCGTTTTATTAGACCGGTGACGATCGCACAGAGTAGCATTATAACAGAACTTTCAAATGTATCTAGTATGATAAAACAGCGCTGCTTTACCCCACATACGCACGACCGGAAGGAGCGGAAGCAGTCGACTGTGACATAATAAAAGCTCTGCTGCTTTCGAGCCGTGTGTCACACTCGTTCAGCGGCCTCGTTTCGCTTCGACGGCTTTCAGCCTCACCCTGCTTCATTCTACTATGTTAATAAATCATTAGCTCTTCCATGAACATGATTTCTGCCCGAGTCCCGTCAGATTGCATCGGCTGTGGGGATGAAGACGACAGCTCCCATGATTCCACACTCAGTCACGGCGTCATCAAACTACGCCTTTGATTCTTTGTTTATTTTGAATACGTGCCCTCTAGCGGCGAAAATGACATATTGTGCCTTTAAAGGTCCTCTGAACTGCTTAGAAACGCGCAGCGTTACTCTATGTGTTGACGTCATTTTAACTGAAACAGGAAGACAGGGCGGGACATATCAAGCAGCCCCGCCCATTTTTAAAATAGCCAATAGCGTTAGTTTGTATCACAGCTTGGGCTAGAGCCGTTGAGTTCCTTAAAGCCACATTTGACAGGGTATGCCAGCCACAATCTCATCCATATTGCTATAAAATATAGCATTCTGTGTAGAATTCAAATAGCTCTGATACATTATGTGGTCTGCGCCGATTCGCGCATGTGATCCGCTTCGTGCTATCGTGTCTCTGGACCGGAGCAGAGTGTGTGTGTGGTGCGGTGGTTAGTGTGACACAGCGCAAAACCAGACTTCTTTTTTTCCTCAATGGAAAGCATATTTACACTGTTTGAATCATTCCCTGTCCCCTATATAGTGCACTACGTGCCATTCAGTGTACAGAAAATACTAATTCTGTGGACAAGTGACCGATTTCAGCCGCGGCTTCAGCGTCTATTTTATAGTGTAAGGGGGGGGCGCTTCGGATTCTAGAGAGCATTTGATTGGACAGAAAGTTTGATGAGACGCTGAAGTACGATGTGACGTCAAAAAAATAGTTGAGCCGTTTTGGCAGAAGTGACTAACTGCAAGTTTGAATGCTTATATCTTCTCAATGCGAATTTTGTCACTGTTTTGGAGCACACTGCCCAATAGATAACCTTAAGACTAACATTGATACTAACACCCAAAAAACTTATTTTGATTTCATGGGGACTTTAAGGAGTTAAATTTAGGGATTATCTGGCTGTGGCATTCTCTGAATGTTCAGTTCAGCTGGTAGTGCTTGATGCTATAGTAACACTAAGACCAGGGGATGCCATACTGATACAATGCATAGCTTATTTGCTAAGCTGCAAACATGTAGCAAAATGTGTAAATTGTAATTAAAAAAAAAGTTCTTAGAAGGGTTTATGTGATTAACCCTTATCAAATATATTGATTTTAGGGTTAGGGTTGAGTTTAGGCCCTGGAATAGCATTTCTGATTTTAGAGGTACATTCAGGGTTATGAGGGGTTAAGGATGTTGATCTGGGAACATGTGGTACTTGGATAAGTTATGTTGTGATTGTTACAATATGTTTTGTTCTCCACAAATTATTAATTAAAGTCTGATTTAAGATGTCTAATTGCACCATTACAATGAAATTAATTTATGGACATACAATACCATTCAAAAGTTTGGGGTCAGTAAGTTTTTTTTTTAATTAAAAAAAGTATACGACCAACATTGACAAGACTTTTACATACAATATAAAATATGAATATATTAAAACTTATTTTAAAATGTAATAATATTTCACAATATTACTGTTTTTACTGTATTTTTGATAAAATTTTTGACGCAGCCTGGGTGAGAATAAGAAATGGCTTTCAAAAACAAAACAAATATTACTTTTGAACAGCAATGTACGTAATTCATTTTTAAATATATTTTTATCTGATAATAAACTCTCATAATATAACTGTAGCCTATGCTGTGCTTTTATAATGGTATTTTACTGTAGTCAATATTTGTAAGAGCTTTCTTCTTCTCTTCGTTCTTTTCACCCTCCATTCATTTTTTCCAGTCCAATATGAAGAGTATGGAGCAGGAATTGCTGTGTCCTGTGTGCAAGGACATTGTGAAGCAGCCCATTGTACTTCCCTGCCTGCACAGCGTGTGTCTCATGTGTGCCTCCGAGGTGCTGGTTCAGAGCGGGTATCCCCAGCCCGAGCTCCCCCCGGAGCCCAACTCGCCCGCTTCTACCCCCAACATGCGGTCCCCACGGCAGATGCGCAGGCCCATGCCCAAGTCTGACCGCGTGGACCGCCTGTTGCGCTCAGGTGTGTACAGACAAGAAAGAGTATGCACCATCTTCAAAGTCATATAAACAGGTTGATATATATTTAGTTTATCTGATTGTGTGTGTATGTTTAGGTTCTGGGACATACCCAGGCCGCAGGCGAAAGGAAGGCCCTCCACTTGTCATGCTTTTTCATTGCGCCCCCTGTGGACGAGATGTGGAACTAGGTGAGAGAGGATTGGCTGAGTGCATGAGGAACCTTACACTGGAGAGAATTGTGGAAAGGTAATAAATACACACATTCAAGTACATTGAAATTATATTAGTGGTCGACCGATATTGGTTTTTTGACACCCAATGCCGTAATCTTGGAAAGCAGGGTGGCCGATATAAAGCCAATATAATTTTATTTATTTAATTTAATATTTAAGAATGAAATCTTAAATATGAAATAATTTGAAAATGGGTTAAAAAACAAATGTGTAAAATAAACATGCTTATATTTTAAATGACAAAGTATTTTTCCACAAATAAACAAATATTTAATACAATATAATTAAAAAGGAAGTAAACACTGTAACCAACAGGGCACTCAGTATTCTGGGAAGTTTGTACGCATTGGGAATCACATTTTTTCAAATAAAGTCAAGGTAACACTCGTTTTACATACAGCACACAGTGAAAATGACATGAATATGGCAGTGGGCAAAAGCATGAAGCGCAGCATATTTTGAAATCACGAGTTTAAAGTTTGTCGATCGTGCATCTCCAGTGAAGCTGAACTTTCCTCCTGTCCGTATTCAGTTCGCATGGACCAACCGTCATGCAGAGTACACGCAGGATACAAATGCACACTTCATAAGATCTCACAGCTGGATTCGATTAAGTTTGCAAGGTTTTTGAAATTAGATGTTAATGATGCAGATGCCGATATTTGAAAAATGCCAAATATCGACCGTGGCGATATATCGGTCGACCACTAAATTATATATTATATTATATATTTAAAATGAAACAATATCATATATTTTCAGTATTTATACTTAAGTTATTCGATTAGTGATCTTAAATAGAAACTTAAATGCACAATATTATATTTTTGTAATGAAATATAATTATCATTTGAGCATTTATACTTATTTACTTATGTGATAAGTTTGAATTTAATTGAACAAGTAATCTAGTCATTAAATAGAATCTTAAATACACAATATAATATAATATAATATAATATAATATAATATAATATTTTGAGGATTTATACTTATTTTCTTGTTTAATTAGTGACCTAGGAATCTTAAATATAACCCTAAATACTCAATTATAATTAATTTATAATATAATATAAAAATATTTTGAGGATTTATACTTATTTACTTGATTAGTGACCTAGTAATCTTAAGTAGAATCTTGAATACACAATTTACCCAGCGTGTTACTATGTCTACATGAAAAAAAACACATACAGACAAATAAACAAACGCTTCACTGAAGGATCTCTCTCTTTCTCTCTTGCTTTCTGAAGGTACAGGCACACAGTGAGTTTGGGCAGTGTGGCTGTGATGTGTCAGTTCTGTAAACCCCCACAGGCCCTGGAGGCCACTAAAGGCTGTGCTGACTGCAGAGCCAGCTTCTGTAATGAGTGCTTCAAACTCTACCACCCCTGGGGCACTCCACGCGCCCAGCACGAACATGTTCAGCCCACCCTCAACTTCAGGCCAAAGGTAAGCCGCTTCTCCTGGAGCGCCCAGGATTACTACCAAATTACCTCTCACACCTTGAAGTCCAGGGTCTGATGCATTTTTTTTTTTTTTACATAAAACTGAATTCACAATCCCTTTTACTTCCATAATATGCTGTATTTCTGAGTGAAACTGAATATTCACAAAATAAATATGCAGATGCAACTTAATTTTATCAACAGAGCATCGTAAAGTTTCTTTCCGTCTCTCTAGGTGTTGACATGCCCAGAACATGATCAGGAGAGGCTGCAGTTTTACTGTAAGTCATGTCAGATGCTTCTTTGTTCACTCTGTAAACTGCGTAGAATTCATGCGGGTCACAAGATTGCACCCGTCACCCAAGCCTACCAGACTCTTAAGGTATGTTTTCAATTCACCTCTATTTGAATGATGTACCTGGCGTACATGACTGTCATTTTAAGTTGCCATGGTTTTCTCTTTTAAAGAAATTGATTTAATACATTTTTAGAAGCTAAGTATGGGCAAATAAACAAATGTAGTTAAAAACTGCTGGGCTTTCACATTTTTTAAAGTGCCCCTATAATGCCATTTTGAATATTGCCTTTCATGCAGTGTGTAATGTAGCTGTATGTGAATGTAAACAATCTGCAAAGTTATTGTCTCCCAAAAGAAAGAATCGAACAGCCTAAACGAGTCGTCAGTAATTCGAATCCCACTTCCGTGACGGCTACATGTCAGGAGGTAACACATTTGCATAATGCCCACAGATGTTTTACGTTGTCAGGCAGTGAACAACTTGACCCACCCTCAAACACTGTGGTTTATTCATGTGGTAAACATCATGTCGGGAAGATGTTGTGTCCTACGCTGCAGTAAATTCGTTATATTTTTACTTCCGAAAGATGATGCTGCAAAGAACCAGTGGTTAAAATATTTTTTTCCCACTGTACCACAGCAGTAGAACACCAGTCTTTTTTTGTGTTCCCGTCATTTTACTGATGACTGCTTCTTTAATCTCGGGGAGTTCAACGTGGGATTCACAAAACGCTTGCTCTTGAAAGATGGATCAGTATCCTGTTTATTTGGACCAGCTGGCTCCACTGAATCACAGCCTGCAAGTATGAGAAATAATGGAATGGATGTTTATATTTTCTATCGAGCGTTCAAAATACGGAACTATGGCAATGGGCGTATTGTTAATGACATACGCTGTATGCGGTAGACCAATCACAACAGACTGGGCCATCTGACCCATCAGAGCAGAGTAGGCTGAATTTTAGAACGGCTTTGAACGAATCGTTTGAGTATCGTTGGAAAATTAGGTGATATTAAATGCATATTTTGAGAAAACGAAAGCATTTTTTGACCTTGCATGCAAGTAAACCTATTGTAAGAGACTCCCAAAACAAAATTAGGAACCTTAAAAATGGCATAATAGTAGCACTTTAAAATGCAGCAACAGCGCCACCTAATGGCAGTTCTGATGCAGTACCATATGCAGTTAATAAAGTTGTGTGGGGTTTTAAAGCATCTTTAAAAAAAATACAGCAATAAGGGAATGTCATGTGATCAGATGAGTTTATCTCTCACAAACATTATGCTGGTGTTCAGTTTGTTTAGTGGTGATGTGTAAGTCTATTCATCGCATGTCTTAGATCTATGGTTTATGAACTGGAAATCAGCAGTAAACAAACTCCATTGTGGGTGATCCTTCTGTAGTGAGCTACTTTTACTCTGACAGGACAGGATTTTCTTTAGGATGACAGTATTCCCATGATTCAAAGGATACGAGAGGTCACTAAATGATCCATTGAGCAAAAATTATACTTCTCATTCGCAATGATGTTTGAAATCTTTTTAAAAATCTGATAACAAATGGGCTATAATATTATTTCTACATTTTTATTACTGCTAAAAATAAATATTATGAAAATACAAATGCAACATATCACAACAATTTTCAATGCATGAATCAAACTCACTTTTCTGACATTTCTACTCGTAGAATTTATGCCAAACTATATTGAATAAGGCAACAACATTACTATTATTAATCTTCTCAATAAAGATGCCTGATTTAAAGTTAAAAATGTTTTTAAACTCTAGGACAAGATCACCAAGGAGCTGAACTACATCCTGTCCAATCAGGACATGGTGATGACTCAGATCACACAACTGGAGAATGCCATCACTCAAACTGGGGTACGGCCACCTTTTCCATCTTTGTCACAAAAGGAAAGCAGGTATTTGATGTGCTGAACGGTTGTCTGTGTGCATGAATGCAGGTGAACAGTGTATCAGCCAAAGAGCAGCTCTCTCACTGCGTGAAGGAGATAATGGTGTTACTAACCGAGCGGCAGACAATGCTGGCCCAGGCTTTGGAAAGCTCTCGGCAGAGAAGGGCAGAGGCTTTGGCCAATCAGGTGGCTGAAAAACGGAGCTTGCTGGAACACGCCGGCTTGATGGCTTTCACTCAAGAGCTGCTCAAAGAAAATGACCCATCGAGCTTTGTGCACGCAGCCAGAATAACACACAACAGGTGGGACGGCTAACTCACCTTCATATATGCGGATAATACTTATGTCTGTTCTCGAAATCTGAAAACAGAAAAAAAATCTGAAAACATTACCTCTCTTTCTGGCAGACTGGCCCAATCAATTGAATCTGTGCAGCGTTTCTCTCTTTCTGCTGATCCTTCGTTCCGTCACTTTCAGCTTGATGTTTCCAGAGAGCTCAAACTCCTCACAGACCTGAACTTCATTCAGGGTAGGAAAATGAACAAAGGAACACTAACATTTGATAAAATGCTGCTGACAAACTCATAATGTCTGTCTTTACTGTTTATCCATAATGTGCATTATGGTTATCATATCAGCACTACACTGATTTAAGACTGGCAATCCTTACTTACAAAATTACACAGTAAGGTGCATGTGTTTGATTCACTAAAAAACCCAGATTGCAAAACTTTTCCATTCTGGAATCAGTTTGATTACAGTGGACTCACTGTATGAATTTGATTCACTAAAACAAACTGGTTCTTAAGAGTCATTCATTTGGAATCACGTGAACTACACTGGTCGTACTGTTTGTTTTGATTCACCAAAAACTGCAGACTCATAAGTGTCATTAATTCGGGATTTAGACTACATTGGTCGCACTATCGTCATTCACTAAAAGAACTGACTAATAAGACTTGTTCGTTTTGTTATCAGACCACTGTATGTTTAGATTTTTTTTTAAAAGAGCCGACTTAAGAGTCATTAGTTTGGGAATCGGACTACACTGGTCGCGCTGCACGTCTTGATTCACAAAAAGAACCAATATAGCATGATCACTGTAGTCCGATTCTCTAACATATGAGTATTGACAAAATAATCTTTTTATGCCCTTTATTTTAACACATTATTATCATATAAGCAAAATCCAACATCATTCAACTTCTAATTTGCATGTATTGTTATGTTAGTACATAAACTAATTTCAGTACATGTGTATATATTGACTAAAATATATCTTAAGTATTTAAACTTGCAGTTGTGTGCCATAGCCTTTTTCATTAAGTAAAACAATCCAAGAGTTTTGGGGGTTTGTTTGGAATGGGCATATGGAATTAATTTTATTTGTGCAGGTCTTAAAAAGGTCTTTAAGGGTGTATTCACACCTGTCTTGTTTGGTTCGATTGAATCGAACTCAAGTTCCGAGACATAGCTGAAGAGGTGGTCTCAGTCCGCTTCCAAACGAACTCTGGTACGGTTGAATGGATGAACCAATGAATGGATGACCTTAAGCACACATGTGGTTTTGCTTACAGTTTCTGGTTCACTTGCAAAAAGGGCAGCGTGAAAGCGAACCGCACCAAACAAAAAAAAATCAACATTGTATTTGGTCGAGATCAAAGCAAGTGAACTAGCGGAATTTTCTGGTGTGAAAACACCCTAAATGTCTTAAATATGATTTTAAAATCTCTGCAGAATCTCTGCTGATATAATAATATTGTGTTATGAGAGATACACTAGTGTACAATAATGCACAGAATTTCATGGAAAGCTCACAGAAAGTTATGTCAATAATTAAACACATTGAAAAGTAACGTATCTGAAAAATAAGATATTATGGTGCAAACTGGATCTTACTTTACTTGCAAAAAGTAATCTAATTTGGAATGTCATGTAATCTAACCCCAACCAAAATGACCTATCCCATCAGCCCCTCTTGCTCCTGTGATTGACACCCAGCGAACCCTTGCCTATGACCAGCTCTTCTTGTGTTGGCGGTTGCCTCAAGACTCCACTCCTGCCTGGCATTACTCTGTGGAATTCCGGCGGCGGGGGGTGGTGCCAGGGGGCGGGGCAAGAGGGGGTATTCGCGGGGGATTGGCTGCTGCTCGTTGGGGCTGGCAGAGATTGGAGGAGGTGACCGGGACCTGTGCGGTGATTGACAGGCTGGAGATGGACAGTGTGTATGTGTTGAGGGTGAGAGGCTGCAACAAGGCTGGCTTCGGTGAATACAGTGAGGAAGTATATTTACACACACCACCAGCTCCAGGTAAGAAACACCTTCTGAAGATTTTTCAACACAAACATAATTCATCCCCAAATGATACTCATCTATCTTCTATTCTCTTTATCTTTTTTTATCCATTCCAATCTCCTTCTCTACAACCTTTGGTTTTTCCACGTTTTCCAGCTTTTGTGACAACAGCGCTATATGGCAACCTTTCCTGTTCCCTTTTTATAGCCCTTAAAACTCTTTATTATCTTTTTTTTTGTTTATATTTCCCTCATCGTTTGATTATTTGAGCCATTTATTCTTTAAACCACCAGTATGTTTATTTTCCACCCAAAACCCTCAATGTAGTGAAATATTTTGATCTGATGTGAACGTTGACCCATTCGCTTTGTAAATGTGGCCACAAGCAAATGCTCCATAATGTTTATTAATAACATTAAATGGAGGCCCGGGTTACAAATAATAATCCAAGATTTGCAAAATCCAACCAGAAGGCAGGTGTTCATGACAAAATGCTAACATTAGCTTCTGCTATGAATGAAAACAAGGGATACAAAGACATGAATCTGATTTTTAAGATTAAGTAAATTAATTTTTGATGTGAATAGGCCTTAACTGAAATACTGATGAGGAAATACACCTTTTCTTCTCTGCCTGTCTGCTGGAATGCAAATCTTCCTGCTTTTTGCAGTCTTGATTTTACCCCGCTATTCCCAGAGTGCATTTCTTTGTCTTCTTTCCTTGTTTACTGTTTTCCTGATTGTGGTTTTTATGCCTTGTCCTCCTTTTGCATATTCTACATACTTCTATTCTCCCTTTCCACCCACTCTTACGTCCCTCCTTTTGGTGCCTTAATACTTTGGTGTCCCTCTTTCCCCTCTTCTTCTATCCCCTTCTAAATTTCTCCCGTATTCCCTCGCTGTTGTCTTCCTCCCACCTCCTCGACAGTGTTGAATTTTTACCTGGACTCTCGTTGGGGTCTGCACGCGGACAGACTGGTGGTGAGTAAGGAGCAGCGGTGTGCTCGTAGTGTGCCTGGTCTCTCCCTGCTGCAGGCCGCCGATCGGGCCCTTACTTCCTGTCACCTGACAGCGGATCTGCTTGTGGGTGACGTGGCCATAACGCAGGGTCGACACTATTGGGCATGCTCAGTGGAGCCCGGCTCATATCTGGTCAAGGCAAGTTCTGTAAATAAGAAAATTATATTATATTTCCTGTGAATCCTTCTATATCACTTTTTATCTGATTTTTTTTGTATTTGGCTCTGTTCTACAGGTTGGAGTGGGCCTGGAGTCCAAACTTCAGGAGTGGTTTCATCTGCCTCAAGATATGGCTAGTCCAAGGTAAGAACAAAATCTCAAATGAACGGAAAGGACAGAAATGAACCGCAAAAATGAGAATAGTAAGTAGATATGCTAATGTTATTGTTAAGATAACTTTTTCCACTATAAAGAACCTTTTGTGTAATGGAAAGGTTCCATGGATGTTAAAGGTTCTTCATGGAACCATCAATTCCAATAAAGAACCTTTATTTTCAAGATTGTGGAAAACTTGTACCTCAGAGTTGGGCGGTCGCTATTACATGTCACATATTCAAGTCAGAACCATTACATGGCACTAGTCTGAACAAAACAAAAAAATAATATTGTTAACAATAAACCCAAATAACTACATTCAAATTCAAAATGATGAAAAATATCATTATTAGCCTGATAGAGTTTGGGCTCCTTGCCACTGTAGCCTTTGGCTTGCTTAGTTGGGATTTACAAGACACTCAGTAATATTATTGATTTGACTGCACTGACACTATCGGATGAGAACAAAGCTTGAACTGAACTGAGCTGGATGATGACATTATTGTCTTGTAGAGCTGCTTTACAGCTCAATCGAATTCGATTCATAATTGAGGAATTTTGCAACACCAAAATCGACACTTCTTATAACGGAGTTGAACGTGTTTCACATAATTTAGGAACTTTACAAAGTTACTGAACCAAACTGAATCAACACAGAACTGACTTGAGCTGAATAATGACACTATTGTTTTATTTAGAGCTGCTTTACAGCAAAATTTGAATTTATTTGCATCATTATTTTCCAGTTTGTTACTGTGAAGCTGCCTTGAAACGATCTCTATTGTATAAAATGCAATATAAATAAATGTGACTTGACTAGAATTCTGAGTTTGCCACTTGTAAATACCACTTTGCTTGGCTATTAATTTGCTCGGAACTCATAATTGCGATATTTCCAACTCCACTTCAAGGGCAAACAGCATATTCAATGAAAAAAAAATGGATGGTTCTTGATTTCCATTTTTCACGATTTAAATCTATCTTCTCTGTCTGATAGATATGATCCAGACAGCGGCCATGACAGTGGAGCTGAGGATTCGTCAGATTCTCCTCCCCCTTTCTCTTTCCTCACAATGGGCATGGGCAAGATCTACCTGCCCTCCTCTGCCAACTCCCATCATGCCAATGCCAATTACAGAGAGTCTGGTTTCACTAATAGTAATGGGCCTTCATCACCAGCTGGCGTTACCTATCCGCTGCCTCCGAGACTAGGAGTGTGTCTGGACTTTGAGAAGGGGCGTGTCACGTTTTACGATGCCCACTCACTCCGCCCACTATGGGAGGGGCCTGTGGACTGCTCTGCCCCCGTGTGCCCTGCTTTCTGTTTCATTGGAGGCGGAGCTCTACAGCTACAGGAGCTGGTTGCTAATCGTAATGCAAATCAAACCCCTGTGAGACGAGTCACTATTCAATCACGTGTAACGAAACTGAACTGAACTCTGATTGATTATCATTTTTATAATTCGATTTTAGAGATGGATGTTTTTAATTGCACCCAAGATAAAACTCTTCTTATTTTTCTTTTGGTTTTGAGAGGCCTTTATTGCTGCACTGCTTGCTGAATTACTGATGAATTATTAATTTGCTGATGCCACCTATATACCCAAGAAAACTATTTAAAATGCATATTCACCTAGATATAAACACACACACACACACACACACAATATGATATCAAATATATATATATATATATATATATATATATATATGCACAAATATATATTTCCCAGCTTATAATCGGTGACCTCTCTGCTCCAGTGTAGGAAATGTGCCTCAAAGTTTTTTTTAATAGTAGATTCCACCCACACTGCGTACACTGTAGTGATATAATATACCTTGTATTAAAGTATCTTTTGCTTATTAATCTCCAAACAGAGCAGAAATTCCAGACTGTTACACAAGGCCTCATTTTATAACCCACAATACTGTCATAAACATCTGCTCTTTAACCTCTAGCCATGTGCTTTCAGGACAGATCTGTCCAACTCTTTCAGCTGTCAACTGGAGCATTTACAAAGATATTTACTCAACATACGTCTAATACCCGACCAAATGCTTCTGTTTCTGCCTTAGATGATTAAGAAGAATGTTGATTTGTTGAAATATGTGGCTTCTAGACTGCAGTCGGTATATAAAAGGACTTTTTCTGAATATTTTATTAGGGCACACTCACCTTATAGCTTACACAAATTGTTGTTTTGAATTCCCATATACTGTTGGACAATTGGAAAATATTTAAAGCTAAATTATTTAAGTGAAGCTTCTTAAGAATGAAAATATACAATGCAATAGATTGGAAGTGCACTGCTTTACTCAATATTTATGCGATTGAAAGTGTATGTGTGTGTGATGCACTAACCCCACCATTATGTCACCTTATGCAAATTCATACTGAAGTTTGTAGAGAATATTTTTTACGAGTTTGACTCGTGCTTGATTTCACTCCAGCGTAAAGCTGTGCTTCCCTGGAATGGCTTTAGAGTGTAGTCTGAATCCTGCTGGAGAGAATGGTGGCTTTTGCCTGCTGGTAATAATTCTAATAAATCATTCTCTGAAAATTCTAGTCTTTATATAATTTACAGATTATACTCAGAGCAAATGTTGTATTACTGTTTTCTATCAGTAGGGGGCAGCAGTTTATTCAAACATGTGAGTGCTGGTCCTCTTGCAAGGTGGATTAGACTTGAGCTATTTCAAATGCCTCCATTTAGCTAAATATTTGGCTATAAAAGGAATCCAGGTCACATATGAAAAAAGATATAGTGGGCTGTACACATGCATTGGTGTATGGCACTTTTATAAAAATTTTGATCAAGCATATAAAGAGATAATGTGCAATTGTAGAAAACAATGTCCCTTAAAGGTCACAGACAAAGATTTAGAGATCTTAAAAAGTATTAATTCTATTTACATACAAAAAGCCTATATACATATGTCAACAGCTTTTCCCAATGCATTTGAATAAGCACAAAAGAGGAGTCTTCGTGCCAAATTTATACGCTTGTAAACAGAAATCTGCACGAACACTGTATGCTGGATTTTACATCAACAAAACTTGAGTACTGCCATTATTAATAATGTTTTATAGATTTATATATCACAACTATATCACAAAAAAATGTAAATTGTTTGATTTAAATTGCCTTTTTTTTTGAGAGAGCTAACTGCACTAGGGGTGCCAAAATACAGTTTTGTTGCCCTAAATATTTGAACAGAGAAGTCTGAAATTGGTCACTCTTATATACTATTTCACATTTAGTGAATGGCAAATAGTGCACTATAGAGAAATATAGAGTAATTTCATGCAGAGTGAGAGACTTGCTACTGTCATGTCAGGAAGATTGTGGACATGTATGATAGTGATGTCACCTAATTTCTAATTGGTTAAACATTTAAACTTTTTAAATGAAAAATACTTTTATTATAAAAGTAGTTTAAACAGTAAAAATTGTTAATTTTTATTTAACATATACGACATGTGCACCCTATTTTCCTTTCAGTTTTATATTGGTTAGAATTCAAATGAACCAAACAGGCCAAATAAGTTTTGATACTATGCAGATACGCATGTCTGTATATGCTTCTTTAGAAAACTTCTTATATGACAATCCACATATGCCTTTAATTGGTGCCATATTGGTTATAAACCAGAAAGTCGAGTGGTTAGGTGTGTTTCAGCTTAGACAGACCCTTTGAGAGCCGATGAGCCAAAGGAGGCCAATGTCTTCCTCTCATGGAATGTAACGTAAAATGTAAAGTTTTAAAAGCATAGATTTCACTTTTGGCTTAAGTTTCTGGTGACAGAAATCCAAGACTACGTTGCCTTTCTCTCTCTCTCACACACACACACACACACACACACACACACACACACACACACATACACCTTCTCTGAAATCATTGCTCTAGGGAGTGTGATGGCCCAATAAGAGCTGAGGGTGATATTTCTTAAAGATTGTATGTCATAGGTTGATTTTCTCTGCCTTTCATCTCTCCTTTCATCTAAACGACAGATCCATCCCGTTTCCTCCATCATTCTCGCTCCTATTTTCCACGATTCATCTCCAACAAAGTTTTGCACGCTTCATCTTCATATTGATCTCTTTCTTCCCCCTCTTCATCCATTTAGAGATTCTCGGCCTGGGGAGAAGGAAAACTAAGCAGCAGATTGGGTTTTGACTGACTGAAGGTATGTAGCCACAACACCACATGAAGCTGCAGCCTCTAATCCGTACCAGGAAGTCTTATGCACAGTCAGGGGGGGAATTTTTAAATACCTCAGAAGCTTTGCAGCTGCTTAACCTTCTGTGATTTGCGTTTAATAAGACCAGTCATTTCCCGAAGCCCCACAGACTAAAATATCCATAAAGCGTCCATCCGTAGTCTAGGTGGCTTGTCGTATAGCTGTGCCTGTTGATCCATTTTGTTACGAGCTTAGACCTATACCAGCTGTTGTAGGTCTACCCTGGTTGTTGCCATCTGCGTCAAGCAAGCCTCTAGCTGACTAGACTAGAAGGGAGGGCTAGACGGTGGTAATACTCCATTATTGTAGGGTAAAGACTTTCAACAGACCACTGCACGGCGCACGCTCATATTTTGATTTTATTCACCGCAATGTCTATTGACTAATTGTAGGATTGAGTTTCATGGAGTTTGCAGATGTATCTAAAAATGCTGCGTACAAAATAGTCATGAGCTCTCAAACTTTTCACTTCACAACAGTTATTTGGTCAAAGAAATAGCAAGGATCTAAACTGCTGGATATATTTGGTTGATTCCATAAGCAAATAGGAAAACTGGGGCTTGTTTCACTGGGAAAATATAAATCTCAGTAACTAACTATAAAGGTTGAAGTCAAAGTCAAATGTGTTTTTATCTTGAAATGGTTTTGTATGTTGTTTTCAAACACCTAGTTCAAAACTCAACTAAAACTATTGGGGCATGTTGTCAGAAAATCTCAATGTATGTTGAATAACCTGTATCTTTTAACCTCGGGAATAATGTCATTTTTGTAGTCAAGACTTTAAGGTTTTTGTCCACACAGAAACTGACTTAAAAAAATGTAGTTTTAAAACTAGCCCCGGCTGTATTAAAACTATGTATCCAAACCTGCTATATACAAAATAGCTTTATCAAAGAGTTATGGTACTTTTTGCTTATTAAAAAAGTAAGGAGATTCTAAATCTTAGTAACTATAAAGGTTGAAGTCAAAAGTTCAATTAGACTTTTTTTTTTACTTATAAACTATCTTACTTTAAAACTATTACTGGGAAATAATGCTGAGAATGTTCAATTATTTTTTTGTAGCCAATTCACTAAAGTAAAATAATTTGTGACAATTTTTCCCAACAGAAAATCTTTCCTGCAGCACACTTTTCGACACCACATTCCCTTTAACAGGAAATCTGGATGTTTTAATCTTTTAAAGCCTCTAGCAACAACCATAAGCCATTTTGGCACAATAACTACTGGAGGGATTGCATTAGAAAAGTGCATTACTATTAACTTCAGCAAGATCCTCATCCCACATGAAACGCAAAGCATGGTGATCAAAATCACCCCGTTTCATTACTAGTTAAGAAGATTTGAGAAGTAAAGCTGTCGCCTGACTCCCTTCCCCCTCTGTATAGATGAACGTTACACTAATACTCTCCTGTCTCCATATGGATCCTCTCGTGTGCCGGACAGCAGCACTGGTGTGGAGGGATCGGTCACGTTTAACTGTTTCAACTCTTCACCCTCCCCTCACAGCAGTCCCATCTGTCCCACTATTAGTAATTCCCCACAGATAAATAGAAGCTTTTGAGGATCATTGCCTAGGCAGGTTTTCCACGGTCTGAGCAAGACTAAGTGTGTCTGACCTCGATAGAAACTTGTACCACATTTTGTGTTTGGCCTGACTATGTGCAAATGATATCCGCCCCGCTCCATCCTGTGCAAAACCATTTCATTTTACTCTAATATTAGAATAACAGCCGAGCAACTAATTGCTGGTGAATTGGCCAGACAGCAAATCATATGAAACTCATTTTCAAAGAGCACCTGTTTGGTTCTGCATCGTAAGTGACCCATGGTTTATCATCAATGTTAAATCATATAATATGAATGAAGTCCAGTACAGAAGTGTCGCGCTTTCCAGGTGTTCTGTCCTCTGAATAAGTCATTTTAGACATCTGAAAATGAGTTATGCAAGTCTGGATACAGCATGAATGTTAATAAGCTGCAGAGTCTAACGTAACCTTGATTTCACTTTCACATATGAATCATTAATCATTGATTTGAAGTCTCCTGGCCTGGGTGAGGTTATTTTTCTTTGTCTAAAAATAAGTTACCATAAATGAGCACATTTAACAATTTTATATTCATCAGTTGAAAGAATTTGGCTATACATTGCATTGTAATTATGAAGGTTTCCTTAAAGTTCACTAAAAAATGAAAGTTTGCTGAAAGTTTACTCACCCTCAGGCCATCCAAGATGAGATTTATCAGAACAGATTTGGAGAAATTTAGCTTTACATCTCTTGCTCACCAATGGATCCTCTGCAGTGAATGGGTGCCGTCAGAATGAGAGTCCAAACAGCTGATAAAAACATCACAATAATACACAAGTAATCCACACAACGCCAGTCCATGAAATTACATGTTGTGAAGCGAAAAACTTTGTAAAAAATAAATAAATAAATAAATCCATCAAGGCGTTTTAATCCATAGTAACACTTCTTCCAGTGAAAACGTCCATCCCCTGTTGTCCTCTCATATCAAAATCCACCAACAAATTTGTATAGAACTGTTACTTTTTTTTACTTTTAAATGGTGCTTGATCGGTGCATATTTCTCTCCTGATTTGAATGAGATTACTTTTTAACTATACAAAGCAATATTATGGATAGAGTACTTGTATTTCAGTTGGAAGCAACGGTTTTAAGTTAAAAACGATGGGTTTGTTTATTACAAACAGCTTTTCATTTCACAAGACGTTGAGTGTGAATATCACAACAAGGAATCAGGGTTTATAAATTGTTTATTGCTGTGATCTCCAGAAGCGCAGTCCAGCATTGGAATGCTGATCAAATTTACTAGTGAGAATAGCAAACATTCTCTGCAAACAAAAACAGATTTAATGGGAATATTGTGATTCTTGCTTTCAGTTATGCCAGCCACTCCTTTGATGGGCCGTCTAAGGTAGACTCTGGCAAAAGCAAGTTTTTACATCATCTCCAATATACAATATAATGCATCCCTATGGAACATGACCAGCATCTGTTCAGTATTTCCATTTAGTCTTGGATCACATCTGGAAGCATCAAGTTTTGAAGTTATGTTTTAGCTCGGCATCTGTTTTATTTTTAGCTTGGTTCCCTAATAAACCTTCATGAGTTATACAGCACTGAGTTAAAGAATTGAATGTTAACCTATTCACAACAATACATTGTGAGAGACCTGTTGAGGCAAATACATAAGTCTAAAGACATTATATCATTTATATCCTTATTTTTTATTGCTATTTACCTGTATTTGATGCATTTTGTTGGACAGTTGTTTCATAGAGTGTTAAAAATGGCATACTGTAGTTGCTGATGGAGTAAAGGTGTAACCGCAGACAGACGTCTAATGTGAGCTCATAACTCACTGCGAGCAGGTTAATGCTGTTCCCATGGTGTAAAATAACAGGAATCGTTCAGTGGTGATCATCTGTTCAAAACTGCATATAGGAACTGATTTTATAAGAATGTGATAAGAAATATGTGTGTTTGTGTAATTTTATTTTATTATATATATATACACACACACACACACACACACACACACATTTAATATATACATTTAACACATTAAATAAAAAAATAATTCTATAATTTATGTAAATATGTGTTATCAAAAAATATAGTTTATATTAACTATAATATAACATGTATTAATAAATAAATATAAAATATATACACACATTATGGATACAAATAATATCTAAATAACTATTTCATTTATTATTTATAATTATTTCATTTATAATTATTTTTGTGCTATATAAGTAGTAAGAATAAAAAAAATAAATAAAAATTATCTAGGCACATGGGTCAGTGTGAAACATGCCGGAGTGACATTTATTATTTTTTTAAGTTTTCTACTTTACTACGAATTTTAGCATTATTCCGAACACTAGTCAAGCACACTGTGGCTGTAAAAATTCCAGATCCCATGAAAAGCGAAAAGGCGAGGCGAGACATTGTCAACAGGGGGTTTGCAGGGAAAACACATGTATTTTTAGCGTGCACCTTCAAGAACAGCTGTGCATACATCACTATAATGAATGGTCACTAAGAAACAGAATGACTCAGGGACAGAAAGACAAAAAGAAATGTGACAAAAAGAGAAAAACAAGTAAACAGTGAGGGCAGAGTGTCATATGGGCATATGAGGGGGAGAGAAGAACGAAATGACAGAGAGTGAGACAGATAAACATCAGGAGAGAGATAGAAAGCAGATGGAGACAGGGATAAGATGAAGCTGGAGAGGTCAGAACAGTTGACCTTTATATAGGAGAGAAAATAAGAGAGAGAGAGAAAATAATGATGGTATCTGTTTCACGGTCAACACATGCTTCGTTTCTCCTCCTTGACACTCCTGTAGGGTTAAAGGTCAAAGGTTGACAGATGCAAGAAGGAGGGAGGGAGAGAAGCGTAGAAAGTCAATACAATTCTAGGGTCAAACATCTACAGGGTGAACTAAGGAAATAAACCGAAAAAAAAAATCCTCTTTTGTTTTCCACAGAAAAAAAGTACGTTTTACAGATTTGGAATGACAGGAAGGTTTCATTTTTGGCAAACTACACCTTGAACATTTTTGAGACAGCTTGAACAATAAACAATCAATCAATTTATTTCTATAAACACATTTTACCATGACAGAGAATGTCTACTTCAACTCCACTGACCTTTTTCCATCTTTCATATCATAAGACACACAGACGCTTTTGTCCTGAATGGATGAACAGCTAGTTCAAACTCACACTCAGTACTGTTTACAGAGACTGCTTATGGCCTCACTGCTGAAGACGCAGCATGGCTTCATTTATTAAATGTTTTATATCACTTTGCCATAATTAATGCTTGCCTTATTTACTGTTTGTTTTTAATTAGTTCATCAGAGGGCATTTCGGTGACCACCACGATTCAACACTGGGTCACAGCACCAAAACAAACACTGAACGCAACTGTCAACCAATCAGATCCCATCATGACAGTAAGTCTGTCGCTCAACAGATTTTAAAAAGGTGTTCTTTGTGCCAGTTTTCTTCCGGTCTCAAAGTATAGCATTGGTGAACTCTTTTGGAGGTCACAATGGGCCGTCCTACATTAGCTCATTAAAACGAATGTCTGTTGCAGTCCCGTGCACAAACTGATGCTAGAAATAACGGTCCACCCAGCATGTGTCAATTAACTATGATGTCAATAGCTGTATTTAAAAGGGCATGAAAAGGAGGCCAGGCTAAATGGGTTTTTTGTACACTGTATGTTTATGCATGCTGTCACTTTGGGTTTGGTAACTGTACATGTAGTTGATGAGGGATACGTCCTAATGTGTTCGACTACTGGCTGTGAATTAGGGCTGGGCGATATGGCTATATCTCTGTATTTTCTACATTTGACTATTTGGATGAAAAAAAAATCTGTATTAATTTACATTTTTTTAAATTTTGCATCCTGCCCAATGTTATATTACATACAATGTTCATATAAAAAGCTATTAAAACAAATATAGTGAATGTAACCATGTAGGCTATGCTATATAATAGCCTACATGCATAAATAGGGTTAAAATCACATTACATTCGAACACTGAAACATTACAATCTAAATACAAATATAATGCTTAAGGCAGAAGTTAAATTCACTAAACTAAAAAAAAAAAAAAAATATATATATTTTTAATTTGTATTAGGCTATTTTGATTGCCCCATTACAATAGTCTAATTTTACAGTTAGCAGCAGCAGCTCACTCCGTGTCCTCCACTATTTTTCAGATGCGCTCGGATCAAACTACTGTAGGACCATATCGATATAAACGGTATTGGTTCATACCATATTGATAGTAAAAATATGTTGATATATCGTACAAACTCGATATACCGCCCAGCCCTACTGTAAATATGCTCTTAGGTAAAATGTACTAAAAGCCTGCTAAAGATTTATAGACTTTTAAATGGCTTGACTTAATTTACAGGCCAAATATTAAAATCTCATTGAAATGAAATGTAATAATAATAATAATAAAAATAATAAATTATATAATGTATATTAATTTTAATATTTAGAATATATATATATATGTATATATATATATATATATATAGTGTATAAAACTAAATGTGTGATATGAAAATGATGAAATTTGTTAAAATATGAAAATTTAATTTAATAATAGTTTTTATTGTTATAATTTCATATTTATATAAATAGTGTTTTATATTACATTTATAATATTCATAATATTTTTCATATACTTATGTTTATTTATAAAAATGATTACATTTGTAAAAATATTATGAACATTAAATGTAATAATAACAATAAACAACTGTATTCACTGTTATAATTAAATATGAATATATATCGTTTTTTGTATTATATTTTTAATATTCATATTTTCATATACTTATATATTTATATATAAAATGACGAAATTTGTAAAAAAAAGATGAAAATTAAATGTAATAATAATAAACAATTGTATTAATTGTTATAATTAAATATTCATATATACAGTTTTTTGTATTACATTTTTAATATTCATATTTTCATATACTCATATATTTCTAAAGACAAAATTTGTAAAAAAAAATTAAGAAAATTAAATTTAATAATAAACAATTGTATTTTTATAATTATAATATTACATTTGTAATATTCATAATATTTTCATATACGCACACACACTATATATATAAGTATACATAAAATAAATACTGAAAATTAAATAAATTAAAAATATAGTATAAATTAAAACGTAAAATAATAATTGTTTTTTAATGGCCAAATGCCACCCAACACATTGAAATTTCAGACTAACATATTTTTCTGAATAGTTTATGGTCAAAGATTTTTCTTTTCATTCCTTTTCACTTCTGTTGAACATATTTTCCTAACTTTTCCATTTTAATGTCACTTTCTGGGATGGCGAGAGCTCATGCCAATCAAAACAAGGGGATGGGCCAGAATTGTCCTTGCTAAAATAAACATGAAAGAGTCTAGTTTATTGATTTATAAGAGCAGGCTTCATAACCCTGGACCACACAGACGTGGCATGAGCTTTGAGAGGGAATAGAGACCTGGCATGAAACTCACACAGAGCCGCTAAGTAACGAAATCAGATAATTGGCTTAGCATCTAAGAATGAGATGTTCCTTTTAAAAGGAATAGTACAAGCCCCGAGCGTTTCCTGTCCCAATGTATGTCATATAGGAAGGCTGTAGTTTTGTTCCTTCTGCGTGAAATGGCCAGACGAAAAGAGCTCTCAATAGACATGCTGTCATATCGAGTTATATTCAATAACAATAAAATACTGCTCTCTGGGGCATTTTACATGCTCAAGTGACACTCTGGGACTCCTAGAGAGATCAAGTATGCAAACATAGGCTTTCATAGATGTGTTTGTAAGTGCAGAATGGCTCAGATTTGAAACATTTGTGACTTCAAAGAGTTTCTAGGGCTCTTCAGTGCTTTAAATACACAAAAGAGTTTCATACTGTCATCTGACTGGTTCAAGTACACCAGTTTTTAAACTATAGCAGTATGACTTACGCTCATGTAGCACTTATGCAGTGACAATAGTTTACAATATAGTACACAGTATGCAAAGTGATTGATTTTTAGTAAGCTCCTAAACTGTAGTTCGATACCAAACCTTTAGCTGTCATATCCCTGGATGTGAGCCAGGTTTAAAGTTTCAGTCTCAATGTAATTTCAAACAAAGGTTTAGAGATATTGGCCATTCATTATACTGTTGCTAGCACAGTGATTGACCTCAGTTTCACCAAAAACAAACAATAAGAACAATAAAAGTCTCCAAAAGTCCCTGAATGCAGTATTTGTCTCAATATGAAACAATGCACTGTGAGGATTCTTATACACAACATTTGCACCAAACATTCACATATGTTTATAGATGATCAATTCAATGTCATCTCCGTTCAAAACATAAACTGAAGCATTACGTGCAATTTAATTAGGGGGGAAAAACTGCTGTAATTATTTATTTATTTTACCAGTACCAGGGGTTATTTTGGTTTGAAGAGCTCTTGGCACCAAAACATGCAGTTTTTCTCAAAACTGTTATACTCTTAGAAATTGAACACAGCTCGGTAAAATGAAGCCTTCATAAAAGGAATGTTTTTAAGTAGTTCAAAGAGCAGGAAAAAAATATCGCTGAGACAGAGATGAATTATTTATGTACAGATGTTGATGGTGAGTCAGTCGTAAAGTAGAACTGAGTAGTATTTCCTGTTTTTTTAAAAAATCCAACAATTTCTGGTCTTACGATCCATCCAAAAAATCTAGTAAAAACAGTAATATTGAGAATTTTTTTTCAATTTGCACTAACAATTTTCTATTTAAATACATTTTAGAATGTAATTTATTCTTGTGATTACTCCAGTCTTGAGTGTCACATGATCCTTCAGAAATCATTCTAATTTGCTGCTCGAGAAACATTTCTAATTATTGTCACTGTTAATATTTTTGTGGAAACTGTCATAGGATTCTTTGATGAATAGAGAGTTAAAAGGCACAGCATTTATTTGAAAAAGAAATCTTTTGCAACATTGTCTTTACTGTCACTTTTGATCAATTTAATGCATCCTTACTGGATAAATATACATTTTAAAGACGGTTTTAAGACGAAAAAACTTGAGATGTTTTGCTTATGATGTAGCAATATTGTAATTGTGCAGAAACAGATGCATGGTGGGATTCTAAAATAGACCATAGGACTGCTGACATGGGGATTGAGAAAGCACATTCCTGTTTCCATATGTCTTTCTTTCCAACCTTTTTGTCTCTCTGGTCTTTTTCCACGGCAGAAGCAGAAACAGGTGGACTTTGACAGGAAGGGCACAAATCCCTTTCTTAGACTCGCATACACCTTCTGACTTTGTGTTTAGGCACATGATGTCAGGTTAGAATTTATGTTGTTTATATTCCCCCCATACTGTGAATATTTATGAGTCCAGCTGTCCCTTGCTCAGTTGTCTTCATTAATGAAGCGTTTGACTTGTATGAAAAACTATCAACAAAATGCCTGAAAAACCACTGCATAGGAGATCAAAGCTCTGACCGAAAACACACTTCTAAGACATCTTGACCGTCCGTGTCAGGATTTGGCTAGGACTGAGCCTAACTGAGGAATGGTTTTCATACTGAAGACAAGAATAATGGGACCATTCCTCCAACATACACAGATACTGGAAAATGACGGCAGATCCAGCCAGGTCGACTCTGAATAGCGTAGATACATTCCATCAAAATCACATCTGTGTATCAGTTAAAATATTTATGTAACGTAATAAGTGTCACAAATTTGATTTTCACATTTTGAAAGAAAATGTATGGTGTTCTCAGCATGTTGCTATGCAGTTGCTGGGGTGTTATGCATGATTTCTTGAGTCTCTGTTAGTCTATGGGATTTTCATGTAATAATGCGACAGGTAAAAATATTAAGCACAATTGCTTTGAAAAGCACACCTCTCTGCAACTAGCCGCACAATCTGTGGCATCACTCATGCAGCACAGAAGTTTAAAGTCAACATGAAAATAAAAATCGGCCTCATTTACTTTCTTAATGCATGTTCCTAGTCTTCTTGTAAATGATTCATCAGTGCATGTTATTGCAAAGAAAAATAAATCACATTGACTTGAATTCTCAGGGTTTGGGTGTGTTCAAATCTCTAATCCAACCTGCTTCAGAAAGCACCACTAATATGATGCATTTCCATTGCCTTTTAATAGATAATGTAATTCCTTCATGCAATTTGTACAACAAAATATAATGTCACTGCATGAACTCACTGTTTTTTGTGTGTGTGTCTGTGTTTGTGTGTGTGAAAAAGAGCAGACTGAGACTGAGATCTCAGGCACAGGAAACAGAGGGTTCCTGTTTTTTTGAGCCAGGCTCTATTGTCTCCCTCCCTCCCTTTCTCTCATAAACACACTTATCTGCAATTGTTCCCTTTAAATCATATTTTGTCTGCCCCATCCAAGAGGCTCGCACTGGAGCCATGGACTGTCCACAGTGCAGTCTTAAACCCTGAATAAAGGTACCTTTTCTGCTGTTTTTTTAAAAACTTTCTATTCATCAAAGAATCTTGAAGCACAAAATATTAAGCAGCACAACTGTTTACAACATTGATAATAATAAGAAAAGTTTCTTGAGCACCAAATCAGCTTATTAGAATGATTTCTGAAGGATTGTGTGACACTGAAGACTGGAGTAATGATGCTCAAAATTCAGCTTTGTCATCACAGGAATAAATTACATTTAAATATTTTCAAAACAGTTATTTTAAATTGTGATAATATTTTACAACATTATAGTTTCACTGTATTAATATATGCAACCTTGGTGAGCATAAGAGTTTTCTTTCAAACATTTAAAAAAATACCCTGTATATATGTATTTGCTATGTACTTTATCTTTTAAAGGGGTCATATGATGCGATTAAAATTTTTCCTTTTTCTTTGGAGTGTAAACAAGCTCTTGGTGCATAAAGAAGATCTGTAAAGTTGCAAAGACTAAAGTCTCAAATCCAAAGAGATATTCTTTATAAAAGTTAAGAGTCAGCACCTAGCCTACCTAAAACGGCTCGTTCTAACACGCCCCCACATGTCTACGTCACGATGTGGGAAGATTTGCATAACGCCGCCCAAATGTTCATGCAAAGAAAGAAGGCGTAACTTTTATTCTCGCTGTAGTATTGTTGTTGCCGCCGCCACCATGTCGTGAAGGCGCTGTGTTTTTTGTAATTTCTCCGATCACAAATGCAGACATGGTTTTGTTTACGCGGCGCAATGCAACGCGTAAAAAGACAGTATAAGTCATTATAATCCGTAATTATGTCCCCACTGGATGCAACAAATGCCTCGTTTATAATGTGTTTTAATGTTTTTGTCTCGTCGCTCCGGCCGGGACAAGGCATCACAATATGGCATGGGGCGTAACATTTCCGTCACACGCTTGAGGTATTCGGCCAATCACAATGCAATGGATAGCTGGCCAATCAGAGCACACCTCGCTTTTCAGACCGATGAGCTTTGTAAAAATCGACAGGTTTCAGAAAGGCGGGGCATAGAGGAGAAACAATAATGTACAGTATGTGGAAAATAATGTGTTTTTTTAACCTTAAACACAAAATACACAAAATAATGTTCTTTTTAGCAACATCATATGACCCCTTTAACCGTTTTTTCCAGTTGTGGATGTCCTTGGATGACCTCAAAATATGTCTTTGTCCAATTTAGTGTGCGTATGGGGATAATTTTGGAACCAAAGTGTAGTTAAGTAAACCTACCCAAACACACACAGACACACACAGACACACACACTCAGACTTAGAGTGCAGATCTCTTCTCGCTGGGTGGTGGCAGGGGACCAGGGTTTAAGCATGTAAGCTATTTAAGCATCTGGATTTAATGCACCATTAAGGTCAACGGCTGACCAGTCTGCACCTGTAGCGCTCCTCACCAAACACAGCAGCCCCTCCTCTCATTCAGCTGCCAGTGGACACTGTTTCTCCACTTTCTCTCTGTCATTTCACCAAAGCAGCATCCACATTCTGAAAGCAACGTTCCCAGTTGGAAACAAACAAACAAAAGAAAAGTTTTACAGCCTGATGCCACTGCAGAATGTGTCCCTGTCCCAAGCCCGACCTTCATCATCTCATTCTTTAAGTTCTCTGCGCTGTTCTCCTCACACCCTCACTCCCTCCATCCCCCCCTCCGTCTCAGTGCAGCCTGTTCTGTTGTGTCTGCCAACTGCTCTCTGCTGGATCACAGGTTTCCTGAGCTGGAGAGCCGGGGACTGGCAGTATCAAACACTGTGAACAGCCAACTTGCTTTTTTTCTCACTGTGCTTCGTGTACGTTCTGCTCATTGAACACATACTCCTACACAAATGCCCAAGCAGCAAAGAATCACACAGATTATGAGAAGAATCACAGCCATTACTGTCCTAGGAAAAAGCACTGCAAAAATGCTTTTCTGGCTTAGATCTTTTGTCTTGTTTCCAGCCAAAATATCTAAAAATTCTTAAATCAAGAAGGATTTTCTAGACAAGTAAAAATTATTGTCTTGTTTTCAGAAAAAACAAGTCAAAATTTAGTGAGTTTTTGCTTGAAACAAGCAAAATAATCTGCCAATAGGGTAAAAAAAATAATCTGCTTTCAAACAGAAAACAAGATTATTTTTCTTACCCCATTGGCAGATTATTTTGCTTGTTTCAAGCAAAAACTCACTTGAATTCGACTTGTTTTTTCTGAAAACAAGACAATAATTTTTTACTTGTCTAGAAAATCCTTCTTGATTTAAGAATTTTTAGATATTTTGGCTGGAAACAAGACAAAAGATCTAAGATAGAAAAGCATTTTTTGCAGTACTGATTTAGACAGAGAGACAGATAGATAGATAGATAGATAGATAGATAGATAGATAGATTCTATAGAATGACAGAGAGAATGACAGATAGACAGAACGATATGGATAGAATGATAGATAGATAGATAGACAGAATGACAGCGAGAACGACAGATAGATAGATAGAGTTGAGTGGATTACATTTCTGGGCAGAACTACAAATAGATGTCTTTGATAGAAATATATGTCTTTTGCATGATTTTCTTCTACATTATTTTCCATTTGTATGGTCATTTATGCTCTTAAATATTTGGTAATAATATTCTTAATGAAATGAAGGTAGTGCTGAACAAAACAGTAGTCTAAAAAGCTCCCAACCCCCTACACAAATGCCCTACTTTGCTACATTTCTTTACAACCACTTGCAGTCTTGAAAGAGACACTCGCTGTGTCGCTGACAAGTGTAAACATCACTAAGAATAACCTCGCGTTTGCTGTGAGGGTGATGTTTTCAGGAGCCTCGGTGCTGTCTGTGAGTGATGATGATGTTTATACCTTTTTGGCTGGTGAGGAGGTGTGATGGGTCATGGACTCGCTTCTGTTCTCTGCGCTGAATGGGCGGATGTACGGTGGCCGTGAAGTGCAAAGCAGATCATAATTCTGAAAACAAAATAACAAATTACAAACGCAAATGCAAGTCTAAAAAACAAAATAACAATTCAGAAAGCACAACAACAATTCAGAAAACATTATAACAAGACAGAAAACACAATGACAAATCCGAAAACAAATGAACAAATCAGAAAGCACAACGACAAATCAGACAAACCGGAAGAGGTAGGTATAGCTTGAGACAGCGCCATTGGTTTGGGAATACTCACCGCTGACTGGATGAGACATCTGTCAATCAACGCATATGGGGTGTCTATTTAATTTTAGCTAAAAGTAGCTATAAATAATAAGCTTCAGTGGTGCAGATGGATAAGCTCTTGCCCTTCACTTTTTGACGCGATCCACCCAGGTTCGATCCCGTCTTTTGCCGAACTTTTTTTTTCTCCTTTTTCAAATCTCGTATTAGCAATAAATTCTATTTACACTAAGTGAAAATAGCAGTATTTTTTAGCAATATGCTATTTACACTAAGTGCAAATACCTATTTACACTATGTTAAAATAGCAAGATTTCTACTATCAAGTATACTACTTGTTGCAAATAGTGGCAATTATCTGCACTTCAGTATTGTAGTACATTATAAAACAGTATGCAATAATAACGTATTGAGTGTAAATTATAATTTTAATTATTAAATGGATGTCAGACAAAAGATCTAAGATAGAAAAGCATTTTTTGCAGTACTGATTTAGACAGAGAGACAGATAGATAGATAGATAGACATATAGATAGATAGATATATTCTATAGAATGACAGAGAGAACGACAGATAGACAGAACGATATGGATAGAATGATAGATAGATAGATAGACAGAATGACAGCGAGAACGACAGATAGATAGATAGAGTTGAGTGGATTACATTTCTGGGCAGAACTACAAATAGATGTCTTTGATAGAAATATATGTCTTTTGCATGATTTTCTTCTACATTATTTTCCATTTGTATGGTCATTTATGCTCTTAAATATTTGGTAATAATATTCTTAATGAAATGAAGGTAGTGCTGAACAAAACAGTAGTCTAAAAAGCTCCCAACCCCCTACACAAATGCCCTACTTTGCTACATTTCTTTACAACCACTTGCAGTCTTGAAAGAGACACTCGCTGTGTCGCTGACAAGTGTAAACATCACTAAGAATAACCTCGCGTTTGCTGTGAGGGTGATGTTTTCAGGAGCCTCGGTGCTGTCTGTGAGTGATGATGATGTTTATACCTTTTTGGCTGGTGAGGAGGTGTGATGGGTCATGGACTCGCTTCTGTTCTCTGCGCTGAATGGGCGGATGTACGGTGGCCGTGAAGTGCAAAGCAGATCATAATTCTGAAAACAAAATAACAAATTACAAACGCAAATGCAAGTCTAAAAAACAAAATAACAATTCAGAAAGCACAACAACAATTCAGAAAACATTATAACAAGACAGAAAACACAATGACAAATCCGAAAACAAATGAACAAATCAGAAAGCACAACGACAAATCAGACAAACCGGAAGAGGTAGGTATAGCTTGAGACAGCGCCATTGGTTTGGGAATACTCACCGCTGACTGGATGAGACATCTGTCAATCAACGCATATGGGGTGTCTATTTAATTTTAGCTAAAAGTAGCTATAAATAATAAGCTTCAGTGGTGCAGATGGATAAGCTCTTGCCCTTCACTTTTTGACGCGATCCACCCAGGTTCGATCCCGTCTTTTGCCGAACTTTTTTTTTCTCCTTTTTCAAATCTCGTATTAGCAATAAATTCTATTTACACTAAGTGAAAATAGCAGTATTTTTTAGCAATATGCTATTTACACTAAGTGCAAATACCTATTTACACTATGTTAAAATAGCAAGATTTCTACTATCAAGTATACTACTTGTTGCAAATAGTGGCAATTATCTGCACTTCAGTATTGTAGCACATTATAAAACAGTATGCAATAATAACGTATTGAGTGTAAATTATAATTTTAATTATTAAATGGATGTCACCTTATTGGTACAATAAAGCCCTCCCTACACCTACCCTAACCCTAACCGATAGTTTATTTTCAACTTTTTGATTATTTCCTTAATTTTTATTGAAAATAAATGCCTTCACGATGTGATACGAAATTTGAAAAGGGAGAAAAAAAAGTTTGGCAAAAGGCGGGATCGAACCCGGGTCGATCGCATTAAAAAGCCAACATCACACACTTATCCATCTGCGTCCCACTTGGCTATCTTTAAAGATATTTGAATGGAAAGCAAAGCAAAGCATGCATAAATAAATAAATAAATAAATATTTTTGTTAGGTTATAATTAACAAACAAACTAATATTCAAACAGGCTTTATAATCGGTTAGTCGAATTTAGTCTTGCATTATTTGTAGTACAGGACTCTGAAGACTTTACACTACATGTTCCATAATGCTTCTCGGCATCTCACGTCATCAAAGTGCGCTGTTATTCCGAAAGTGGTGAGCTGGCTTTTGAGTAGCAAGTGAGAGAGTGTATTTCTATATTATCAGTGCATTTTTATTATGCGTATATAATATGTAGGAGCTGATCATTGATGCTAAGATGAAATAGTGCCTCCGTTTAGCACTGGTTGTCAGATTTCATTGTAAACACCTGTAATCATTAGCATTCGTGCTAACTTAGCTGTTCAATAAGAGTGAGGATCAGTGCGAATGTTAAACAACAGCTGTGTATTGACGATTATTTTTCTGTAATATTTATAACTTCTTTATCATGCGGTGTCGCCTGTCTCAAGCACTAACGTTAGCTGTAAGAATATGGATTGTCGCTTTTAATCGAATGAATTATATTAAATTGTTTCTTGATAATGTGATATATACATATTTATCCTCGGTTTACATAACTCTAGCATCGCACACATTTGTATTAGTAGTTATAATTTGCCGAATGTATGAATGGACTTTTAGGACTATAAAGGTAAGAATAAAACAGTCTCTTCACATCTTTCTTTTCTGCTTGTTTTTCAAAGCAAAATTGGATTGGCTCACAATCATCCAGAAACACACTTTTTCAGATTTACAAATCTGGATTACTTGTGCTCTACGGAGCCCCTAAAGGGACATGGTGATTGAAAAAAAAAAAAGATAATGCTATTAAAATTTTGCATTGCATTCAGCCGACACAAATAATTACTTTTGACTAGTTCATCTCTGATGATTGTGCCAGTGTAGTTTACAAACTGATTTAAAAACACTTTAAATTAAACATTTTTTTTGTTTAATATTGACAGCTGTTTGGGGATTATTTTATGACACCAAAATCTCTTTTTTACTTTACTGTAGGCTACTGAAAGGCTTTAGAGGTAGCATAATGTCTACCTGTCTAATGTCTCTCTATATATATATATAATGTGTGTGTGTATATTACATGTTACAAATGTTGTATTTTTGGACCAGTTTTGAAGTTTTATTAAATTTTTGTGCTGCTGAGATCAGTATAATCCTGTTGTTGTTGTTGTTTTTGGACCAAAGGTATCCCAATCTTACTAAAGAGTTTTGAACAACACAAACTGATGGTTTGATCCAGATCAAAACCAAGATTGGATTTTGTGATCTAATCTGATTTCAGAATCTTTTTTTTTTCGTTTGAACAACCCATTTTCAAGATTTGATTCAATTCAATAGCTGAAATCCGATCAGATTCCTTTTGAACAACTTGCCCCCGGGGTTAAACACCATCATGTGAAGAGCCATCATTTGTGTTGAAAAAGATTGTTCACCATTTCTTTGTGTTTCCTCAGACATGATGAAAATGAATGTTTGATACAAAATACAGAGTGATTCATTCTCAGTTGTTTAATTCTTGCTCTGCTGTACTCTGCCTTAGATTCTGATCTAAAAAAAAATTAACTTCTGTGCACATAAATTCTGAAATGTGATCCACGTCCATGTGTTGGCTCTTAATCAGTCGAAATAAGATCTTTTGCACTACAAATCATTGTTTTTTGCACTACAATCATTATATCTGCACTGTTGTTTACTTTTACTGGTTTGCACTCTATCTGCCATATGCCTTGTGCTTTATATATATATATTTTTACATTTTACCTTATTTGTATATTTGTATAGTTGTATTTTGTATTTAATCTGTACCTATCTGTATTTATGTTATCTGTATGCACCAAGGGTCTGAGAGTAACACAATTTCAATTCTCTGTGTGTACATGTGGAATAATTGACAATAAAGCAGACTTGACTTGACTTGACTTAAAACACTAATACAAAGCCACTAAGCGCACACGGGCGCTGTATATAGTGCTGAATTAATCTGGTGTTTTTGGCAAGTTCTCTTCAGGCTTAAAGTAAGCTTTTGTAACTTTCATTTTTTAGGCCCTTTGTAGTGCCTTGACAGGCCTCTACCTGTCTGCAGAACAAGAAAAAATTAGGTTTTTGATAAGTTTGCAGTTTTCTTATACGACTGCTGATTGGCTCCTGTTCAAATCTCTGATGTCACCCCCTGCAGCCCCTTACAAGCTGTTGTTACTTAAGGCCTGTTTTTTACAAACCCATAGTAGCATATGAGAGAACAGCATCAGCAGTTTCTCTGCTGAAACCACAGAATGATTAACACCACATTTATTCTTTGTGATTGCAGTTTAAACAGCTGAGAAACTAAGCAAATGATTTCTATTGCAGTTTTGAATATAAATGTCTGTGCTTGAATTAAGAAAGATTCAATGATCTGATTCAATGACCCATTATTGACAAGAAAGAGAGAAAATTGCAGGCTTTGCTTTCTGTTCCAAGGTAATTTTCTGATCCTGATCAATAAATCTCTCTGAAATGTAGGCATTGTCAGCCTGTGCATGTTTAAAGCAAACAAGTGAAAAACAAACACATATTCCCTTTTGTGTAACATTGCGGAATGAAAATACGGATTTAGAACAACATGATGGAGAGTAAATTTTTGGGTGAACTGTTTCTTTAAAGGGGTCATATGATGTTGCTAAAAAAGAACATTATTTTGGGTATTTGGTTTAATGAAATATTTATGCGGTTTAAGGTTAAAAAAAACATTATTTTCCACATACTGTACATTATTGTTTCTCCTCTATGCCCCGCCTTTCTGAAACGCTTCGATTTTTACAAAGCTCATCGGTCTGAAAAGTTAGGTGTTCTCTGATTGGCCAGCTATTCAGTGGGTTGTGACTGGCCGAATACCTCAAGCGTGTGACGGAAATGTTACGCCCCTTACCATACTGTGATGCCGTGTCCCGGCTGACAAAAACATTAAAACACATTATAAAGGAGGCATTTGTTGCATCCAGTGGGGACATAATTACAGATTATAATGACTTATACTGTCTTCTTATGTGTTTTATCGCGCCGCGTAAACATAAAACCATGTCTGCATTTGTGATCGGAGAAATTACAAACAACAAGCGCTACTCTACACTGCTCAAAACTCGCGTTTGAATCGTCAGTGGCAAATTCTATAAATATGAAAACGTACTTACAGTCTTTGAGTCAGAACAGCTGGCATTGTAATCTCTACCAGGATCAGGAAACAGTCCTCCATAAAATGTGCTGCACACATCTGAATATTTGGGTTGAACTGTTCTGGAACAGTGTTATAAATACAACTTAACCACTGATTTCTAGTCGTGTCCTCTTTTGGAAGGCCAAACAAAGTAGTTTCGCTTTCACAATGAAACACACAGCGTCTTCACAACATGGCTGCGGCAGTGGCAGCAACAATAAAGTTACGCCTTCTTTCTTTGCGTGAACATTTGGGCGGCGTTATGCAAATCTTCCCACATCGTGACGTAGACATGTGGGGGCGTGTTAGAACGAGCCATTTTAGGAGGGCGTGGACCAATCTTAACTTTGATAAAGAATATCTCTTTGGGTTTGAGACTTTAGTTTTTACAACTTTAGGGATCTTATCTATTTACGAACAGCTTGTAACACTCCAAAGAGAATGGAAAACTTGAAATCGCATCATATGACCCCTTTAAATTAAGAAAATGTATAAAGTTCAACAGCTATTAGATGCTAATAAACTTAGTGATAGTTATTTTGATAGTTGGTTTACAAAGACTGATTATCATTGAATGCAACATTTTGTACAACGTGACTTAAAAACAAGCACATTTTTCTCGGCTGACCTGTTTCAACTGCCTTTAGGGGTTAGAGACGTCACATTTTGCGAAATATAAGACAGGTCATGCTGCTGTTGTACGTCAAGAGACCTTTATGCCCCATACTTCACATTTGTCTGTTATGCAACGTGATACTTCTTCTGGTCTGTTATTGTTGGGAGAATGAACTGGATGTGCCTCATTTTGATTGAATACATGGTTCTAATTCAATCCAACAGTGACCCAAAAACTGATCTGGACACTTAAGAAGAGAAATGTATAAATGTTACTTTTTTTATCATAAAATGGTGTTAAATGTAACAAAAGATTTTTAAAATAATAATAATACACATAAATAATACACATAAATTAAAAAATGTTTATATATATATATATATATATATATATAAAATAAAAAGTAAATTTAGTAATTTTTTTTAGTATAGTATAGTATATTT